>NC_135619.1:69328065-69628065 GCF_053574225.1 Canis aureus
GCCTGGCACTCTCCCCCTGCTTTCTCAGCATGGATTCTAAATGTCAAGCTCCTGAAGCCGCGTTATGTACACCACTTGCACTTGGGTTAGAAAAGTGCCCAGTTAGCACTGCGGTGTTCCACTGGGAGGAGGGGAGTGATGTGCTGATGGTTGGCAGCTCCAGGTTGGTGAAGGGCACTGGGCCGAAGCGGAGCCAAAGCACCCCTCCTCTTCCGAGCAGTGTCTGGGGACGCGGCCTGCAGAGTGTGGGCAGCCTAGCTCCACAGCAGTGACTGGGGAAGAACATTTGAAAAATCATGACCTGCCCCCCAGTTCCCATCCATCTGCGGTCCTTTCTCGCTTCCCAGCGAGATTTGGCGAATGCCACATCTTGTCTCATCCAACAAGCAAGTAGGTACAAACCTATGCTAAGTAGAAGGCAAGTAGTGTTAACTGAGCATTATCACTTGCTCTCCCAGACGTTTTCGGGGCTGGGTGACTGTTACGATCCTCATTTTATAGAGGAAGAAGTCGAAGTCGAGAGAAGTTATTGACTTATTGTCACTCATGGTCACACAGCCACTAGATGGCTGAGCAAGTTCAAACCCCTGTAGCTCAGTCCAAAGGCTATATCTATATATATATGTGCGCGTGTGCACGTGTGTGTGCGTGTATGTGCATGTGTCCATTATAAAAATGGGTGCTGATTGCCATAATTAAATTATTCATTGCCGTTATGGTTATCTATCAATCATGCAATTATCAATCGAAGCCTTTGTGTTTAATTTTATCAAGATCAGGGCAGGTAAGTGCTACTTGTCAGATGGTATCCATAGGCTCTATTTCTGCTAATCCTGGGAGACAGACAACATTGTTCACTTTGCATAGGTGGAGAAATTGAGGTGCAGAGAGATGAGGTCAACTGCCCGAAGTTGCCAGCAAGTAAGTCATGAAGCCAATGTCAGATTTAGCTCACATATACTCACATGCATGCATAATAACCAGCTCAAGCAATGACGCACTGTCTCTGCTGGTCTTGACACAGTCTGGGCATCAGTCGCAGGGCACATGCATGCACACGCACACAGCCTCCCTCCACCAGCATCCTCAGTGAGGTTGGGGTGCCGGGGCTACCTTGGAAGTGGCTGGTACCAGGCCCTGATGCTCCCTGGCAACTTGGAATGACCTGTTCTTTCCCTTCATTCCATGTGTCCATGATGACTCGTGACAATGTCCTTTTTTTTTTTTTTCTTTAAATACCATAATAGCCCCGATGGCAATTTTAGAAACAGGCAATTCCATTTGTCACATCCTATCCAGCCTCTTAAAAAAAAAGCAACAACAACAATTTTCATCTTCACCTTATTCTTCTGATATTTCACAGTTATAAACTGATCATAAATTTTCTTTTGTATTTGACTTTTTATTATTTGAATTTTTATCATCAACTTTTCATTACGTTTTTGCATATGCCTCATACTGATCACTTTTAGGGACTAGACTATTCTACGTGGAGATTCTCATAGTTTATTAATTCATTTCTTCAGTGTTGAACTTCAAGCTTATTTTAATTTACATTTCTCTTATTACAATGGAGAGGCATATTCCCACTGCTTATTTACTGTTTGTGTTTACTTTCGTTTGCAATCTGCCATTCCCTTTGACCCAGTTATTTATCGATATGTGTTATGTACAAATTTGAATGCCAGCATATAAAATATACCTTTTGTCATATTTCATCTTTTCTCCAAATTCTATTGTCCTGTTTTCTCTATTTGTTTTTATCCTATGCTGTTTAATTTTTATATGTAGTAAGACACTAGTCCTTTCTTTGAGATTTCTTCCATTATGCTGTAATCCTTCGCACTGCTGATAAATACTTGATTATTTTTACTAATATTTACATTTTTTTCACATTTCAATCTATCCATCAGAATCTATCCTAGTTCATAGAACACAATTTGAATCTAAATTGATTTCCTCCCAAATCACTAAGTAATTATTCTAAACTCTTATTAAATAAGCATTTTCTTTCTTATTTGTCATTTTTGACTCGCTCAATAAATATTTATGAGTCGTTGCTATATGCCAGGCACCTGCTCGGTCCCGGGAATAGAGTGAGCAGGACACACTCAGGATGATCTCACATACTGTCTGGGCTTCCTACTTAGTTTCACTGTTTGGCATGTCTGGTCTATATTCTTACTACACCATTTCAGTTCTTGTTGTTCTAGAATATATTTCAGGAAGTGGGAAGTTACGGTGGCTCCTCTTTTTTCACATATTACTTAGGAAAAGTGTATCTATTTTTTTTTTTCCCAGATGAATCTCACCATCATTGTATCTGATCTTTAGTAAAACTGGTACACGACCATGCTGCCCAGGCCATGCTGTCTGCCAATCCAGGCTTGGTCAGGGAGTCATCATCTGGAGCCCGGGGCAGAGGATCGTGGATTCGCAGAATTAAAAAAGAGACATCCAGAAACACCTGCCGTGGACTGTCCTAAGGATTCACGGGTTACATGTGTACCTTCCTTGCAGGTGCTTCTCCAACTAAAAGAGAACCTGCCACCAGTACAGAAATTCCTGCTTGGGAATCACTGATCCCGTTGAACACTTCGTCTGATTTTGGATCTTCTTTCCAGCGGCCTTACGAAGCAGTTGTCCATTCTGTGCTGGAATGATCTCAGTGATGAAGAACTCACTTCTCAGTTTTGCTGTCTTCTCAGTTAGAACTCTGAAAATATGAGATGCTTGCTTTATGGCTCTGGATAGATAAAGGGGGTGCGTAAACTTGGCTAGATAGTAGCTCTGAGCTCTCGGAGTCCCTCAGACAAAGCTCCTGAGAACCCTCCAGCCAAAAGCAGAAAGAAGTGTCCATTCAAGTCACTACTAACTCTGTTCTGCCCTGGGGAAGGCAGTGCTACTGTTCAACTGTCAAGGAGCAGTATTTATTAGCAATGCTTGAACCTCAACCCCTTTGGCTGAGCTCCCTAAACTTAACCCTGAGCTGTAACCTCCAAATGTGGGCATGGAGAACCACTGTTCCAGGGGAATTCCTCCAAACCAGGATGCATCTTCTTTCTTGATTTTTTCTTTCTTTCTTTCTTTTTTTTTTTTTTTTTTTTTTTTTTTGTTCTTTAAATCCCAGTGGGTATTTTTATTTCTCCTCTCCATTTCAGTTTCCTGTAAGTTTTTTGACTTTTCCTTTGGATGGAATGCGTGACTGCAGAGAACAAAATTGGAATGGACTTTTTTTTTTTTTTAAGTCCTCAGAAAATAATAATTAAGAGAGAGAGAGAGAGAAAGAAATGGGGGTGGGGGGAGAAAGTCTGTCTGGATTTGGTTCCAGTTTCGGTAGTTTCAGGCCTGCGCTTATTTTAGCCAAGCCATTTGTCCCATCCCTATTTATACAACAGGATGCAGAACGAGTTGTCCCTGCGGTGTCCTGCTGCCTGTCAAAAAGAAATCTGTCTTGGAGGAGAAGCCAATTAGTTTAACGTCTTTCATTTGGATGTGTTCTACTCTTACCCAGAGTCGTGCTCAACACCCAGCTGCAGAGTTGGGTGAGGATGCAGGCCAGCACCCACCAGGTCAGCTCTGCCAGGAAAGAGCATTAGTGGAAGAGGACCTGGAACCCAGACTCTGTCTCTTATTGACTTAGCAATCTGAGTTTTCTTCCTCAGCACGCTCCTCTGAAAAATGGAAATAGCAGCAGTCATAACACCCGCCTTTCAATATTGCAGCCTAGCGGAACTATATCATAATAGAAATAACAATGACGACAGCAATAATAAAAGTCACCACTTTGCGAGTGGCAGGCAGTGGGCTGAGCACTCCGGGTGGACCAGCTCATGCAATCCTCATGGTAACCTGAGCTGAATGATTAATATTAGCCTCATTTTGCAAATGAAAGGTGGAGCCACTCTCCCAAGGTCAAAAGGACACCTCCTTCGCAGGTCCTCCAGTGACACTGTGAGGCTTCACCATCACCCAGCGAGGGTATCTTGAAATGGCAAGCCAGAGAACAGGCCGAGAAGGTGGGGTCATGTCCCTCAGGTACTAGCACCAACGTCCGACATGAGCGTCCCCAGCTGACTGATGTGTTATTTAGGGTGATGCTAACAGCTCTGACAACCCCAACTTTCCAGCGGCTAGCACCATAGAAGTTCATGTCTATTAGAAATAAGAGACCTTGAAACACACTGTATCGGGGGCTCACATAACAGGTTAGCTTGGGTGTCTCTGTCTGGTGGGTGGCCTTCCTTTGCTTGGTGATTCAGGACTCGGGGTCTTTCCTGGTGGCTCTGCTCTCTCCTGGCCAGCAGATGGATGGGAAGAGATGCTAGAGAACACACGTGGACCTCTTTCCCGCCACTTACATTTCATTGGTGGCAATTGGTCACATGAACCCACCTAGACGCAAAGGAACCTGAGAAATGTAGTCCTCGGTGAGACACAGTTTCCCAGGGAGCACTCAGGGGCACCTACCTTTTGGTAGACACTCACTGCTTCTGCTACTACACCTCATTCACTTTCATTCGCCAGAATCACAAACGCTTGAGGTAGGGAGGGTCATCATCTGGCCTTTCTCTAAAATAAAGCCTAAGCACTGGAGGTCAGACATCAAGTTATCTGGAGACTTGGAACCAGCTTTTCCTGGACTTCACTGCAGGAATCCTGGAAGATTGCAGAGCACTCTCTTGGAAGTAAGCTGAACTCCTCTCTCACAAAGCATTTTGGGCATGTGTCTGAGAAGCTCTACCTTGCGTCTCTCTTCTGTGCGATGTTTTATATAACCTGGTTTTCCTTTTTAGAATTCTGCACGAAGATAAAAATGAAGCACATGCTTCCCACGTCTGCTCCACCTCTGCATTACTTGGACCCAAATATTTCAATGCGGGATTATTATTTTTAATAGGAGACCTGTAACTTGGAGTGAGCACGGTAAGTACAAAAGTCATACTTGTTTGCAGAGAGAGGGAGAAAGGAAAACAATTAAACATCAACTTTAGAAACCAAGCCACCCAGGAACACATGCATGGCCAATTGAAGCCAACTACAGTGAAAACATCATTTTGTCAAAAAATAAAGATATTTTCTTTTTTTTTCACAGTCAGCGTGAAGGGCTCATAGCTGCTCATTGGATAAGGGTGAAAACTGGTCCTGAGAAATCTAAAATCTGTATCAGAGAGCACACATGCATTTACTTATAGATATCTTGGTGTTCCCAAATTTTAGAGCTGGTTGCAAATTTAGAAATCATCCCAACCATTACTATCCTTTTATACACAAGGACACCAGGAGTCAGGATTGTGACTGTCTTTCCAAAACTGTCCTCAAGCTCTTTCCCAGTTGGCGGCCAGATCTATCTCTAAAGTAAATATCTGACAAAATTGCATCATTGCTTGAAACTCTTCAAATGGTCATCACCTAGCAGAGACTGACTTCCATCAACCCAACTCCAACCTTACTGGCTCCTTCTCTTGCCACTCCCTGCCTCCTTGCTCTTGCTCCACTGGCCTCATCTTCCTTGCAGGTCATACCAGCAGGAGAGGGGGGTGTTATGCCTGCATTTCCTTGATTCTGAGACCCCTCTGCTCAGAGGTCAACTCTGGCAAACTGACAAAACTCCATTTCCTCATGTCCTGCAACACTCCTTGACTGACCCAAATCTGACACTTGCCACAACATACGGGAAAGTAGCAGTTTGTGTATGTGATGATTTACTTGTCTTTTTTAGACTTGAAGGCTCCCAAGTGCTGTCTTTAAATGAGAGCCCCTCCTAAAACTGTGGGGTCCCAGCAAAAGCAGAGGCTGCGTTTTATGGTTTTATTGATTATTCTATTCCCAGGTTTTGATGTAACGTGTGTTCTTTAGCAGATGCTCCCAAATCACTCGCATGACTGTTCTCGATGATCGGGCTAAGGGGCCTCTTTGCTAAGCCTAGAGTTCCTGTTAAGTTCTCTTTACTTGAATATCTGCAAGGCTTGCTCCCTCATTACCTTGAGTTTGAAATATCATTGATCCTGATATTTAAAAAATGCCCATCACTCTCTGTATTAGCGTTCTCCAGAACAACAGAACCAGTAGGATGGAGAGAGAGAGAGAGAGAGAGAGAGAGAGAGAATTAGCTCATGTGATTATGGAGATTGAGAAGTCCTGCAATGTGCTCTTGGCAAGCTGCAGACTCAAAAAAGGCTGGTGGTGTAGGTTGGGTTTGAGTCCAAAGTCCTGAGAACCAGGGGTGCTGATAGTGTAAGTCCCGGGCCAAGTACAGGAGAAAACAGGCAGAGAAGAGCTCTTTCCCTTCCTCCACCTTTTTGTTCTATTCAGACCCTCCTGGATTGGATGAAGACCATCTGCATTGGGGAGGGCCATCTGCTTTACTCAGTCCACCCATTCAAATACTAATCTCATCCAGAAACACCCTCACAGATGCACCCAGGAATCATTTTAACCAAATATCTGGGCTCTGTGTGACCCCATTTAGTGGACACATAAAATTAACATTGCATTTTCTATTCCTTTACTCTGCTTTGTTTTCTTTACAGTGTTTATTGCCATCTACCAGAGCAAAATCTTTATTTCTTTGCCTATTTATCCTCCGTCTCTCCCCAGCACTGGAACAAACACACCAGTCTGGTGCTCACGGTTAAATCCCTGATGCCTGGAACCAGGCTGCCACATAGTAGGTGGTCAGGCATATTTGTGAAATGAATGGATTTGTCAGTCCTGCAAACAATAGGTGTTCTAACCCAGGACCACTCTCCCAGACCAGCTCTCTTGTTATTTTCCCTTTGGGGAAAAAAAAAAGAAAGAGAGAGAAAAAAAAATGATCAAAACTCCAATGTCTTGGAAACACAAAAACAAGCAACAAACAAAAATAAACAATCGAACCCACACACCCCCAAACCCCCAGTGCTTCCTCAAAGTACAGCCGACATGGGTCCTTTGAAATCTTACTCGAGGGACACATGCTGGGAAAAGAAACAAGAGAGAAATGGCAGATTTCTCTGTTTTATTTTTATATACCAACTTGCTAGTTAACAGTGGGAACAATCAATAAACTTTAATAGAAGGCTATTACTTTAGGGTTGTAGTAAACGGAAGAATAAAGAATAATAGCTTTTCAACCTTTTATCAGTCTGGGGAGCTAATTTAATATGCACGGAAAATACATTACAATAATTTTTATAACTATGCAGTCCAGACCTCTCTAAAGATTTTCCAGGAAATAAGTAATGTGCAAAGAATCCAGCCCAAATTCATGGTACAAACGCTGGGCTGCCCTGACTGAAGGCAGCCCCACTAATTCTACCAAGAACTGGATGTTTATATTAAAAATGCCACCGAGTTCTAAACTGCCAGTGGGTGCTCATTGCTGATTTTTTTTTTTTTTAAACCGGTCTTCGCTTAACAGAGTAGACTGATCATTCCCGTTTGGAATCGTTCAGACTATAGACAAATATGCGAAAGCTTTAAGTATATCATTTTTAACCTCGTAGAAAGGTCGAACGATGTGTTATAAAACTATTACTGTGCACAGCTCAAATTCAATGCACCACAAAGGAGCTCCATTAATCCTAATTTAACATGCATCTGGTCACAATTTGGAAGAGGAAATAGGCCAAGAACTGAAGCAACGGAGGACTTTCCTGACTCCCCAGCTCGCCTCAGCTCTGAGCCCGCAAGACTATTCCAGGGACAAGTGCACTTTTTTTTACCCAGTTTGTCCTTCGGCTCCTCCATCCTGACCTTCCCCGGGCATTTCTCTGCTCTGCTGAGAGCAGTCATTCTGCGCTGCAGATCCCGATGACTTCTCCCCTGGGACTGCAGGTGGCCCACAGGAGAAAGTTCACGCTCCCTGCCCCAGAAAACATTGCAACCTCGGGTGAGGCCTTCCCCCCAGGTGCCAAGTTCCAGAGGGTGACGAAAACCCCAGTCACCAAGATCGATAACATTTAATGCACATTTTTTTTTTTTTTTGAAGAATCGAAACTGACGCCCCCTCTCAAATCCACGATGAACAAAAGATAGAAATTTTAAATAAATATGGGATTGGCTGTGCTGAGCTATATCCGAGCCCGAGGCAAAAAGAAAAACAAGGAGGACTGATCTTGTAGGTAGGATCAAGTAAGAGTTTGATCTTTTGTTCATCATGGACTTTTTTGACATTAATTTTGAATTAAAAAAATTTTGCATTAAAATTATATTTATCTTAATGACAGAGTTTTTTTGATGCCGCATTAGAAATTCGGCATCAAAGCAGGTGCCTGACTTGCCTGGCGCCGGTCTCAGCGCGGCCAGCAGCAGATCCTGTAGTGTCTGTGCGTCCCATCGCCCTGGGTTCCCTGGGTCGTTGACGCCAGCTGCGAGGGATTGCAGGTATGCATCCTCCCTTCCACGTGGAGGATGACAGGGGGCTGGGACTCCTGTGGGGTTTGCACCCCGCCCCTCCCCGGGGCCTCGCCCAGCATCCATCACACTGAGATGTGGACACTGAGTGTGAATCCCAGTTGAATGGGACCATGCAGACCACAGAGGGAGGCATCACCCCCAGCCCAGCCATGGGGCAGCTTCTCCTCCCTCTCATCCCCCTCCGGAGCCACACTGGACTTTTGTGTGTCCGGATATAACCCTTTAGCTGGAGCTCTTTGCTCGCACTGTTTTCCCAACTCTGCGATTCCCTCCGTTTCCTCCCCTGCCCCAGTGCCAGGAGGAGGTCCTGGTGACCTGCAGCTTGAGTGTGCATCCAGAGTCTTGCCAGGTAGTGAACTTCTGGCCCTGGGGCAGGTTGCTCAGCCTCTCGGTGACTCAGTTTCCTCATGTAGAAAGTGAGATGAGTAGCACTTACCTGGTAGGGGTTTTGAGGGCTAAACAAGTGAATGTACATAAAGCCTTTAGGACAAAGCCGGTGCGTGTCATAAGCTAGAGGAATCGACCAGGTATAGTGCAGGAGCTGAAGCTGGAAATAGTGGCGGCTCCTTGGTCTGAAGGACAAGGAGAGAATGGGCTTGCCCAGACCCAGACTGTGAGGGAGCAAAGCCAACCTGGGGTCCCCCAGGGACTAAATGCCCAGACCTCTTCCTTTTCTCCCTCCCCCTTCCTTTACAGGACCAGGGAGCCCACTGAGGCAATCCAGAGGGGTTGGCCTGTGGGGCTCAGAACAGGGTGAAGAGGGCTGGCCTGTGGATTTGGGGGCCAGTGGGTAAGAGAGCCGGTCACCTTGCCAGGATGTTATCACCTGTCTCTCCTGGGGAGGGGGCACCAAAGCAACCCAAGGTCTTCTGAAGCAGGGACCCTCTCTCCCTACCCCTGGACACAGGGTGGGCTCCTTCCTTCTTCCAGGAGGCCAGGGAAGATGCCTGCACTGCCCTGCCTGCCCCCAGGGGTTCTCCACAGCCTTCTCAGGTTTCTGTGTTTTTCTGGAGGAAAAAACTCGCTCCCTGGGGCAGGTTTCCCCAAAGCTCTCACGGTTCCCATGATAATAGGTTTGTGTATGCTACAGAATTAGTCTGTGCCCGTCCAACCATCTTTAGCTCACATTAATCACACCCTTTTACTCAAAACAGTACAACTCTGATCTAAACCAATTAAGCCTGTGCTGTTTAGACAAAGAGATTAATATAGCTCCGAAAAGCATAACCTTTGGCCATAGAGGTATCTTAAGATAATGAGCTTGATTCAGTGGGTTGGCTTTGTGGAGAGGTATGTTTTGGAAGAAGATATCTATTTGCAGATTCTAAATCAGCAGGAAAAGAAGGGCACCCAGGCAAACAAGTTCTGGTTGTACGCACGCAGGTATAAAGGAGGTGAGGGGAGTCCGATTGAGAGCCCGTGATTTGGAAATGCAGATACTCTTTCTCTTGGAAAATCCAGCTGACTCTGACAAAGGAAAAAAAAATATGAAATAAAGCCCAGCACAAGTAATTACAGCTATAACACAGATCGAAAATATATAGCTTAGAACAAGCATTGCCCGATGTATAATCCTTTCTGCTCTTACAGAAATTGAGGGACGACTTCCCAGTGTGGATGTATAGAAGGGAACACTGGACGCAGAGATCTAGGTGCTAACCCAAAATTTGGGTTTAATACCGAGGGGCTGCGGCGCGCCGCCCACCGTGCTGGAGGCTGGGGATCGTCGGAGGAGTGGGACACGGTCCCTGCCTTCAAGCTGCTGGTTGCCCAGGCGGGGACTGGGACCTTCAAACAGAGAGGTCAGGGAGGCTTTGGCAGAGGTGAGCTCCGGGGGAGCCCCAGGACTCAGGAACCTGAGTCCACCATGGGGCTTCAGCCAAAGCTGCTGGGTGCAAAGAATCTCTGAGCTGAACCTCTGGAAGATCCATCTCTGTGGGTCTCCCAGAAGACCTCCTGGAGGGAAAGTGCTGGAAGGAACCTAAGCAGGTAGAGCTGTGTATAAACGAGGGTCTACACTGGCAAGCCATGGAGGAAAAGAGCTAGCTGTTGCTCCGGACACCTAGAGCATCCGGGGTGGGACTGGAAATGGTTGGAGATGATGTCTGGTTGTGTGGGGTGCACGGAGCTTAGGGGACCACGGTCCCCAAATGAAGATGCTTGGAGATGATTTTCTAAACAGGACTATGCTAAAGGGATTAACTGTTAGCCCTGGTCAGCCTTATTTCTGGAAGAGCACCTTGGTCACCACTGGTTGGCAGCGAAGCCCTAGTCAAGCTCTTTCCTGGGTCTGACCTCAGGTGTCTCATCTGTGCAATAGGTGTAGTTGGTACCATGGCCCCTCAGTTGCTGGCCAGTATGTATTAACTGCATCTTCTTTATTTTCAGCGCTTTGGTACCCTGGGCACTTGCTGACTGTGCTGGGGCTACCCTTCCCAGGGCTACCCCTCCCAGGGCTAGCTGATTTGTAGAAATGGCAAACACCTGCCCACAGAGCTTGCCCTTCATATGCAAACCGACCCAGCCTGGACCCCTGCCCCTATCAGGTTCTCGGGCACCAGGCCACTATCCACCTGCCCTGACTACCTCAGACACCTAAGGATGGCCTCTAAGCCCCAGAGCCTGCTGAGATACTTCCAGCTGGCCAATCCTAAACCTGCTCCCCCTGCCTCAAGCTCCTTCTAGGGAAAGCACCGCAAAGATCTTGCTCATCTCCTCCACCCCCAGCCTCCTGACTGACCCTGTTGCTTCCCCGAGGCCCCAAGGGCTGGGGCGCCCCTCTTCTCACCATCTGTGAGTAAAACAAGCTCTTACAATGACAGTTGTCTCTCCTTTTGGCCTCGATACCACCTGAGTAATAATCAAAACTATATTTGAAAATGCAGCAATATTTTCAGATGGAGAGTTCAAGCAAAATCCCTGGCCAAGTCTTTGGTCAAACCATGTCCCAGGAGAGGGGGCGCGGGGTTCCAATGAGCTCAGCACCCTGGGGGCCAGCAGTAGGCCCGTCTCGTGTCTCTTCACCTCTGTGAACGAACCTCAACCTTCTCATTTATAAAATGTGGGTGTCAGGCCAAACATTAACGATGCTTTTCAGGTTCGAGATTTTCTTTTCTTTTTTTAAATTTTTATTTATTTAATTTTTTTAAAGATCTGATTTATCTTTTTTATTTTTAAAAAGATTTTATTTATGTATTTATTTTTAAAAATATTTTATTTATTTATTTATTCTTTACAAGATTTTATCTATTTTTTTAAAAGATTTTATTTATTTATTTATTTTTTAAAAGATTTTATTTATTTATTTATTCATGAGAGACACAGAGGGAGAGGAAGACAGGCCCCCCTGCAGGGAACCTGATGCGGAACTCAATCCCAGGACCCCGGGATCACGATCTGACCCAAAAGCAGATGCTCAACTGCTAAGCCACCCAGGGGCCCCCAGATTGAAGATTTTTTAACAACCGAGAAACTCGCAGTGAGCCCTTAGATAAATCTGTCCCCAAGTTGCCCAGGGGCCGACCACGCATAATTTCCCCATCTCTACTCCTCTTGATCCTATGGACACAGAGTGGGAGACGCTGTCCGTTGGTGCTTTGTAAACTGTGAAGTGCTGTGCCTCGTGGAGGTCTGCTATTAGCATTATTGTTGACTATGAACTTGTCCCCGTCTGTAGGTGGGTAAGACTTTCAGGGCAACGGTATATGATTTAGCAAATTATCTCTTCAGTGTGCTAAAGAGTCCACCAGGGGTTTGCTCACTGCAGGGTGAGGGAACAATGAGGCCTCCCTATATTCAATAACAGTGGTTTAATTATCATGATTATCTCGCATTTGTATAAAGTCT
This sequence comes from Canis aureus, assembly GCF_053574225.1. Taxonomy (NCBI): domain Eukaryota; kingdom Metazoa; phylum Chordata; class Mammalia; order Carnivora; family Canidae; genus Canis; species Canis aureus. Next base: position 69,340,312 of record NC_135619.1, read on the forward strand.
TTGCTTTCAGGATCTCAAAGTACTTTATAAACATGAAGCCTCCTAGTCCCCCAGGGGAGATGTTAAATTGATGCATGAGCTTGCAGGTCGTTCCTCTTTCTGGCTCAAAAGTGGTTTCCTCCCATCCAGGTGAGGATAAAAAGGGATGTTAGCATCCGTTGTTGCAGAGTTCAGTGTCAGAGGCTTATGTATGTGCATTAAGGACCCAGGTGAAATATTTTGCGAATGGGAATAACTACCTGACTGGAGAGCTTGCTATATGCCAGGCTGGACCCTGGCCCTGCAATAGGTCATGTCCCAGCACTAATTAGTTCTCTCCCCCGCTGCTCCCCCCGCTACAACTTTCCAGATAAGCTCAGAGAGGTTCACTGGCAGACCCAACGTCACACAGCCACAGAGAGGTGGACACGAGCAGGTGCCATTTGGACACAGAGCTGCAGGTGTCTGTAAGGAGAAAATCGTCGCTCTTTACGCTGAACTCAGCCGCCCCCCAGATCACTGCTGCTTCGGGTCCACATCCTTTCTTTTGTCCTTGTGGAGTCTGATGATGTTCCTACAGCCTTGGCCTTGAGAGTCAGCTGAGTCCAGTGGGAGATAGTGAACCCTCCAAGAGGAGGTGGGAGGGTCCGTGCCCACCCAGGCAGAGACGCACTCTGAATCTTGTCTGCAAAGATTCTGGGGGTTCTGGGGGGACGCGGCCGCCTGTATCTCGGTGGGAGGAGCGCCGAAGGATTTAAGGACACGTTTTCAAGCAGTTACCTGCCTGTTCACAGTCTCTCCCCATTAGAGAGGGGGCTGTACAGCATTGGGGGCCTGGGCCCGTATCCCTGTAGGGGTCCAGTCCACTTCCCAGCCCAGCCTAGCCCAGGCCCTTCCTAGCCGTGTGATGTGGGCCAGGCATTTTCTTAGCCTCAGTTTTCTTATCTGTATAATGGGGAAAACTTAACAGGTCTGTCGAGACGATTCAGCAATGACATGCATAGATAGAGCACCTGGCAAGTGATAGATACCAACATGCCGTGGGCTTTGATGTCATCGCTTTCACTGGTGGAGTCATCTGTGTCCCTGTGAGGTCTACGAGGAAGCCTCCGGGGCCTGCAGCTGTTGACAGCCAGCACGTGCGCATGATGAAGGTGCTATAGATAGAACTGTGTCCCCCCAGATCGCCTATGTCGGAGCCCTCATCCCAGTGTGATGGTGTTTGGAGGTGGGGTCTTGGGAGGGCCCTGGGTTTCCATGAGGTGATGAAAGTGGGCTTCATGGATTTAGTGTCCTTTTAAGAAAAGACAGACACCAATGCATTCACTGACCCTCCCTCTCCCCGTCGTGAGAGGACACAGCAAGACAGCAGCCCTCTGCAAACCAGAAAGAGCGCTCTCCTGGAACCCGGCCCCACTGGCACCCTGATCTCGGGCTTCCGGCCTCTGGAGATGTGAGAAAATAAGTATCTGTTGCTTAAGCTGTGCATTTTCGGGTACTTTGTTCTGGCAGCCCAAGCGGACAAAGACAGAGGCCATGCAAAGCCCTCTCATGAGCATGACGTAATCTGGTTCTCAGAAGAGCCCCAGGATGCAGGCAGCTTTTACTGATGTCAAAACCGAGGCCCAGACCAGATGCCTGGCTTGCCAAAGTCACAGCACCCGATGGTGGCTGAGCACCCTCAAGATCATCTTGCCTTTCTGAGTAGCTGCGTCCAACTCAGGACAGCAGACAGGGGCTGGGTGTGCCAGGAGCCCTCGGTTGTCATCAACCCTCAGCCCTTGCTCAACTGGGAGAGCTCCCCACTGACTTATTTCTGCCCTGGGCCCTTGCATAAGTCAACCATGCTGTCTGGGCCTGTTTCTTCATTTTTTTTTTTTTTTTTTTTTTAAAGGCAGTGATAGCAACTGCACAGGGCAGTACAGAAGCTGAGGGGAGGCCAGTGCCCATTCACTCCAAGGGAATTGAAAGCCTGTTACATGGAAAGGCATTCCTAATGCTCACTCTTTTCCATGATCTTCCCTTCTTCATTCATCCATAGTCTCTCTCACTAGATTCTGAGTCCCGGAGGCCAGGCAGTGTGTCCAGTGTACGCCTGAATTTGCAGAACGTGGCTGTGGATCTAGCCTCTAAGCGGTGGCCAGGAAAGATGTGATGGATAAATGCATGCATGCACGCACGAGGAATGGATGGACGGACAGCCTGATGTCTTGGGATGGTTTCCTCTCTCCACCAGCAGGTAAGCTCCTGGTAATGTGAGTTGCTTTCTACACATAGGGTACCCACCCCCCACCCCGAGTATTTGTCCCTTGTGTTGGAGGAAATGGACCTTATTTGTGATTTATATTTTGATAGCCTCACACAGATGCTCTGAATTGCTGGAGGGCTGGAGGGGCTGACGAACACACAGGTGGGTTTTAGCAGGAACGCAGTGTAATTATCGTCTTATTTGATCCCCTGATCTACTTCTGAGACTAATAGGTTGCTTTTTTGGATTAACTGTATTTATCGATCTGCTCTAGAGATGTGATCGCTGTGAGTGCTCTCCTTCTGGAGGAATTCAGAACACAGGCCTTTGGAAAATGTGTCCGTGTGGCCAGCGTGCCAGGTGGCCTAACGTGTGTGTATGCATATATTGCATTTTTTCATCAACATCCATTTTCTGTCTTTGTGGTTTAAGTTAAGGGAGGAAAGAATTGCATCCGCAAAGTGATTAGCTGCGGGGGGCAAAAATCATTCCAGTGAATACTGTTTTTCCCTTTGATACAACTCCAAATTGATGTTTCCATCTCATTGTTTTTGTATTTGTTTTTTAACTTTATCTAAAGATTTTTTTTAAATGAGAATTATTTAACAAAAGGAAAACTCTAACCACTTTCTTATGTAAAGCTAATGTGACAATGCAAGTGTCAACAAGGGGGCAAGATCCTTCTCAGGGAAATCTTGAAACCTCTAAGTGAAATTTGCATAAAATAGTTCTGGTATTATTATTCACTATTCTTCCCGTGACAGATATGTCAAGGCCTTGAAACCTAAAAGAACAATTATGCTATTGTATCTCTCGGAGGATTCAAGGGGTGTGTCTTTGGTGGAAAAAGTGCTATTAGAGCTTTGAAAGCAGTTAAAAGGCAGCCCAAGGGACTCTTTAGCTAGTCATTTTATAAAGAATGCCTCAGCTTTAAGTGTCTTAAAGTACGTTTATTCAACTCGTACTTTTGGCTTAAAAAAACCTACTAATAATTAATGGCTGTACTTTTTTTTTAACGTTCGCATTAGCTATAAATAAAAACTCCTGATGAAGTCATCATTGATTAGGTTAAACTATGAATCTTATGTGACGGGACCCAGATCTTTGTCAAGCATCCTGCAACGAATTACCTGTAGCCTTTTTTTTTTTTTTAAAATATAGCTAACATTGCTAAAGTCATTGCCATTGCCAATTATGGACCAAATCAGGAACTAATCAGTAAATCCTTTCCTTGCACAAGCTGGCTTAACTTAACATGTCTGAACATTAAAAACTGAAGCATTGATAAGGCATGTCTCATTGCAGCTGGATGGGGTGCGGGAGGCAGTGATCCGACTTTAATTTCCTCTGAAACCTGATGATTATGTTATTCTCAGGTTCGGCTGGGCTTCACTGGAAAGAGGCAATGCCAACTTTTGATGGGAATAGTTTTGAAATTCAAGAAAGACACGGAGAGGCACAAAAACGCCTCTGTCACGTAGGGTGATAAGATGGTAGGGAAAATGAATGAGCCAGGAAACTTTCAGTCAAACTGCTTCAAGGATTGTGGGGGTCAGAGAAATTTTGATTCAAATGTGCAAGAGCTAATATGTCCAGGCATGGCTGGGCAGTCTGTGTTTTTAGCAAACTGTAACGCGGTGCTCATCTCGTCCACTTTGTAAAATCAGAAGACGATATTTGTTTCTTTTCATTTATGCATTCTTATACTTCATATTCATTGAAAGTTGGGAGGGTCCCTTGAAACCATCCAGCATGGGACACCTGGGTGGCTCAGTGGGTGCTCTTTGGGTCAGGGCATGATCCCAGAGTCCCAGGATCGAGTCCCACGTCGGGCTCCCCACATGGAACCTGCTTCTCCCTCTGCCTGTGTCTCTGCTTCCCTCTCTCTTTGTGCCTCTCATGAATAGATAATTTTTTTAAAAATCTAAAAAAGAAAAAAGAAACCATCTAGCTTGACCTACAATTTTATGCATGAATAAAGGAAGAAGTCTCCAAGTGGGGGAAAAAAAAACAACCAAAACAAAATAACAGTCCAGTCATATTATGATAAAGCATGGAAGAGAACTGTGGCAGGCTGCAGTCACCCCCCAGTACCCAGTCCCATCTTCCATAGTTGCCGAATTCTGGCTACCATAAGGGCACCTTAAATCAAGAGTGCATTTTCCATAATCCCATGCACCTATGGGGAGCCGTGTGATAAGGTTCTGGCCAATGAGATGCAGCTAAAGTGAGAAATCCCTGGGAAACACCCCATTCCTTTGTTCCTACAAGGAGCCATCCTGGAAACGGCGGTGTATTGCCAGCAGCAAGAAGAGAAGAAACCTGAGTTTCTGACCTTAGGAGGGTCCATACCAGCCTTTGACTGTTGACCACTGCCCCATATACAGGAGAGATTAATGCTCTGTCTCCTGGGCCACCGTAGCATCCATGCTCAATCTTAAACAAATGTAGGAACTACTAGGGGTGCTCACTAGGCTCCAAGCAGTGCGCTAGTTGGATTATCTAAGCCTTCCCCTTCCATGCATGATGGTGTCACAGCCGGAATCCAGTTGTCTTGAGTAACTCTGATAGATTCTGGATCCCTGGTGGACAGCTGTGTCATTTGCTTAAAAATCTCAAGTACCCAGCACAGGGTCTGACATTCAGAGGGTGCTCAATAAAGTTTTATAAGAAATAGGTGGACAGATGGTGCCACGAAGAGAACAGGAGATGCTAGATGTGCCCTGGATGTACTCAGTGGAGACGCAGGCATCTAAGCTTGCAATTTCAGGCTGACCCCACATTACCCTGTATAGTTTGATGACAAAATGATTCGTTGAAATCCCATGGATTTGTCTTTCTCTCTCTTTCTCTTTTTCCCTTTCTGGTATTATATCTCAATGTGATATAAACAGAACATAAATCTCGGCTCTTGCCAACTGCTGTTTAGCTGAAATTGCCTGTATTGTCTTGACATATGTTGGAGTCTTTAAATTAACACAGGAAAGAATTGATTTTAAAAATGGCATTTGCATTAAAGGTTATAAATGGGCAATTTGGAAAGCATGAAGATTTATATGGGAAGTTATGCACAAATATTACAGCTAGCATAGCAGTGGGGCTTTGACTCCATGAAATGCATAGTCTTGTATACCCTCTGGGGACATTCTTTATGTTGCAGGAAGTATGTATGTGGCATAATTTGCATATCCAAGGCACCAGGTAAGCCACGAGGTCACCACCAATCTGGATAAGCTATGGAAACTTGGATTCTTGGTGGACTTTAGGCATATTTTTGTTTGACATCTTGGGTTTCCAAACACCTTCGTCAGAGTTCGATGTAGAATTTATTTTTATGTGTCATTAGTATCTGACTCCTTTAAGGACTCCAGCTTAAACAAATCACACACACTATATCCACAGAGAGAAAATTGTTGCTAGGCTCTCAGAATTATTAAATCGAAACATAGACTTCCTATCTTCAACCACTTGGCCCCTCCATGTTCGCAACCCCCCTAGTTGTTGAGCTCTTGTCTTAACTTGTATGTTCTGCTGAAACCCACTGATGGCTTGATTCACCTTTTGGCTCAAAGGGTCCACTGATGCTCGAGAACCAATTTTGTCATTCTATTGTGCATCTGACCATTGTCCACCCACCTGTCTCATATGTATTATGCCCCCCAGTGGTCATAGAGACGAAGAAGACCCCATCCCTGCCCCTAGAAGAGCTCGAAGTTTAGTGAAGGATACAGACAAGGAAAGAGGTCATTGCAATATGGTGGAGTACGCTGGTCAAGGAAGGTAGAGAATTCCTTGAAGACCTAGCAGATCTGAGCCAGGGAAAGAGGGGACAGTAGGAGTGAGAGCAAAAGAAAGACTGGAACTTCTGAGTAGGACACTTGAGAAAAAGTTTCAAGAGAGTGTCCGAACATGATGAAAAAGTCAGGAAGGAGACTTTTGAGGGAATATAGATACTGATTTTTAGACACAGGTCTTCAAATATTAGGAAGCTGTGTGTGCTTTTACTTATTACTATTACCATCATCATTATTTTTGGTGAGTGTCCAGTGCAAGAAACTCACATTTTCTTGAGAAGAGGCCCACTGGGTGTTGTCAGTGCCCAGAATGTTCATCTCTGGCCATTTGTGGCCACGCGGATCTGGCTGGGAGGGTGGGTGGCAAGATTTAGTGATTTATGCCCACGGGTTAACTGGCTTATTCTCTCCGTTTCTGATCATGCAACTCTAGAAACATGTTCCTATTTCAAAGAAATCATTAAATTAAAATACAAACTACGTGTCCAAGTAGAAAAGTTCCTTGATTCTTGCTACCCACCCCCCAAATATAATGGATTCCATTACATTTTTACTATAATAAGTACAAGCACTGAGACAAACAAGGACCATAAACACTTACATAGCTTTTACGACTTGCTAAGTACCACTCCAGGGCTTATTTTTTTATTACTTTATTTATTACTTTATTACTCAATTCATCTTCTGTACAGCTCTCTGGGATTGCTTTTATTGCTATTCCCATTTTGCAGATGAGAAATGAAGTAGAAGGGGTAAGGCCACTTGCCCAGATTCACACAGGAGATGAGGGAGCTGGGATTCAAATACCAGCCCTCTTGGTTCAGAGAGGCAGGCTCCACTCTCCTGTGTGCTCCTTTAGAGAGAGGTTCAATTCTGTGTCTCCATTTTGCAGACTAAGAAACTGAGGCCAGCAGCTTCGGATAATAATCAGCCACTGGCCGTGCAATTGGAGGCAATGCACGCCTCCAGGTAGAGCCAGGATGATCCTCTTTCTCTTTCATAGTTCTAGGCTACGTGCGCTGCAAAACACACATTATCACGTCTATATTAATACTGCAAATTACCTGGGCAGCTTTTATTTTAGGGAATGGAGAAATGGGCTCTTAAATTAGGTTGACATTTTCCACCTGAGAAGCTAGGGATTTGTCACTGTGTGGGTGTCGTATGCCCTCTGCCATCCCCTCTAGTTCTCTGACTCATCTCTGTCTCTCTTTTTCTATTCTGAGCCTTTTTATTCTCCGGGCCCCTCTCAAACACACGACTCGGAATGCATCAGCCATGAGCCTTTGCTTCCCTAAGCCCTAGGCTGCTCTCCCCCAGCTTGGCTCCTGCTCATCTTCATTTTTGAGAGCCTCATCCCCTCCAGCAGGAGCAGCAGGAACCTGCAGGATCCCACCCAAGCTGTCCAAGTGAACCTTTGAGCAACTCTTTTGGGGCTACCTGGTGGTTCAGCCGGTTAAGCATCTCTTGGTTTTGGCTCAGGTCATGATCTAGGGTTGTGAGATCGAGCCCCATGTCAGGTTCCACACTCAGTGGGGGGGTCTGCTTGAGTCTCTCTCTCCCTCTCTGTCTGCCCCACCCCCCACTGTTCTCCCTAAAATAAATAAATAAATCTTAAAACAAACAAACAAACAAACAAAAAACCCAAACTGAGCAACTCCGGCCAGATGATGAAGAGTTCTGGTGTGATGGAAAACTGAAGCGATTGAGTGAAAAGAGCAGAATGTGAAATTGCTAGGTGAACAAAAAATAGCAAAGTAGGTGGGACAGGGGCAATCCACTGAGTCTAAGCATTCCAAAACAAGATGGGGAAGATTTTTGATAAGGTTCCAGGGAAAGAGATTTGGCAATCTGGGGATATGGGATGAAAAAAGCAAGAATTCTCAGATTAGTAGCAATTGCACCATGCTTGGGTAGAGAAGGTGTTCACAGAGCCAGAAACCCTGCTTCCAGGACAGTTCCTGCTTCTACCTGGTTGTGTGGAATCTATGTGGTTGCTATGTGGATCAGCCCAAGAGAATCCCTTCCCCTCCAGGCGTCTCTCTTTTCTTACTTATAAAATTATAGGATAAGATTAGGGAACCTTTCCAGGCATTCCTAAATTGTATTAGTTTCAGCTTCATTGGCCTTAAAAAAGACCCTCCCCCCTCATAAGAATATTTTTATACAAAGATTCATCTTTTTTTTTTTTCATTTCTAGAATGTAACTTCAAGGTAGAAGTTTACAATAAATTGGTAAATGAAAAGAAGAAGGAAAAAAAAAAAAAAACTCTGCAAAGACCCACCATGAATTGGTACTTTTTAATCCAATTGATACTTTTTAATCTGTAGAGATCAGTTGTTTGGGCGGCGCTTTACGCGCATAAAACTATGCGGTGTGTATTTTGCCTCTTGCCTTCTTCAGGTTAACGTCCTATCACATACATCTAAGTTTTTTGCAAACTCTTCCCACACACAGTTTTAAGATTGCAGGTCAGCCCGTTGGAAGGTGGGACATTAACCATTGGCTCATTCCCACAGAGATGAAGGTTTTATGCGATTTTTTTCTCCTTCTTTGCTCCCATTTTTACTCATTATATTCCTTCTGCCCAGCCCCCTCATCCAGGAATGGAGTGAGGCCTGCTGGAAATAATGGTACGTCTAGCAATTGGGAGAAGTCAATGAAGGGAGTAGTTGCCATGTGATGGGCAGATTTCAGAGCATCTTTATGACATGGGGTGCACCCAAGGACTAGTCCCTGGGGAACTGCTGTGGTCCCAGGACTGAAAGGGCAAGGAGGGAGCAGAGACCAGGGTTTGGAGGAAGTGAAAACCACCAGAGGGGAGAGGGTGCCCTGCAGGAGGGAGCCCCCCCCGCCCCCCCCTCAGTTGTAAGGTGTGCTCATGGAATCCTTCATGAAGGTAACTCTTGTTTCTGTCTTGCCTCCTCTATCTACCGAAGCTCAAAACCAGCCCAAGGACTTATCATGTATTCAAGAAATTTATTAAAACAAAATGAAACAAATACATATAAAAAATAGTGAAAGGGAATAAAGGGGAAAGGAGAAAAAATAAGTGGGAAATATCAGAAAGGGAGACAGAACATGAGAGACTCCTAACTCTGGGAAACGAACTAGGGGTGGTGGAAGGGGAGGTGGGGGTGACTGGGTGACGGGCACTGAGGTGGGCACTTGACGGGATGAGCACTGGGTGTTATTCTATATGTTGGCAAATTGAACACCAATAAAAAATAAATCTATTAAAAAATAAATAAATAAACAAATAAATAAATAAATAAATAAAACCGAAACAAAAATGGAAAAAAAAAAAGTGAAACAAAAAGCAAACTCCAAGTTTAGGGCAGAGAACAGATGTGATTTCGATCCTTCCATTCCTCCGACTGTCCCTCCTCCTCCCTTCACACGAGCCACTGCCTCTCTCTCCTCCTTTATAGAATGGGGCAAGGGTTAAATGTGAAATCTGCTCCTGCAGAAAGCTCCCCTCACCCCAGAAAGGCAAGCTGACATTTCATAGAAACAGATTCTAACTGGAAAGGTAAAGCAGGAGCAGCGATTCTCAATATGCAGCCCTGAACCACCTGCTCCACCTGGGGAATCCTGGCAGGAACCCACCCTGGAACCAGTTCTCTCACTGCTCCAGCTTCTCCAGTGGAGCCAGCCCGCAAGCCACAGAGCTGGAGGCCTGAAGGAGAGAGGGACATCCTCCAAGATGTGTTTGGCGACCTCAAATGACACCGGTGGGATGAGCAACAATCCTGGTTTGCCCAAGACGGAGTCCTGAGGTTCTGGAATTTCAGTGCTAAAACCGGGAAGGTTCCAGGAGAACCAGAAAGAGATGGTCACCCTGACTCCAGGTCGGCTCAGAGTAGCAAAGCCATAATACCGTAAAGTCTGGTGGTTCCCTCTTCATCGCATCATTAGGGCACCTGGAGTCATCTCGGGACTTAACCTCCTGTGACCTTCACAAAGATCCACACAGCATAAGGTGTCATCCCCATCCCCTGTATTTTCCAAGTGAGGAGACCAACACCTAAGGAGATATGGGACTCATCTGAGGTAGGGTCAGACCCGGGGCTTGTCCTCCCCCGCCCAGCTCAAGCCTGATCCCAGCACCCCCTGGCTGGTTCACGAGAGATGGTGGTCTGCTGAATGACGTCTGTCTGCACAGAACTGGGGACTTCTTTGGACCCACACATCAGAATTCCCAGACTGCCTGCAAGTGAGAAGTGCCCCCAAAATATCTGTTAATTCAACTGATGGGGGAATAATAACTCAAAAAAGCCCCGTTTAATATAGAAATGGGTGATTATTTTTCTCTCTCTGCCTCCCCACTCACCTGCAAGCTCCATGAGGGCAGGCATCATGACACTGTGGTCAGTCGAGGTGTGTCTGATGGTCTTGCTGACTTGAGGGCAGCGTGAGGGTGAAGGGGATGATTTTTGGCCACTAGTGGCACATAACAGAAAATGCATGGGGCACCCTAACTTTAAGACTGGCACCGAAGAGTCTCAAAGACAACTGGCTTTGAAGACCAGTAGTGTCTGCATCCACCAGACCTACAGGGCTGTGCCCAACTGAAGAACGCCTCTTAAAGAACACCTGTGCAGAGACTCATCTGCCCAGGACCCTATGCAGAAGCAGCCCTTTGAGAAGCCTCCAGACTTCAGGTGAATTAGACTTGTTTTCTAATTTTAAAGCACTGATCTTTTTTTTTTTTTTTTTTTTTTTAAAGCACTGATCTTGAGGGTAGGAGCCTGTTGGGTCAGAGGCTGGGGGGCACCATTTTCCTGTTCTCTCTCTGTCTTGACAAATCCAGCAGGCACCAGATTTTTTTTTCCTCCCCTCCCCAGTGCACCATCTTCATGCTCCAGCTGTCGAGCACCCTCTTGCACCCTCTTCTTCTGCCTTGCCAGAAGCCAGAGGGCACCATGGTTTTTTTTTCTAGTTTGTTTCTTTTTTTTCTTTTTCTTCTCTTATTTTTCCTTTCCTTTCCTTCTCTCCCCCCCCCCCTTTTTTTTTCAGCAGGGACCATATTTAAACTCAGTCCATAGCTCTCCAGAGTGCCAGTATCTTCCAAAAGGGAGCTTCTACACATGTCTGGGACCCTGGTTTCTATACCTGGTGCTCTAATTTTTGCAGCTGCCACCCACATCTCCTGATTGCCTGGCTTTAGAGGCCAGGGGTGGGGGGGCTTGTGTTCCTGGACCCCACAGGACTATAATAACTAGAAAGAGTTCTCAGCATACTAGTGCTTGCAGGGCACTGCACAAACAGACTGAACCACTCCACTCACCGCCCCATCTTTCTGAGAAAGAGGCCTGTGTGGTTGTCCAAGAGCATGGGCTGGATGCAATGCAGGCTTCTGGTTTGGCACAGTTATGGAAGCTTGCCGAGGTGCTCTCAGGGAATTGAGTTCAGTGCTGGCCTCTGCCTCACTCCAGCTTGCCTGTCAGTATCTTCTAGATAGGAGCTATACCCTGGTCTAGTTCCTCAATTTTTACAACTGCTGCCAGGGGACATCTCTACATCACCTTACTCTTGTAACCTAACAGAGCTTATGCTCGTGGGTCCCACAGGACTGTAACCAACAGTGAAAGAGTTCTTGAATGGTCACCACCCCCAGGGCACAGCGAGAGGCCACAGACTCAGGAGCTCAGTCTTTGTGTGAAAAAGGCCTATTAGCTTATCATCATAGCAGCAGCCTGAGGGGCAGGCTTCTAATTAAACACACATCTAAGGGCTGGCTGTAAAGCTTTTCTGAGGACTCAGAGGGCAGGCCCTGTCTTTGCACTCTCTCTGCCATGCTCCGAAGCACCAGCATCTCTCAGAGGGGAGCACTTATACATGTCTGGTACCCAGTTTTTATGTCTAGTGCCCTACTTTTTGTGGCTGCTTTCTAGGGGATACTCCTTGATCCCCTGGCTCTGCTCTTATTCCTGGGTCCCATGGGGCTGTCAGAATTGGAGAGACAGGTCTTGGCAGGCTACCACCCCGAGGGCACTGCAAAGAGAGCACGCTGAAACAGCCAGCCTTTCTGTGAAAGAGTCCTACTTGCTATTCTTGGGGCAGGCTTTAGGTCTGGCACACATCTAGAGTCTATGGAGGAGCTTTCAGGGAACGTAGACTGGAAATACCATTTTGGGGCTCTCGCTCTGCCTCAATACAGCTCACCAAGATCTCCCACCAAAAAGGAATTTGTACCCTCATTGTAGACTGGAAATACCATTTTTGGGCTCTCGTTCTGCCTCAATACAGCTCACCAGGATCTCCCCCCAAAAAGGAGTTTGTACCCTCATCTGGAGCCCCAATTTTGTTCATTGCTGCACGGGGACACCTCCAAATCACCTGGCCTTGGAGACCGGCAGGGCTTCCCTTTGCAATTCCATAGTACTATATGTGTTTGCATTCTTTAAAAGTTGCTGCCTTTTAAAGGGTCTGGATTTTAAGCTGCCTGAAATCTAAGTTCTGACTGAAATGTTCCCTTTTTGGACACTGACTACTCTCAGCATACCGTTGGATAAAATAGGCTATCTAGACAAACACGAAAGTTTGAGAGGCAACCAAATTCTAGGGCACAGGTGGAAGGTAAGTTTTACCTTCTATATAAGGCCAACTCTTTGAGAGCGGGAGATGAGGCTGTAGCACATAATACATAGAAACCAACACAAGCAAAATGAAGAAACAGAGATGTGTCCCAAATGAAAGAACACGATAGAACTTCAAACAAACCAACAGAAACCTTAAGGAAATGGAGGTAAATTATTGACCTAATAGAGAGTTCAAAGTGATGGTCATAAAGATGCCCACTGAACTCAAGAGAAGAATGTATGAACACAGAGGGTGCTTCAACAAAGAGATGTGAAATATAAGAAAGTTCCAAACAGAAGTCACAGAACTAAATACTGTAACTAAGCTGAAAAATACACTAGTGGGCTCAACAGCAGGCTAAATGGAGCATAAGGAGGGATCAGTGAACTTGAAGACAGGAGAGTGGAATTCACCCAAACAGAGCAGCAAAAAGAAAAAAATGATAGTATGTGAAGATAGCTTGAGGAACCTATGAGACAACATCAAGCAGAATAACACTTGGGGTGCCTGGATGGCTCAGTCAGTAAAACTTCTGACTCTTGATTTCAGCTCAGATCATGATCTCAGGGGCATGAGATGGACCCCCATCAGGCTCCATGCTCAGCGGGGAGTCTGTTTGAGATTCTTTCTCTCTCCCTCTCCATCTGCCCTTCCCCCACTGTCTCTCCCTCAAATAATAAATAAATAAATCTTTAAAAAATTTTTTAAAAAGTAATATTTGCATTATAGGGCTCACAGAAGGAGAAGGGAGAGAGAAAGGGGCAGAAAACTTATTTGAAGAAATAACAATGCAAATGTTCCTACTATGGGGAAAGAAATAGACAGCTAGGCCCAGGAAGCACAGAGAGCTCCAAATAAGATGAACTCAAAGTGACATGCATGAAAACACATTATAATTGAATTGTCAAAAGTTATAAGGGAGAATCTTAAAAGTAGCAAGAGAAAAACAACTTATTACATAGAAGGGAACCCTTATAAGACCTCAGTAGATTTTTCAGCAGAAATTTTGCAGGCCAGAGCAGAATGGTATAATATATTCAATGTTCTGAAAGAAAAGTATTTCCAACCAGGAACACTTTACTTGGTAAAGTTATCATTCAGAATTCTAAGAGAGATAAGAGTTTTCCAGTCAAGCAAAAGCTAGAAGAGCTTATCGTTACTAAACCAGACTTACAAGAAATGTTCAAGGAACTTCTTTAAGCTAAAAGAAAGGGCACTTCGTATTAAGAAAGTATGAAAAGTCTAAGTCTTACCGGCAAAGGTAAATATGTAATAGAGGTAATAGATTCATCACTCATAAAGTTAGTATGAAGCTTAAAACAAAAGTATTAAGAATGACTGTAACCACAATAATTGGTTAAAGGATACACAAGATAAAATGATACAAAATGTGAAATCAAAAACAAAGTGTGTGGCAGGAAGAGTAAAAATACAGTGTTTTAAAATGTACTCAAAGTTACTTTGTGATCGATTTAAAATATACTGTTAGGGGCAGCCTGGGTGGCTCAGGGGTTTAGCACCGCCTTCAACCCAGGGCATGATCCTGGAGACCCAGGATCGAGTCCCATGTCGGGCTCCCTGCATGGGGCCTGCTTCTCCCTCTGTCTGTGTCTCTGCCCCTCTCTCTTTCTGTTTCTCATGAATAAATAAATAAAATATACTGTTAAAATATAAGCTGTTACATGTCAACCTTGTGGTAATCACCAAGCAAGAACTTATGCACAAATGATAATGATAAAGGAATCTAAGCATGCTGCTAAAGAAAGTCATCAGACCACAAAGGAAGAGAGCAAGAGAAGATAAATAATATGAAGAACAACAAATCCACCAGAAAACAATTAGCAAAATGGCAATAAATACATACCTGTCAATAATTACCTTATTTCCTTCTTTTATCTCTTTTTAAAAATTTAAATTCTAGTAGTTGATATGCAGTTCAATATTGGTTTCAGGAGAACACAGGCAGCAATTTCTTTGCCCTTGGCTGCAGCAATTTCTTGCAAGACATGTCTCCAAAAGCAAGAGAAACAAAGTCAAAAATGAACTATTGAGACTTCATCAAGATAAAAAGGTTCTGGGGGCACCTGGGTGGCTCAGTGGTTGAGCATCTGCCTTTGACTCAGGTCGTGATCCCCAGGTCCTGGGATCGAGTCCTGCATCGGGCTCCCCACATGGAGCCTGCTTCTCCCTCTGCCTATGTCTCTGCCTCTCTGTGTCTCTCATAAATAAATAAATAAATAAATAAATAAATAACCTTTAAAAAAGTTAAATAAAAAAAATCTTGAGACGAGTGAAGATGGAAATGTACCAAAACTTAAAGGATGCAGCCAAAGCAGCTCCAAAAGGGAAATGTATAGTATACAGGCTTACCTCCTGAAACAAGAAAAATCTCAAATAAACAATCTAACTTTACACCTCAAAGAACTAGATAAAAAATAAAGCACAGAGTTTGTAGAGGAAAAGAAGTAACAAAGATCAGAGCAGAAATAAATGAAATAGAGACTAAAAAGACAATAGAAAAGATCAATGTTACCAAAAGCTGGTTCCCTGAAAAGATAAAATTGGCAAACTTTTAACTAGACTCATCAAGAAAAACAAAAACAAAGTTTGAGCTGAAATAAATAAAACTGGGAATGAAAGAGGAGACATTAACACAGAAATACAAAGGATCATAAGAGACTACTGGAAGGATCAAAGAGACTACAACCTTCTAAGACTGAATCATGAAGAAATAGAAAATCTGAATAGGCTGTTCACTGGTATGAAGACTGAATCAATAATCAAAAATCTCCCAAGAAACGAAAGTCCAGGACCAGATGGCTTTATTGGTCCAACATATTACAAGAATTAATACCAATCCTCAACTTCTTCCAAAAACCTGAAGAGGTGAGAAACTTTCAAACTCATTTTATGAGGCCAGCATGACCCTGACACCAAAAACAGACAAAGACACCACAAGAAAGGAAAATTGCAGGTCAATGTCCCTGATAAGCATATATGCAAAAATCCTCAACAAAATATTAAGAAACCAAATTTCACAATACACTAAAAGGATCATACACCATGATTAAATGGGATTTATTGCAGGGATGCAAGGAAGGTTCGACAACCACAAATCAATCAACATGATATGCCACATTAGTAAAATGAAGGATAAAAGTTATATGATCATCTCAGTAGATGCAGAAGAAGGTTCTGGCAAAATTCAACATCCGTTTATGATAAAAATCTCAGCAAATTCAGTATAGAGAGCGTGCACCTCAACATATTAAGAGCCATATTATGACAAACTCACAGCTCACATTATACTCAATGGTGGAAACTGAAAGCTTTTCCTTTAAAATCAGGAACAAGACAAGGGTGTCTATTGTCACCACTTTTATTCAACATAGTGTTGGAAGCCCCAGTCACAGAAACTAGGGAACAAATAAAAGGAATCCAAATTGAGAAGGAAGATTAACTGTTTCCACTCATAGCTGTATCTGTGTTTGTATGTTTATCTATATTTATCTGTATCTATATCTAAAATCCTAAAGACTTCACCAAAAAAACTCTTAGAACTAATACACGAGGGGCACCTGGGTGGCCCAGTGGTTGAGCATCTGCCTTTGGCTCAGGATGTGATCCTAGGATCCTGGGGTCAAGTTCTGCAGGGAGCCCGCTTCTCCCTTGGCCTGTGTCTCTGACTCTCTCTCGGTCTCTCATGAATAAATAAATAAATAAAATATTTTTTAAAGAATGAATACATGAATGCAATAAAGTTGCAGGATACAAAGTAGTATATGGAAATCTGTTGCATTTCTTTACACTTACAATGAACCATCAGAAAGAGAAATTAAGAAAATCCCATTCACAAGTGCATCAAAAAGAAAAGAGGTACATAGAAGCGTATTTGGCCAAGGGGGAAAGACCTATACACTGAAAACCATAAGACAAGATGGAATAAGTAGAAGAGACACAAATAAATGGAAAGATACTCCATTCACATGGATTGGAAGAATTTACATTGTTTAAAAGTGCATACTAAAAAAATAAATAAATAAAAATAAAAGTCCATGCTACCCAAAGCAATGTATAGATTCAATACCATCCCTATCAGAATTCCAATGGTATTTTTCACAGAACTAGAACAAATAATTCTAAAATCTGCATGAGACCACCAATGACCCTGAACAGCCAAAGCAACTTTGAGAAAGGACAAAGACGGAAGCATTCCAGTCCCTGGTCTGGGTCAAGAGCCCCTTTGAAATGTGAACACAAGATCTGCCTAAAGGTCTGAATTCCTGTTCTTTGCACCCAGGTCTCTACTGAAAGCTTCTAGGTGTGTAGTTAGCCAGTCTCTGAGCATCATCAGTCAGTACTTCATTTGTGGATAATACCAGCGCCATAAGTGTTTGAACACTATACATTATGCAAAAAAAACGTAATGCCCAACGTGTCTTGAGCACCCATTATGAGTCAGGCATTCTTCTGGAGAATTCTATGTATATCATCTCTGGGATTCATCATGATCGCCCTATGGAGGAACTTCTCATTTAATGAGCACAGAGATCGAGGATCACCACACTGTGGCTCCCGAGCTGAGTCCGCATGCCATCTGCTTTTGTGAATCAGGTGCTATCGGCACCCAGCCATGCCTGCTTGTTGACATCTATGTCAGCCATAGACTAAGCAGGTCTATGGCTGCTTTCAAGCAACAGCCCAGCTGAATAATTGGGACAGAGACCATATAGCTGTAAAGACTAAAGTACTTAATGTCTATTTAAAAAAAGAAAAAGAAAAAAGAAGTAGGTATGCACGGTGTATCTGACACTCAGAGAAGTTGCCACCTGCCATCTGACCAGCTCTGTGGCTTGGGGTCACTGTGCCTTGTCCTGGATGTCATACCTATACTTTACTTCATACCCTCCTCCCCAGTAGATGCACAAGATGTTCTTGCGGTCTCAGCTTCCTCACCTGTGAGATGAAGGGGATGGACTTAACGGTCCGTGGAGCACTGAGTAGATTCTGTCCCTGGGGATCTCTGGGTCTGTGTGTTGGAAGGGCTGGGGATGCTTTAGGGGAATGAAAGAGCCGTGGCAGGCTGCTGGAATTTGGGCTCAGGAATGCCAACTGAGGAATCTCCCCCAAAAAGGCAGCACCGCCCAGTATCACTTGCATTTCTGTTCTTGCTGCCTGATAGCACGAAGTTTCTAGAATCACAGCAGAAATCATTTAGAAAGCCGCAGGCTTGACAAATGCAGGCCACTCCGCCTCTCACCGTCTCCATCGGCACTTGGAGCCGTTTGCCTCCTAGCAACACTGAGGGCGATCATTCTCATCTATAAAGCCGGCTGGGATCTGAGTTCTCCGGAGTAAGGCGTGGGCTCACCTGCACGGAGCCAGGCGGCCACCCCCGGGGCTGGGCCTTGAAGCTGCCCCCGCAGACCAGCTCCCGGTTTTGCACCTGCTCCAGTCCGTCTACTCCGGGTCAAGGCCATTTTCAGATCTGCTGTGTTCAGAACAAAATGGGTCACTCCACCTTTTATCTTGGTTCTCCCTCCCGAGATGGAAGTCATTTTCTACACGGGTATTCACTTCTCTGGAAGCATTTCATTAAAAAAAAAAAAAAAAGTCAGACACACGTACACACAAATGAATGCAACTGGGGAAAATCTGAATGTGAGTCGTATGATCCTATAATTGTGCAAGAGATCGATGGTGGGGAAAAACTGGGGAAGAAGGAACATCGGCTTTCTCTGCATTACTTCTTACAACTGCGTGTGAACCTACAATTATGTCAAAATAAAAAGTTCAATTGAAAAAGTAAGTTGGCGCTGACTGTATGTTCCCAGGAATTGTGGCTTTTATTAAGTCAAGATGTCAGCGAATGGGCATATTTGTCAGCGGAGTGAGTAGAACTTCCAAAGCAAGATCGACATCATGTACTTCCTGAGGTTTGATTTTTTAAAAAAATTTGGGGGAGAATCAGAAATCTCTTTGAGAACGTGGTAAATTCCCTGAGCAGTTCCTTGCCCCTCACGTGTATGTGCATGTGTGTGTCACAGTCACACATGCACTGTCACATGCGGGTCACAAGTGGAGGCCACTTGGGGACCTACCCCCCACCTCCACCCCAGAAATGCAGAACACAGAGCAAGGGATTCTCTGGAGCCCTGGACAACCTCACTGTTCCCAGTCCCCGGTAGAGTAGCTCTGCTTTCATCTGGTTTGTATTTCGGAAATTTAAGATTTCATTCGGAAAAGGATTTTCACTGCTTCAAAAGCGATTTAAATCCACGGCTGTGTTGGAAAGAAAGAGCGGAGGGATGAGCTTGGAAGGCCTGAGGACCTGCCTTGGAAACTGTGTGATTCTCATCGCTGAGCTTCTGTTTCTTCGTGTGCAAATCGGTTTGGGGGAGCTGGGTGGTCAGGGTTCCCATGTCACCTGCTGGAGGGTGTCTAGGGGGTGGGCCGATGGGCCTACCCACGGACCCCTGCTCCACCCCGCTCCCTGCACCCCTCCACTCTCTCTGCCTCTCTCCCTCTCTCCCTGCCACTTGAGAAAGAAATGCTGACAAGCACAGAGGGGGGAAAAATAACACTTGTGAAACTTTCCCTAGTCTTGGGGCATTTGCTCTGAAATCTGCGCTGGATGGAGTAATTAGTAAACTTGCTCTTAATAGTGTTGCAAAGATGTAATTTTTTTACACCTTCCCTGACTTTGACACTGCGGCTTTTGAAACTTCATTTTGCACTGTACTCATTGTTCTTTAATCTGCTGCGCTCTGCATTGAGTAGCACGGAAATTTCGCACTTACTATGTCAATAACATCTGGCAAAATTGCCACCTATTAAGAGTAAGTGTTCTTTTTTCTCCGGTGAGAGATGTGATGGTGTATTATATCGGTTTCCCTTGAGAGGCTAAGGAGACAATTTTAAAGCAGACAAATGCATTAAAAAAATAACCTGAACTCTAAGAAAAGGTTACAGAAAGTCAGAAACTTTTTTTTTTTTTTTTCCTTTTTCTTGTTCTGGGTTTATTTATTTATTTGTGGTGGAGGTGGGAGGCGGGGGTGGAAGCAGCTGCTGCATGGGACGAGGGAGGGTTTTTGCGGTATTCCTGACCCCTCTGCTGTCCTCAGCCAGCAACTCGGTATATCAGAGCCCTCCCATGCTTTGACTTTTGCAGGACAGGCCAGCTGCGATGGCGCCAGGAACCTGGTCCTCTGAGCCATCCTGAAAGAGCAGTTCAGAGCTGGCCTCACGGCCTCTTTGCCCCGTGGCCTGGGCAACTCGTTGACCATTAGGAACCTCTGTCTCTTCCTCTGGGCAATGGAGATCATCATGGCTGCATTTCGGTGTCAACTTGCAGATTGGTGGTGCTCGGGTGGGCAAGGGCATGGTATCTGGTACTGTCATGATGACTTAGCACCAGTTGGGGCCCTGTAGGCTTTATCACTTTAAAGTCCACCCCCTTGGGCCACCCGGGTGGCTCAGTGGTTGAGCGTCTGCCTTTGGCTCAGGTTGTGACCCTGGGGTCTTGGGATCAAGTCCTGCCATCAGGTTCCCCGCAGGGACCCTGCTTCTCCCTCTGCCTGTCTGTGTGTCTCTCATGAATAAAGAAATAAAATCTTAAAAAAAAAAAAAGTCCAAGCCTTGGGATCACAGACACCTGTGACCCATGAATCTGAAAGCCGGAATCCCACATGACAGTGTCTTAGTGTGACTGGAGTGGGAAGGAACCGATTTCCTGAGTCTGCAGGCCTCAACCCTGTGATCCCGGCATAAGGTCATGAAAGTCAGAGCAGCTCCTCCCCTGGCAGCTCTCCGCTGACCCCACAGAGACGTGGCCCCAGCAACGACGTTCTCAGCATCTGGAGTGCTGTCACTTGCCGGGCCACATTGTGTCCCCGGAGCAGCCGGTCTGGCCTGGGCTTGCTCTTGGGCAGAGGGAGGTCAGTGCTGACACGACAGTGACGTATGGTGGCGATGGCCCTGCGGTTCTGAGCACCCGGGCCCCGCTGTCGGGGTGGGAACCTTGCGGGTCCTCATGCCGGCCCCGGGACATAGGCTCTCTGTTGTCCTCATTCTGCAGCTGGGGAAACAAAGTCACAGAACAGATGAGAAACTTGCCCGAGTCCTTTTTTTTTTTTTTAATTTAAATTTTTTTAATTTAAATTTTAAATTAAAGAAATTAAGAAAATTTTTTTTTAAATTTTATTTATTTATTCATGACAGACACATAGAGAGACAGGCAGAGACACAGGCAGAGGGAGAAGCAGGCTCCATGCAGGGAGCCCGACGTGGGACTCGATCCCGGGACTCCAGGATCACACCCCGGGCTGAAGGCTGTGCTAAACCGCTGAGCCACCAGGGCTGCCCTCGCCCGAGTTCTTACGCATTATTTTCAGAACAGTTTCCTGAGCCTGGTCTGGCCTTCAAGACTCGTGGGCCGATCCCTGCCCCTCCCTGATCGCAGATCCCACCACGTTCCCCCCTAGCTTCAGCAGTCCGAGGAGTTCCCTGAGCATCTGGTTCCAATCTGCCTTGTTGTCGTATGTACCATTTCCTCTGCTTGGAATCCCTGCCTCGGCTCTGCTGTCCAGCTCATTCATTCCTTCATCTGATCATTTTCTCAATGGGCAGATGGAACAATCTTGCAAAATAAGGACCTGTTATTAACCTCTGTGCACCCCGGTGCCCCCATCTCTGCAGTTACCTCTGCGGAAGATCAAATTCATCAATGTAGACAAAACTTCTGCAGAGCTTCCTAGGACCATGAATAAATCAGCAGCCACGAACTGGCAATCCCAGAGCCATAAACGGGGCACGGGTGTGGATTGCTGAGCGCCCTTGGGTGTCTAAAATATTCGAATCTGTTGCTCACCATCTCGGATTGGGCGATCTCGTGGGATGAATCTAGATTTCAAATTTCTGTGGAGTCAATTGAGAGCGTTGGCCACTTTGAGCCTGTATATGTGTGTGGCCTCCACTGGCCCTGCTCACACAGGGCAGGCACTCCGCAGGTCACCATCATCTCCACGCTGCCCAGGCACCTCACAGCCGGTCTCCTTACTTATAGAAAAATACCAGTTTGGCCCCTGGAGGCATTTGAGTGAACAATTACTTATCTGAGTGGATTAGAGACCCAGGCCGATGCCTGCCTACGGGCCTGGGCTTCTTTGTCTTTAGTCATTGCTCAAATGAAAATGGTCAGTTGTGGGGCACCTGGGAGGCTCAGTGGTTGAGCATCTGCCTTTGGCTCAGGGCATGGTCCTGCAGCCCCGAGATCGAGTCCCACATCGGGCTCCCTGCATGGAACCTGCTTCTCCCTCTGCCTGTGTCTCTGCTTCTCTCTGTGTGTCTCTCATGAATAAATAAATAAAGTCTTTAAAAAAAAAAAAAGGTCAGTTCACTCACTCAGTTCTCCTAGCACATTAGAGACTGCTCCATCCTGGCGACGGTGTCTTATTTATCTTTGAATTCCAGGGTCCCACACCGGGTCTGGCTCGGGGGGCCGCCTCTGGGCTCATTGATCTCATGAACGGATGGTCGAAGGAAGGAATAAAACCCAAAACTTGACGTCCCCAGCTGTGCCCTGCTTGCCTCTGAACCAGGGAGGCTGAGCGACCTCGCCTTAAACTGCTTCTCTGCTCTAAAATCCCGCTTCCAATCCTCAGTTGAAAAACATCAATATTTAGATGACTGTATTTTCTTTCCAAATGCCCACAATATTTTATGTCCTGATAATATTTACGGGTTGTCCTCAGAGATAACTAATTGGATTTGCCATCCGGCTCACGGGGAAAACGGATGGGGGATGGTCCCTCATTACTCATCCCGGGAGGCGATAGCTCAGCACCCAAACTTATATCGTCGTGACTCAGAGAACACCGAAATGGTGCGGGGAGGAATAATGTCCCTGCTGCCATCCTGGTCTTTCTTTCCCATTTACCACTTGGACAGAGCCATTTGCATCTGAATTGAACCTGCATTAAAATTTCGAGTTTATGTACTGCCGGGTATAAACAAAGAGGTTCCAGAAACTGCCACAGGGCCCCGCAGAAGCCGATCCCCGCATTTTCGGAGGGGCGCCTTCGTCTCTAACCTCACAGTCCAGAGGTGACCTATTTCTTGGGTTCCCGAGGCCCAGAACACATTCTTGCCACCAGTGTTTCCCTTAAAATGAGATCAAGAGACAGGACCATCCTTTTTTCAAGAATTAATGAGCTCTCCTCACACCTGTTTCTCTTTGGACCACCTCCCCCTCCACACCCACGCCCTTGTTCATGTACGTTCCTTGCACTAAGTTCTAAGCTTCTAAGTTCTTTTACTTGTTCCCTTTTGGGGGGAATAGCGTTTAAAATGCTGCACTGGAGTTGTTGGTGTATTCTGTGTCCCCCACTGGTCTTCGTCCACCCGGGTGCGGAGGTTCGCACCCAGCTGACCTTCACTTTTGCACCGTCCTGGTGTGTCTTTCCGTACCCTGACAGCACGATCAACAGAAGAAAGAAGCAATGAACCACCACCGGCTGGGGTCTGTGGCAGCCGCTCCCTGCTGGCTCATCTCAAGGTGTCTATTACTTTATTTAATTCTCACAACTGTGGGTAGCAAGAAGTCTGCCTCTTATTGCTATTGTTATTTTTTAGATAAGAAAAATGGAAGTGCAGACACGGTGATTTCCCCAAGGTCAACGAGAGGTGGGCTGAGGACTTCAACCCAGGAAAAGTGATCAGGGCTCATTACAGAAATTCTAACAGTCAAGACACCTGGGGTGGCTCAGTGGTTTAGCACCTGCCTTCGGCCCAGGGCGTGATCCCTGGGGTCCGGAGATTGAGTCTTGCGTCCGCCTCCCTGCAGGGAGCCTGCTTCTCCCTCTGCCTGTGTCTCTGTCTCCTTCTTTCTGTGTGTCTCTCATGAATAAATAAATAAAATAAAATCTAAAAAAAAAAAAAGAAATTCTAACAATCTATCGTGTGTGTGTGTGTGTGTATGTCTAGTGCAATTGGTTATGACTTAAATGTAGAATCAGGATTTAAATTTGACTCTCTGAAGCCAAAGCCTCCAAAGAAAGTGAGATGTAACTGCTCGTTTTCTATGTGGCCAGGCACAGTGGATGCATCACCGGGGCCAGTGCTGGCCTCACCCAGGGCATTCTGGTGCAGGGGCCTTTGTGGCGTGGCTCACTGAACCACGTTTACATTTATTTCTCAGGTGTTATCTGTACCATGTTATCTCTACCTGATGTCCTTTTTTCATAAACTCCTGCTATGATCTATTGTGGTCTGGGGCTCAGGGCTTGGCGTGGGGGTGGGGGTGCAGACTGAGCTTTACTTCAGCTTACAAGTTCATGCTTTTGAATTTTCTGTCAAACATTCCTGGAGTGGGATGGAGGAAAAAATCAAAATCTAAAAAAAAGAAAAAGAAAAATTATTTACGTTTGGAGATGGAAGTCCCCTTGGACCTCCAACATAAAATTCTCCCAAAGCAACTCTAGGTCAAGTGAGAATGGGGTTCTGTGTCACTAGACATATTGAGGACTATGGTAGGCAGAGTCCTAAGATGCCCTGGCATACACACCTTGCATAGATCCCTTCCTCTGGAATGGGACAGAGCTTGTGTCTATGATGGTTGTCACTCCCACAATGAGGTTAGATGGCAAAGGTGGAGGGATTTTGCTGATGTTATTAGGGTCTAGAATCAGTTGACTTTGAGTTAGTCAAAGAGGAGATTATCCCACCTTGGTCTGACCTGATCAGGTCAGCTTTGAAAGTTGTTTTTTTTTTTTTTTTTTTTTAAGATTTATTTGTTTATTCATGAGAGACACACAGAGAGAGAAACAGAGACACAGGCAGAGGAAGAAGTAAGCTCCTCACAGGGCGCCTGATGTGGGTCTCGATCCCGGATCCCAGGATCACACCCTGAGCTGAAGGCAGACGCTCAACCCCTGAGCCACCCAGGTGCCCCAAAAGTTTTGAAAAGCAGAGAGATTCTCTTGTTTGCCTATAGTCGCGTTGGGATGGTGGCCGTTGAGGAAGGTATGTTGTGACAAGCATCTCAAAGAAGCCAGACAGACACAATGAACAGAATTTTGCCAAGACCCGGGAAGCTTGGAAGGGGATGTAGCCCTGGCCAACACCCTGATTTCAGTTTGATGAGAAGCTGAGAAAAAGACCCAGCTAACTTGCCCCCAGGGAATCTGTGAGTAATTAATTTGTAGTGTCTTAAGCCTCTAAATTTATGGTAATTTGTTACACAACGATAAAAAAGTGAGTCAGGGATGCATCAGCTAGTTGTTGACACAACAATGCCGAGTAACAAGCAACTGTAAAACCGTCTGGCTTGCTATAATAAGCATTTGCTGCTCATGCATTTGTTGGGTGAGACAGGCCTGCCCCTTTCCCCCAGGACATGCATGGTCTCCTTGTGGTAGTGACAGAAGTAGAAACATGCCAGGTCACAGAGACTCAGGCTCGGAACTGACATGCTGTCACTTCTGCGTATACAATCTTGGCCAAAGCAGCTTGGATGCCAAAACCAAAGTCACAGGGCAAAGCCCACTCCACCCCTAATGAGGCCATAGAGGCAGGGAGGGTGAAGCATTGCAGCCAGCAAAACAACGCAGCAGAGTGAAGAAATGGCAGTGGTGACAGACCGATTAATTGATGGTGGTACACAAGACCGACGGGCTCTAGACTTACCCATTCATACACTAAAGATGACTCAGAAACCATATTTTGCTAAAACAGGACTCCGTCAACACCAATGTGATTCACCTGGAGGAACATCGCTCTACTTCCTCAATAATCAAATTCTGATTGATTGGTCATCGAACGTGGGAGTTTGACTTTTCAAGAGCACCAGTGTCACGCCATTTCTGTGAGTTGCATGTAGGTCCCGTCACACTTGCAGTCCTGGCAGGGTGCTTCATTCAGGGACAAGGTTTGGGCTGCTCTCCAAATCCTAGGAGGCGACAGACCAAAGGCCTCACCTCAGCCTCTATTCTGGAATCCCAGGATGAGGGCAGGCAGGTTCAGGGTGGTTCATCAAAATGCCATCTTTGCTGAAGTAGCATTACTTTCATTCATTCACTCATGCACGCATGCATGGAAATTTTTCCTGAGCATGCGTGTCAGGCAGTGTACTAGACCCGGGGTTGGAGATGCAAGCAAGGCATCATGAAGGTCCTTGAGGGAATCCTCTCCGGAAGGTAAAGCTAGTCTTTGAAAATAATCGGTTATGACAGAGAGTGGTAGACAGCAGAGAGCTATGTGCCAGCATCCGGCACAACTCGGAGAAGGGAGGGAGTGGTTGTGAGAAAGTTTTCATGGGCAGACACATTTGGTGTTGGTCTTGAAAGACAAGGAACAGTCTCTAAGGGAAGAGGTAAGATTGCCGGACTAGCTATGGGAGCGATGTCTACCTAAGGCTGTTTTTAATGCTTTGGAGATCACAGACCTTGGAGGATCCCTTGAGAACTACAGATCCTCTCCCAGGACCCAGGATGCTTACAAGTCCATGAGCATAAACGTGTGTGTACAATTGCAGGCATTTCTCAGACTGTCAGCAAGAGTGCTCACTGGGAGATGCACTCAGAACTTCTATTCCTTCTATAAACTCTTCGCAGGAGAGCCTCGTCTGCCCTGGGAGCCCTGCGCAGGGCCTGGGAAGACCACAGCACCCAGAGGGGACAGCATCCCGCCATCTCCCCCACTGGCTGAGGCTGCCCACGTGGGTGGGGGTGCTGGCTCGAGTGCCAGGTCCTCCGGGGACCTCGAGGGGAGGCAGGGCTCTCCCCAGAGTCTCTGGGCCCGGGTGTCAGCCAGTGAGATGTGCGGGCGGCTGGCTCTCCGAGCACGGGTGCAGGGGAGTGCACCATACTGTCAGTCAAGGTGCCTTCATTTGTACCCCGTGATTCCTTTTCTCTTAATTTGTCTCAGTTTCTCTCTTCCCGACTGCTGATAGCTCAGTTTCTGCCAAGCAGGAGACAAGAGCCTGAAATGAACCTAGAACTTCTGTGATGTTAAGTCAGGAATTTAATTTAACAGGTGTCTGGAGAATCCTGACAGTGGGCCTAGGACTGGCCAGGCTCCGTCAAAGGTAGGAAAGCAGATTTTCCGGATTACATTGCTATGGTCTTGGTCTCCCCTCTACCACCCAGGCGAAGGGTGGCCATGGGACCTTTTTTGTTCTCCAGAGCCCAGGAGAGATCAAAACAAGAGTTCATTCTTAAACATGGCATTCCAGCTCCTTCCTGCCCCAAGGCCTGTGTTTGGGGTTCCAGCCCGGAACCCAGAGCCCTAGTCCCCAACCACCAGATCTAAGCTCTAAGTTCATCCCAACCACCCAGCAAACCTACCAGATGGCCCTGCGACACTCCTGCTTAGCACCTCCTGCAACCTCAGCCGTCTTGCCCTTTTATTTGTTTGCTTCCTTATTTTCTTCTTCCCAGTGGAACACAAGCCCATGCCTCGAGGAGACGCTCCATAATTCCCTACTGGGAGGAATGGTGAGTATTCAGGTTTGCTTCTGGGGGTGGCTCAGAGGCCCCAGACCAGCCTTGGGGATTTTGTCATTTAATCTCTCTCTACCTCTTCACTCAGCTGTCTCTGCTACACCCCTACACACATGAACATGCATGTGCACAAACACCTCCAAATCCACCGAACACTCGCACAAACATGTATACAAACACATACATGCACACTTACATATGTACATCAAACATGCGTGCAGACACATAACACAAAAGAAGAGACACGAACTCGTTCGTAAACACACACAGACGCACCAGACATAGAGACAAACACACACACCATATATGCACACAAATACACATACAAACACGTACATGCACACTCACATTGGTACATCAAACATGCATGCAAATGCACAAACACACAGACACACAGGGACACACTCATACAAACACAAACACACACAGGCACACCAAAAAATGCACACAAATATACACACCAAATACGCACACGAACGCATGCAGGCACACTCACATAAGTACATCAAACACACACACTCATCCAGAGGAGGGAGGAACCAAGCCCACTTCAATCAGGGGCGCCATCAAGCAGCAATTTCTCCACGAGATGCCAAGTGGGGGAAGGTGGTAGGTGGTGGGGTTGGGAAGGTGTCTTTCTTGCAAAGCCCACAAGTCGAGTACACTGAGAGACATAACCAGAGTCAGCTTCTCCAGCTTCCCTGCCACTCATGATAACCTAAAGAAGGTAGAAATAAGACCCACGTCGAATGCCAAACCTTCACACTTTTCTTTTTATGAGTGGAAGAGGCAGGACTGAAGCATTATGAACAGGAGTGTTTTAGATTAATGTCCGAGGTTTATAGGGGCCCTAACGATCTGTTTATCTGTCTTTACCAGCCTCATAATAGGCAGCTAGAGGGTCAGGATTGGAGCCTTTAACATCCCATTATGTGTCTCGGAAAGACTTCAGCCCGGTCATTATTGCTCAATTAGACCTTCTTCGTCTCTGAGTGACTTTATAGGGGCCAGAGAGGAGCCTTAAGGAACTCACCGGTGATGGAGGGGCCTGCCTTCGTGACCCTCTGGCACCACTCCTGCAGCTGCAGTCGCTGCGATGGGCAGCAGAGAAGAGCCAGGGAGGCCTAAATCTTTGCAATTTGGCAGAAAAGCTGGCATTCACTGTTGTCCTGTTGGTTTTCAGAATGGCCTTCCTAGGTGCTTCTTTTCAGGATTTCCATCTCTTGTTCTGTCTCAAAGTCTCTGCTGTGTGCACATTGCTTTCCTGGGAGGCAAAAAGGTGTCCGGAAGGAGGGCCGAATGGGCATTCTGCACCACTGCACCTGTCTGTGCCTCAATTTCCCTGGCTAGGAAAGCAGGGCAGCGACCCCTGCCCTGCCTTCCTTGTGAGCCCTTCTGATGACTGAATGATATCGTTGGTGTGAAAATGTTTTGCACATTGTGAAGCAGGACTCTGTGGGTTAAAGTTTGATGAAGGTAAAAAAACAAAAACAAAAACAAAACAGTGTTCTCTGTAGTCAGGGTGCATCCAGGTGTTCGTAGTTATCCCCCAGTGGAGTGTACTCTGCCCGATGCAACGTTCCTGGTGCTCTCGTGCAAGGATTGCACACATAACTCTCTCTGATTGATTATACTTGATTGAGTACTTGATCATATCTTGCCCATTTATTCCCCTGTGCTCCCCGAAGGTGAGGGTTGAAGCTCACCCACTCCCATATCCTCAGGGCCCAGCTGAGGGCACGAAACTTACCATGCACAATGTGCTGGACAGAGTGTGCCCCCAAATTCACACTCTGAATCTCAGAACATGACTGGATTTGGAGATATGGTCTTCATGGAGGTCCTTAAGATAAAATGAGGTCCTTTGGGTGGCCCCTAATCCCGTGGGACCGGCATTTATGAGGACGAGGAAGTTCAGACCATAGAGATGCATAGAAGGGAAATGAAGGGAGGACGTTGGGGAAGACAGCCTTCTACCAGCCATGGACAGATGCCTCAGAGAGAACCAGTCGTGCCCACCCCTCTGCAGTGGACTTCCAGCTTCTAGAACTGTGAGAAAATTAATTTTTGTTGTTTAATGTACCCAGACTGTGGTACTTTATGGCAGCCCTAGCAAACTAATATGTGTGCATTTTTAGTATAAAAGATGTGCCTGCGCCCACTTGTCGTATTTGACATCGGAGGGGAGGGGTGGAGGGAAGGCTATGTTTGGAGGGTCCTTTGCTAGGGGCTGCACATCATTCTCTCTCCTTCTAGGTCTTTCATTTTGCAGAGGAGGACACTGCGATGGGGAAAGTTTAGTCAATACTGCAGGGAACCGTGAATACCTGCGTCATTCTCTTCCAAGCACCACCTACTATAGACCGCAACCTTCTTGATGTGGATTCATACGGATTTTGCAAGGGCGCCTCCCGATTAGCATGTCCCAAAGCACAGCGTTTGTCTCTGCCGCCTGTCACCTCCTGCTACCTGAAATGGGATCTCCATTCACCTAGTATTCTTCTGTGCCAGGTTCCTCACCTCTGGTCCCCATTACAGAGATTGCAAGTCCACCCA
Source organism: Canis aureus (assembly GCF_053574225.1). Lineage (NCBI taxonomy): Eukaryota > Metazoa > Chordata > Mammalia > Carnivora > Canidae > Canis > Canis aureus. Next base: position 69,369,973 of record NC_135619.1, read on the forward strand.
TGTTCCCCACTCAAACAGCCCCATGCTCCCCAGGTCCACTAGCACCACTCACCTGGGCTCCAGTCCTTACTCTGTCCCTGGTTCCCCCACCAATCCCTTACTCATCCTGCTGTGATGTGTTCAGGGCATAAATCTGGTTAAGTCCCTTCCTTGATTGAATGGTGCCATTCAAAGTTTTCTCATTCTTCCCACAAATCATTCATGATCTTCTCTCATCTGGTCTGTGCCACATTGCTCTTCAGCCTACGAATGCTCCCAGCTGCTCAGGTCCTCTCTGCCTTCTCTGCACGTGGACCTTTCTCTCTACCTGACGCTGATCTGCTCCTCGCTCTTCAGGGTGATTTCTCTGAATTAGAGAGTCTTTTAAAGCATGACACAAGGTCCAGAGCCATAAGGTAAAGATTGATACATTTTACTTTTTATAAATTTCAAACTCCTGTTTTGCAATACATGTAATATATCTTAGAGTAATTTCCTTAATATATAAAGAGTTCCTATAAATCACTAATATAGGAAAACAATACAGTGGAAAGATAGAGGAAAATGTTAGACAATTCATCAAAAAAAAAAAAAAAACCAAACATGAATGACTTTTAAAAATATTTTCTCAACTTGTTCATAATAAGGAAAATGCAAAATGTAATTAAAAATGGGGAAAAAGGACTTTGCATTCATTACACGTGTAAAGTGACAAATCAGTACATCTTTTTGGCAGGAAAATTTGGCCCATGAGTATTGAACTTAACACTATTCATATTGGTTCTATTTTAGCAATTTACCTTTCTTTTGTACTGATGGTTAGTCATCAAAGTGTGCTTTTTAGGGTTTCGTTTGGGATTGTAATTGATTAGAAGCAACTCACCTTAGATTTGTAGATTAAATAAAACATAACTTATCCTTACAATGCGATACCATGCAGCCATTAAAAGAAAGAAGCAGATCTACATATGTGCTGATATGGAGTGATCTTGAAGCTATATTTTAAGTGAAAAAAGAGAAAAGTATAACAGTGTGTGTCCAGTATATTATCATTCATCAATGACAATTATTGCTTTTTTGGAAGAAAAATGGTAGCGATGAGAGAAGTCTCTGCCTTTGTACTGTTAATTTTCTTTTTTTTTAATGAGCTCTATGCCCAGATGCCCAGTGCTGGGACTTGAACTCACAACCCTGAGATCAAGAGTCACATGTTATACTGACTGACCAGCCAGGCACCCCTGTACTGCTGATTTTTTTAAAAATAATGTGACTTACCTACTTTTCAAAAAATTAATAAATGGTACTAATTTGGTACTGATTTTATAATAATGTATTTAATAATGTAAACCTGCATTTTTATATATGTTCATGAGTATATATATATTATTCTATAACCATATGAAATAATTTAAAACTATATGTGTATTGCATATACAGCGTGGCATCACTTTGACTGCACCACATTATAGGATACAGCTATATGACCTAACTATGGCAAATGTCACATCACGTAGCCATAGTGATGTCAAGTTAAATACACACATATGTTAATCATGATATAAATACATACAAATACTTAATGTAATATTTATTTTTTTAAATATAGAAACTAGAAGGAAAATACGGTATAAAGTATAGCAAAATTTTGTTTTATTCTGGGTGGTAAATGTAAAATAATTTTTATTATTTTAAAGCTTTTTAGGTGTATTTTTAAAATTTATGTTGTACAATAAACATACATATATATTTATAATCAGCATAGAATATCTAGGTGATTTGTTTAATTTGCTCACTCTTTAGTTTTCCTTCCAGCTGTTTTAAAAGATCTAATAATATAATTATATATTATTATACAAATATAATTGCATTTATACTTAGGAAAACCCTTTCACATTCATTATTTTGCCTTTGTGTCCCCATCAGTCTGGCGGTAACCAGAATCTGCATCAGAACTCCCATTTTACAGGTAAGAAAACTCAGGTTCAATCTAGTTTCATGAGGGTGGGGAGGGATAGAGGTGTGACTCCTGACTGGCCTGCTCTCTGGCTCATCTCTTGGGACTCTCCTGATCCAGGAGCCTGATGACCCGGCCCTCAGCAGGGTGACCCTGGAAGGACCCCTGCCTGCCATTTAGGGGAGGACAGCGGAGGATCCTTAGAGTGAGGCTAACCCAGGACAAATGAAGGATCCTTCCTGCTCCTTCTTCCTTCTCTGATTACAGAGCATGGTTAAAAAACATGATTGCAGATAAAAAAAAAATGTATGAACGCGTATTGCACACCAGAGCAATGGGCAATCGGGGGACACATTCATTTCTTTACCTCTCTTTTTGTGACATATTTACTTGCCTCATTTCATAAAGTGGAAAGTCTTGAATTTCGGAATCTGGGGCTCCCCATTCAACCTGCACAGGTCACATTCCCACGTGAGCTTTAGATTGAGGGTTGAGGAGCACCCTCTGAGCGAACCTCTGTGCTGCATTGTGGCATTTAACCTTTCCAAACACCCAGGGAAGAGGGCTTTAGCTGCGGTCATTAGCCGCAGATCATGGCAGTCCTGTGCTCAGAGCTCTGTACTTTGCATCCTCACTGCCCTCAGAAGCCCCACATGGTCCTCCCTCTCTACCCCGTCTCCTCTTATTTGGTCTTTTTGCTCCAAATGCAGCTCTTGAGTCTCCTCTCTGGGTCTTCCTGAAGGTGCCAAGCAGGCTCTGCTCCTGGGCCTTTGAACCTGCTCTTCCCTCTACTTGCATTTCTTTTCCTCTAGAGGGACATGTGGCTTCTCCCTGGGCTTCTTCTTGTCCTTCCTCAAATGTCATCTCTCCAATGGGAGCTTTCTTCATCACTGCACGAGGAATACTTGCACACCACACCAAGCTCCTCAGGGTTCCATATCCTTCATGATTTATTTTTCTCCACGGCATGTTGTGTTTCACGGTGTGCATCATCTTCCTACCATGCACAACAAAACTAAGCCCCACCGAGACAGGGACTTTCTCTTTTGTGTTTCTTGCCATCACACAGGATCCTGCAGAGGGTTAAGTGTGATCATGGAATCAAAACCCTTTTTAAATTGATGCTTTGTGCTAGGAGAAGTGGCTACTACCATGATCCCAGCTTCCTCTGACCTCTGAACTCTGGCTGGAATCATCTGGACGATTTGGGTCGCTGTTTTAGTCGGACACTATCTCACGTTACAACTTACAGCATTCTGGTGTGATTTATTGACTTACTCGATAAACATTTATTCAGCTCCAGCTACAAACCAAGTTCCTCCAAAATCCAAAATTGTTCCTTAAAAGCAAAGGCTATATTCACCGGGACCTCACCGGGTTTAATCTCCCACCTGGCCCCTGGGACAGAGCTGGTGGGGTGACAGCTCTCCAAGAAGCAAAACAACCAGAAAAGCCAAGAACCAAAAGTCACTGAGTTATGCACATTTCCTAAGCTCAACTGGTACCCAATGCTTGTAGGTTAATGAATTAGGAACATCAGTTTCTTGGTGCAAATATGCTCCCAGCTTAGTTAAGAAGCTCTTCAGTTTGAATTTGTTTGGATGAAAACAAGATGATTCCAAATTTCTGTGTAAATCTGAAACCAGACAAGTTTCACACAGTTGCACATTTCAAAAAAAAAAAAAAAAAAAAAAAAAAAAAAAGAAAGTTCTGCTCCCGTTTGGTAAGTATTCTGTGTATCTGAAAGGAGAAAAAAAAAAAATCCCCTCCTAGTTTCCAATCGCAAAATGATTCTTTATTTCCTCTCCAAAATCCTTTCTGTGCAGTGAGTTTGCGAGTGTAGACTCGCTTCCTGATATGTGTGCGCAACTCTAGGACGCCGAGAGTCACTTTTGTGACATGTCAGCTCCGAGAAACACTGTGGAACCTGTCAGAACATTCCGCTCCATATAAATACAAAATGCTCTTTCTTACCCATGTCACTAGGAACCTTTATTCGGGGTTTAAAACCCAGCCAGGCCTCCATGAACTCGTATGTTCAGAGCTTTTTCTCTACACACACACACACACACACACACACACACACACATCTTTATCTTTCTGTCATTCTCTGCCTTAACCACATTCTTAAAACCTGGAGGTATGCCAATTTTTTTTTTTTTTTGATAAAGGAAAAAAATCAAAAGTTTTTCGGTAATTGAAATTCATGACAAATTACAGACAGTTTTTTTCTCCCCCCCCCTTTTTTTTTTTTTAAGAACAACGTGTTCTTAGAAAAGTATCTACTTACTGAAATGGGAAAAATGAGGAAGTCAAGGGTACCCATGGATGTGAGGTACACGATGTGTCATGACCCCCGGGTTGCACTGGGCTAAAAGGACCAGTGTCTGGACTCCAAGTCACAGGAAGACACGTGTCGGATGTCAGGGTGTGGTGTGGCTATAACAGAAAGCAGGTGGCCTTTTTGTTTTGTACCTGCGTGCTCTTCTGCTGAGAGTGGGGGGACCCAAGTAGAGCTGTGCGAGTGAGTGTGGCTGAGGGGTCCTGGGTTTCAGCTGATTACTTATTTCAGCAATAAGATGTGTTCTGTTCATGGCCAGATGGGCTGGCCCCTTCCATTCATCCCGAGGCAAATTTCAAGGAAATCCGGCATTCTGATATAATCGATGATTTAATAACCCAAGAAAAGTTTTTGTGTTTTTATTTTTGTTGAGCGTATGCTTTGGGACTGATCTTCCTATTCCTTTTAACAAATGCCTTTGACATATCTTGTCCTCAAAAAGGGATGTCTGTTTCTTTTCAATGCCACACCAAGAATGTAACTTGGGCTTATAATGGAGACCCCGGTATCTTCGCTAGCTACTGGTTAATTCATTAGTACACAGCCGAATTTTAAAAGGTGTCTACAGCCTGGCTTTTTGGGGTTAATATGTTTGTGTGTGTGTGTGTGTGTGTGTGTGTGTGCCTGGAGCACGTCTTCATCTCAAGATACTCAAGAGTCTTCATAGATATTATGCTTATGTCTCATTGTCATGCCCATTTATTCATTTTTTAAAAATTTTTTTTTTTTTTTTTCCTTTTTTTTTTTTTTTTTTTTTTTTTATTGGTGTTCAATTTACTAACATACAGAATAACACCCAGTGCCCGTCACCCATTCACTCCCACCCCCCGCCCTCCTCCCCTTCTACCACCCCTAGTTCGTTTCCCAGAGTTAGCAGTCTTTATGTTCTGTCTCCCTTTCTGATATTTCCCACACATTTCTTCTCCCTTCCCTTATTTTCCCTTTCACTATTATTTATATTCCCCAAATGAATGAGAACATATAATGTTTGTCCTTCTCCGACTGACTTACTTCACTCAGCATAATACCCTCCAGTTCCATCCACGTTGAAGCAAATGGTGGGTATTTGTCATTTCTAATAGCTGAGTAATATTCCATTGTATACATAAACCACATCTTCTTTATCCATTCATCTTTCGTTGGACACCGAGGCTCCTTCCACAGTTTGGCTATCGTGGCCATTGCTGCTAGAAACATCGGGGTGCAGGTGTCCCAGCGTTTCATTGCATTTGTATCTTTGGGGTAAATCCCCAACAGTGCAATTGCTGGGTCGTAGGGCAGGTATATTTTTAACTGTTTGAGGAACCTCCACACAGTTTTCCACAGTGGCTGCACCAGTTCACATTCCCACCAACAGTGTAAGAGGGTTCCCTTTTCTCCACATCCTCTCCAACATTTGTTGTTTCCTGCCTTGTTAATTTTTCCCATTCTCACTGGTGTGAGGTGGTATCTCATTGTGGTTTTGATTTGTATTTCCCTGATGGCAAGTGATGCAGAGCATTTTCTCATGTGCATGTTGGCCATGTCTATGTCTTCTTCTGTGAGATTTCTGTTCATGTCTTTTGCCCATTTCATGATTGGATTGTTTGTTTCTTTGGTGTTGAGTTTAATAAGTTCTTTATAGATCTTGGAAACTAGCCCTTTATCTGATATGTCATTTGCAAATATCTTCTCCCATTCTGTAGGTTGTCTTTGAGTTTTGTTGACTGTATCCTTTGCTGTGCAAAAGCTTCTTATCTTGATGAAGTCCCAATAGTTCATTTTTGCTTTTGTTTCTTTTGCCTTCGTGGATGTATCTTGCAAGAAGTTACTATGGCCGAGTTCAAAAAGGGTGTTGCCTGTGTTCTTCTCTAGGATTTTGATGGAATCTTGTCTCACATTTAGATCTTTCATCCATTTTGAGTTTATCTTTGTGTATGGTGAAAGAGAGTGGTCTAGTTTCATTCTTCTGCATGTGGATGTCCAATTTTCCCAGCACCATTTATTGAAGAGACTGTCTTTCTTCCAATGGATAGTCTTTCCTCCTTTATCGAATATTAGTTGCCCATAAAGTTCAGGGTCCACTTCTGGATTCTCTATTCTGTTCCACTGATCTATGTGTCTGTTTTTGTGCCAGTACCACACTGTCTTGATGACCACAGCTTTGTAGTACAACCTGAAATCTGGCATTGTGATGCCCCCAGATATGGTTTTCTTTTTTAAAATTCCCCTGGCTATTCGGGGTCTTTTCTGATTCCACACAAATCTTAAAATAATTTGTTCTAACTCTCTGAAGAAAGTCCATGGTATTTTGATAGGGATTGCATTAAACGTGTATATTGCCCTGGGTAACATTGACATTTTCACAATATTAATTCTGCCAATCCATGAGCATGGAATATTTTTCCATCTCTTTGTGTCTTCCTCAATTTCTTTCAGAAGTGTTCTATAGTTTTGAGGGTATAGATCCTTTACATCTTTGGTGAGGTTTATTCCTAGGTATCTTATGCTTTTGGGTGCAATTGTAAATGGGATTGACTCCTTAATTTCTCTTTCTTCAGTCTCATTGTTAGTGTATAGAAATGCCACTGACTTCTGGGCATTGATTTTGTATCCTGCCACGCTACCGAATTGCTGTATGAGTTCTAGCAATCTTGGGGTGGAGACTTTTGGGTTTTCTATGTAGAGTATCATGTCATCGGCGAAGAGGGAGAGTTTGACTTCTTCTTTGCCAATTTGAATGCCTTTAATGTCTTTTTGTTGTCTGATTGCTGAGGCTAGGACTTCCAGTACTATGTTGAATAGCAGTGGTGAGAGTGGACATCCCTGTCTTGTTCCTGATCTTAGGCGAAAGGCTCCCAGTGCTTCCCCATTGAGAATGATATTTGCTGTGGGCTTTTCATAGATGGCTTTTAAGATGTCGAGGAATGTTCCCTCTATCCCTACACTCTGAAGAGTTTTGATCAGGAATGGATGCTGTATTTTGTCAAATGCTTTCTCTGCATCCAATGAGAGGATCATATGGTTCTTGGTTTTTCTCTTGCTGATATGATGAATCACATTGATTGTTTTACGGGTGTTGAACCAGCCTTGTGTCCCAGGGATAAATCCTACTTGGTCATGGTGAATAATTTTCTTAATGTACGGTTGGATCCTATTGGCCAGTATCTTGTTGAGAATTTTTGCATCCATGTTCATCAGGGATATTGGTCTGTAATTCTCCTTTTTGGCGGGGTCTTTGTCTGGCTTTGGAATTAAGGTGATGCTGGCTTCATAGAACGAATTTGGAAGTACTCCATCTCTTTCTATCTTTCCAAACAGCTTTAGGAGAATAGGTATGATTTCTTCTTTAAACGTTTGATAAAATTCTCCTGGGAAGCCATCTGGCCCTGGACTCTTGTGCCTTGGGAGGTTTTTGATGACTGCTTCAATTTCCTCCCTGGTTATTGGCCTGTTCAGGTTTTCTATTTCTTCCTGTTCCAGTTTTGGTAGTTTGTGGCTTTCCAGGAATGCGTCCATTTCTTCTAGATTGCCTAATTTATTGGCGTATAGCTGTTCATAATATGTTTTTAAAATCGTTTGTATTTCCTTGGTGTTGGTAGTGATCTCTCCTTTCTCATTCATGATTTTATTAATTTGAGTCTTCTCTCTCTTCTTTTTGATAAGGCTGGCTAATGGTTTATCTATCTTATTAATTCTTTCAAAGAACCAACTCCTGGTTCTGTTGATCTGTTCCACAGTTCTTCTGGTCTCGATTTCGTTGAGTTCTGCTCGAATCTTTATTAGCTCCCTTCTTCTCTTGGGTGTAGGATCTATTTGCTGTTTTTTCTCTAGCTCCTTTATGTGTAAGGTTAGCTTTTGTATTTGAGTTCTTTCCAGTTTTTGAATGGATGCTTGTATTGCGATGTATTTCCCCCTTAGGACTGCTTTTGCTGCATCCCAAAGATTTTGAACGGTTGTATCTTCATTCTCATTAGTTTCCATGAATCTTTTTAATTCTTCCTTAATTTCCTGGTTGACCCTTTTATCTTTTAGCAGGATGGTCCTTAACCTCCATGTGTTTGAGGTCCTTCCAAACTTCTTGTTGTGATTTAGTTCTAATTTCAAGGCATTATGGTCCGAGAATATGCAGGGGACAATCCCAATCTTTTGGTATCGGTTCAGACCCGATTTGTGACCCAATATGTGGTCTATTCTGGAGAAAGTTCCATGTGCGCTTGAGAAGAATGTGTATTCAGTTGAGTTTGGATGTAAAGTTCTGTAGATATCTGTGAAATCCATCTGGTCCAGTGTATCATTTAAAGCTCTCGTTTCTTTGGAGATGTTTTGCTTAGAAGACCTATCGAGTATAGAAAGAGCTAGATTGAAGTCACCAAGTATAAGTGTATTATTATCTAAGTATTTCTTCACTTTGGTTAATAATTGATTTATATATTTGGCAGCTCCCACATTCGGGGCATATATATTGAGGATTGTTAAGTCCTCTTGTTGAATAGATCCTTTAAGTATGATATAGTGTCCCTCTTCATCTCTCACTACAGTCTTTGGGGTAAATTTTAGTTTATCTGATATAAGGATGGCTACCCCTGCTTTTTTTTGAGGACCATTCGAATGGTAAATGGTTCTCCAACCTTTTATTTTCAGGCTGTAGGTGTCCTTCTGTCTAAAATGAGTCTCTTGTAGACAGCAAATAGATGGGTCCTGCTTTTTTATCCAGTCTGAAACCCTGCGCCTTTTGATGGGGTCATTAAGCCCGTTCACATTCAGAGTTACTATTGAGAGATATGAGTTTAGTGTCATCATGATATCTATTCAGTCTTTGTTTTTGTGGACTGTTCCACTGAACTTCTTCTTAAAGGGGAATTTTAAGAGGCCCCCTTAAAATTTCTTGCAGAGCTGGTTTGGAGGTCACATATTCTTTTAGTTGCTGCCTGTCTTGGAAGCTCTTTATCTCTCCTTCCATTTTGAATGAGAGCCTTGCTGGATAAAGTATTCTTGGTTGCATGTTCTTTTCATTTAGGACCCTGAATATATCCTGCCAGCCCTTTCTGGCCTGCCAGGTCTCTGTGGAGAGGTCTGCTGTTACCCTAATACTCCTCCCCATAAAAGTCAGGGATTTCTTGTCTCTTGCTGCTTTAAGGATCTTCTCCTTATCTTTGGAATTTGCAAGCTTCACAATTAAATGTCGAGGTGTTGAACGGTTTTTATTGATTTTAGGGGGGGATCTCTCTATTTCCTGGATCTGAATGCCTGTTTCCCTTCCCAGATTAGGAAAGTTTTCAGCTAGAATTTGTTCAAATACATATTCTGGCCCTCTGTCCCTTTCGGCGCCCTCGGGAACCCCAATTAAACGTAGGTTTTTCTTCCTCAGGCTGTCGTTTATTTCCCTTAATCTATCTTCATGGTCTTTTAATTGTTTGTCTCTTTTTTCCTCAGTTTCCCTCTTTGCTGTCAACTTGTCTTCTAGGTCACTCACTCGTTCTTCCACCTCGTTAACCCTCGTCGTTAGGACTTCTAGTTTGGATTGCATCTCATTCAATTGGTTTTTAATTTCTGCCTGATTAGCTCTAAATTCTGCAGTCATGAAGTCTCTTGAGTCCTTTATACTTTTTTCTAGAGCCACCAGTAGCTGTATAATAGTGCTTCTGAATTGGCTTTCTGACATTGAAGTGTAATCCAGATTTTGTAACTCTGTGGGAGAGAGGACTGTTTCTGATTCTTTCTTTTGAGGTGAGGTTTTCCTTCTAGTCATTTTGCTCAGTGCAGAGTGGCCAAAAGCAAGTTGTATTGGGAAAAAGAGAAAAAGAGAGGAGAGAAAGAAGGAAAGAAAAGAGAAAGAGAAAAAAAAAGGGAAGAAAAAGAAAAAAAAAAACGAAAAAAAAAAAAAAAGAAGAAGAAAAAGAGAAAGAAAAAGAAAGGAGAAAAAAAGGGGGTGGGGGAAGGAAACAAATCAAAAAGCAAAACAAAACAAAAACAAAAACAAAAACAAAAACAAACAAACAAAAAAAGAACCACCGGGGAGTATCTTCTGATTCTGTGTTCTTTAAGTCCCTTGGCTTCTCCTGGAAGTTGTCAGTCTAGCTGGTGTTCTGGGGGAGGGGCCTGTTGTGCTGATTTTCAGGTGTTAGCAGTTGGGGGAGCTGCTGTGCCCCTGCCTGGTGCAGGGCTCAGTGGGGGTTGTTTACCCCGTGAGGCCGCAGGAGGAACAGCCCCAGTGGCGGGGCAGCTCTGGGAACCTGGATTCAGCTCCGGCAGGAACTCCGTCTGCAGGGCCTGGAGGCTCCGGGGCGGGGCCGCTGATCTGCTCAGCTGGGGCAGGAGCGTCCTTGCTGTCCTGGGCCCTCCCGGCCTCTGCCTGTCCCGGGGGAGGCGGGATCCTGGGCTGTGTCCCGGCGCCCTGTGCTCCGGAGCCTGCGCTGGTGGATTCGCGCTCCCGGGCCGCGCAACCCCCTCTGGGGAGCTGCCGCCCGAGCCCCTCCGAGCTGCTCCTGGAACCGCGCAGCCCCCTCCGCACGGAGCCTCTTCTTCTGCCCGAGCCCCTCCGAGCTGCTCCCGGGGCCGCGCAGCCCCCTCCGCGGAGCCGCCGCCCGAGCCCCTTCAGCTGCTCCGGGTCCCGCCGGGTCCCGCCGTGCGCGCTGCAGCCCTTAGGGAGCTCGGCGCACTCTCCTGGGCGCGCAGTTGCTCTGTTACTGTCCCCGGGAGCCCGAGGGCCTCCTCGCCCTCCTGGTCCTGCTCCACCTCCCCGCGAGCCCCTTTCCCCCGGGAAGGTCGGTGCAGCTCCTGCTCCTCCGGGACGGGGCTCTCCTGTCCTGGGGACACTCGCCCCGGCCTCAGCCTGGCTCCTCGCGGGGCCCCTCCCCCTTGGAGGCCTTTGTTCCTTTATTTCTTTTTCCCCGTCTTCCTACCTTGATAGATGCGCGAACTCTTCTCACTGTAGCATTCCAGCTGGTCTCTCTTTGAATCTCAGGCCGAATTCATAGATTTTCAGGATAATTTGAAGGTTTTCTAGGTAGTTTGGTGGAGACAGGTGATTTGGAGACCCTACTCCTCCGCCATCTTGCTCCTCCCCCCATTTTTTAAAAATTTTAATTCCAGTATGGCTAACATATGGTGTTATATTAGTTTTGGATATTGTCTTGCCCACTTAAATTTGTAGGTAAATATGTATAAGTTTTTGGGAAAAATACACTTTTTTTCAGTTTTTAATTTTTTTTTTTTTTTTTTTTTTTTTTTTTTTTGCTCCAGACTTCCCTAAGACTATAGCAGAGCTCTAGTTATGCCACCTGGCAGGGCTGGGGCAAGAGTGAAGCAAAAATTTAAGGGACAGCCAAAAAGTCAGTCATCAGGAGAAAGAAGTATCGAACGTACTGTTTACAAAATCAAAATTAATGCACAAAAAAAATCCACGATGAATAAAATACCTACATTTTAAATAGAGACAGAACCGGTCCTATTCCCTGATACTAGGAAGATGAAATCCATATGCAGCCTTCTGATATCTCAAAGACCATTTGTAGAAACACCTTGTAGGGAGACTATTATCAGAGATTTTTATTTTAGGAAAAGATGTGACAAGCACAGGAGTTAGTACTGAGAAGCAGATTCCCTCCTCCTTGCTCTTGAGGTTACCGGATCAGAAGTGTGAGCCTTCCTAGCTGAATCTGTTTTCCAGGCTCGGACAAATGCTTTTTATTTCTTAAAGCATCTTGCAGGGGGAGCTAGGGAGTAACACACTGCTCGAAGACGCTCTTTATAAAGGGACTTTTTTTGTTGTTGCTGGATTTTGATAGCAACTTTTGAGCAGGGCACAGAATGGGTGGATGGTTAGTAAAGGTCATTGTCAAGGACGGGGGATCAATTAGTATGCAGATCAGAGCCAGGGAGTTCAAAGGTATTGTTCCAATTCAATCACATTAGCCAGGGCAGAAATGAACAAACAGCATGACCTTAATCACCAAGACTTACCCATTCATTCTGTGTGTGTGCGTGTGTGTGTATGTGTGTGTGTGACGTGTAAGGGCCTGGCTGACTGTGTGAAGATATGAGAAAGCCGCCCCCCCTATTATTTGTGAAATATAATATATACATTTCCTTCCGTGTATATTTGAGGGATGATTTAATTGAAGGCGAACAAACTGGATCCGTTTTTCAATGCATGCCTTCACGCATACCCAGACACATTAAAACGCCTTGGAAAAAAAAAAAATCTCACTCGTATAATGCCAAGGTAAGTTTTTTTTTCCCGTACTTGCAGACAATCCTATTCAAAATGTGCACAATCCTTTCAAGTCCTCCAAGTGAGAGGACTTGAAATTCCACATTCTAAAATACAATCTCTGCAGCCTAAATATAGCTTTCAACTGTGTGGTTAGAGCTATCATGGAGATAAATGAGGAAATTTTGAATTTTTAAAACATCACAGGAAGAAGAATTCTTTCCCCTCTCCCTCTTCTCAAAGGAAAACCCAATTATTTTCCTGATTTGCCGGTGTTACACGTTGGAATGTGGGCAAACCAGTAGATGCCACGCATTCCCGTGTCCTTAAAAACAGACAGCCTGGGAGGATAGGCACACAGACGCATAATGTAAATAAGGTGCGCATTCCATCTATAATTATATCTACAGCACACATGAGATACTTTTATAGTTTGGGTGGAAATGAGGAACGACATGGGGGATTAGCCTCTGACAAAATGTGACATTTAAACAGGTTCACCTGGTTCTGAAACACTTTGCCTTCCCTGCGCTGTTTATCTGCGTTCACGTGTAAGTTTGCTGCATCAATTTGGATAAACATTTGCTAAACTCCACAATGACTTCCATTGGAGTGGATTGCCCCTGGAAGCTCGAGGCTGCACTGGGGGAGCTTGCCAGCACCATATCTTCATTTCCATCTCAAATCAAACATGATCGGTAACTAAGGTTTTCCGAATCCAGTCTCTGCCCCCACTCTGGCCCTGGGAAGACAGTTAATCATAGCTCAGGAAGATGAAAGATGCGCGGGGGAAACGCAAGTCTTGCCGGCAAAGCTGCACCCCAGGGGGTCATGAATGCTGGGGGAGGAACCATGATTCCCCGATGCAGTAACATATTGAGACAATTTCGGCTTTACACTCACTATCAAGTAAATACAGGACATCTCACCCATGAAGGGTGATTATCGCTCCTGAAAGAAGGAAACGACTTTTATTAAAGTCTTGTTCTGGAGCAAAAGAGAGCTCAGAATCATTATTGGCAGAAGCAAACAATCTGGGGTCTTCCCTATAGAAATGTATTTCCTCTGAAAACTGTTTTGGCAGTTGGGTTATTATTATTGTTGTTATTATTATCATTAATTTGGGTCGGAAATGGACTGTTTCCAAAGCAGTTCTAGTAAGTGGGGATTTCACAAGGCACTTGTCCCACGGCATCTCTCATCATATATTTTTAGGACTGTTTTTATCTGTAACGCAGTTAAAGACATTTTAAAATGTAAATCTGCTGCCCAGTCCCATAAAAATAGTCATTCGCTGTTTGGTATTTTATTTGAACATATTAAGCCACTAAAAAAAAAAAAAAAAGAGAGAGAGAGAGAGAGACCCTTAAAACTAAACGTTTATGTAATTATTCACAGAGGTACCGTTTCTTCTTTGATCCTACTATTGTGATGTTTTCTGGGAATCTTGGTCTAAGGAGGCATTTTCCGCTTCTTTTTCTTTTCTCTGAACAAGGTCATAGATTTTTTTTTTTTTTTTTTTTACCCACACCCCCATCCCCAAATGAGGACCTGGAATCCCCTGTACAAGATTAAGTAAGTCCTTACAGTGTTATAAAAGTGAGTGCTTCTTTCCTATAATAAAAGGTGTTTAAAAGGTTCGCTACAGCTTTAAACAGAATTACAATTTACTTCTTTCAAGTGTCCAGGCCATAAATTCTTCTCAATTCCCTCTCTCTCTCCTTGTCGGAATTAATGAGATCAGATCTGATCAGGGCGCTGATGTGTTCAGCGCCAAATCACACAACAGCGCGCGCACCGTAATGGAATTTGCATCTAATGCATACATAAATCAAACATCTTTCTGGACATTTTCATATGCATAATGTCATTTCATCCAGTTCTCTCTGTGCAGAGGGGGAGATTTTTCTCTCTGAGAGAATGACTTTCTTTAATGCTTTCATTTTATTTTCGCTGACTGCAGTCCCGGAGAATGCGCTCGGTCGGAGAATCTTTCGGGGCGCGGTTGACAGTTCCTTTTCCAAGAGGGGTCCTTCACATTTATCATGCCTCTTCCTCGGGGGCTTTGTTATGCAAATGTGGCTGAAATTGATAATTCCAAAGTGCTTCATTTCGGCTCCTCGGCGGTTGGAGATGGTAGATAAAAAGAAACTGACAAGACACACTGATTGCCCTCAATGCATGTAACTCTCTTGCTAACAAGGCTGGATATTGTTAAAAATTCCTATTGTTATGAGGGTGGCGCTCCCATTATGCAGGCCTTGCAAATTTCTGATTTGAATATTAACCCTTTAATCACCCTACCCCCGAAGCCCCCACCAAAAAAGGAAAAAAAAAATCAATTGCCTTGGAATGGCTTAAGGACCCCAAACATCAAATTATTCTTCTATTATGGTGAACAGCTGGGGTACATTGAAAACACTTCATTAATCATTTGTTCCCAAGGTAAACTTTACATTTATTTTCAAATGCAAAGAAAAGGGGTTATCTTAAGCAAAGGGGGAGCCTCCCCCCGATGCTAAGTAAAGATGTTGAGACTGCATCTCCTTGAGTGTGCACAAAAGGCTGGGAATTAATAATTGAGAACAACAGTTTGTAATAGGAACCTGGCCTCCCCTCCCCATCTCCTGCAAACGGGAATATCGGTATTTTAACTTGCGCAAGCTCCTGGTTTTCTGTGCAGACCAAAGAAGGCCTCAGGGAGGGGACGTATGTCTTCTGTCATCAGAGCTAAGTTTATTTTACCTGTCTGACCAGGCGCAGGAAAAAAAAAAAAAATCTCCTGGTGTTCTCCTCCCACTGAGGGACGCAAAAATCTGAATACCATTTCCAGGGAGGAATTGCAAATTGAGGCAGCTTTGGGCATTAGCATACCAATAAGATGCTGGGAGCTGTACTGGGTTTGTAAGGACCCTTGTGGGCTTGGGGTTGTGGCGGCAATAGGGGCTGAAATGCTGGGCCTTTGGGGAATGTGGCAATAGGACATTTCTGCTCAAAATCGAGGTGGGCCCTCCCATTACCAAGACCAGAAGCTGGACTCAGAAGGCCTCCTGTTTCCAAACAAATACACACACACTCTCTCTCTTCTTCTCTCTCTCTCTCTCTCTCTCTCTCTCTCTCTCACACACACACACACAATTACAATTTCCCCAGAAAGCGATCAGATCCATTCATAGCTTCCCTGATTGAAAAACAGAAACTTAACAGGAATTCGCCTGTCAGCTAATTAAAATTTGGCTACTAGAATTTTTTAGCAGCTTTCCCATGGTGGCTGTGTCTCCAGAAACGTCCACCAGGTAATTGGCCTTGCTGTTAAATATTGGAGCCATTTAGAATTCTGTTTTCCTTGGGAAATGTTGCTAGTTTAGGTAAAGAAAACCTGCAGATTGGTGAGTTAATGCTTTAAAAAAGATCCTTCCTCTCAGATGGAGCCCCCGAGCTTGGAAAAGAAAGCGTCTCAGGGCTAGAATTACCCTGAGAGTGCACCGTACCCGATGCCCATCAGAGGCCGCATCAAAGTGGTTCATTCCAGCTCCAGTCGTCTTGCAGAGAGGTACCTGCCAAATTACTGCACATGAAAGGGACGCCGGGCACTACAGGCCCTTCTCACCCCTGGACTAAGGAGGTGACACAGGACAGAAAAGAGGTTTGCAGCACAGCCTTTCTCCTGCATGCACGCGCAAGCTGTGGTGCAGACACACATGGATGCACTTGCAGAAGTGCATGGAGACACAGCAGCGTGGACGTTCCCCAGGATCACGCAGCCATGCAGCGACCCACAACACACAAGTGGGCAGGTCCTCAGGAGCCCGGGGCCCTCTCCCTGGCAGCCCTTCCCTGCATGTCATCCAGGTAGGAAGGCAAATTAAACCAGTGTCACAGCGCCCCTGCACACAGTCTCTTTCCTGCCACTGCGTGTTCTCCCCATCTCTTGAAAACACTAAACTAAATTTTAATGCCTTGTCATTTTGAGTAAAACACCCCAGTCCCACCTACAAGAGATTGAAAAAAAAAAAAAAAACACCATATTGTTTACTGTAGGAGCAGATTTTGGTAAAGTGGTGAAATCAGAAGATCAAACTTGCATTTATGGTGTCCGTAGGGCCCATCGACTTGAGCGTCTCTTCTGCCTTAATTATATGTTTCTGTCAAGTCCTGATATTTATGCTAGCTGTTATTAATATCAGGAGCGCGGCCACATTTGTGTAATTAAGATTGCAGCCCGCATTCCCTAAACTTAGTGTGAGTCATTAAATCAGCAGGTTATAGTCAAAGTTGCAGTCAAAACAATGCTTATTCATTAATATCTGCTATGCTAATCAGCACGGATAATCGTAGAGGTAGCTGAACCTGCACCGTCCAATCCCTGCCCCCCTGAAGGATCAACTGGATTTTAAAAGCTTACACTTTCCTAGGAAAAGAGAAGCCTTATCTTTAGTTTCACAAGAAGCTTTTAGGATGCAAGATTTAAAGATGCGCCTGTATGCATTTAATGTCTACTTTATTTTCAATTACACTTTGCAGCGAATCTGAATACCTAACGTTATCTATAGATTGCATGATAGCGTTGGGCCCTTGAAAGCGAGTTTTTCTGAGTCTATTTGATTTGAGAGGATTCTTTTCATCTATTGGCAGAGTGGTTCTCCCCACCTCCCTCCTCCCCCCACCCCCGCCCCCAACCCCAGTTTCTCGTTAGGAAAACTTGGGAGTTGATTTACATCCGTGCACTGACTAATGCCCAGCAGGCACCAGGCTGTAATGACCCAGCCAGGGGGGCCACGGGCACCACCCCGGACCCCTCTGCGTGCACCCCGGGCCTGCAAATGCCTCTGCAGGGATGAGGGGCCCGGATGCTGCTTTGTGTGCGTAGAGGAAAGGTGTAGGAATGTCCTTGCTCGCTGGCATTTAATTTACCAGTTGCCTCTGAGCTGGGGCTTTGGCACATTCCGCTGGAATCTGAAAGACAGCCTGTCATACCGAGGGCCTGCTGCCGACTGCTGAAATTGAGAAACTTGGCAGATATGCAAACAGTAACTGGGTTTGAGTTGTTTTGATTACAAGTTAAACAGAGAGTCATTGGCAGGGCCAACGGATATCTGCCGAGGTTCTCACTCCTCCCTCGTCTCTTCTTTCTTTTTTCTTCCCCTTGGCAAAAACGCGTGGACGCGGCTGGTAATTTCTGCAGAATCCGATAACACCTTGGCTTTGCGGAGCTGGGGTTTTGCGGGAAGAGGAGAAGAGGGTCAGTTCCTCCCGTTGGACTCACTTTCCATCGTGTTTCCAACGGGGTGAGGGATGTGAAGCGCCGTCGGGGACTCCAAGGCCATCCGGGTGGCCTTGGCCCATGAGAGCCCCGCATCGTTGCACCTCACGTTGCACCTCACCCTTGAGAGCCGGGTGGAGGGTTTTTTTTAAGATCTAAGGAGTATTTGAGAGGCCTTGTAGGAATGAGCTATGCTTCGAATGTTCTCCTGAGGGGTGGGGAGGGACGGAGAAGGGGAACAGGGTGCCTTGGTCATCTTTCCTCTGCATGGGGTCAAGGTCCGGATGTCCAGCATCTCTCCACCCCGTGAGGCCCAGTGCTTCTGGGCCAGTGAACGAACATTTATTCTCATGGGCCCTCTTGCCTCCTCGGTGACAGTACTTGGGGGACAGGAGAAAAGTAAGAATTCTCAAATGACATTATAGAGGTGAAGAAAAGGCGTTTTCATTGTATGTCCCAGTTTTGAAGGCCTTTGTCCCTTTCAGCCAGGAGTTCGCTTGACACTCGATCCTGGCCGGAGCTGGCAATTCTAGGGCAGTCTTAGGTGGAAAACCCTGTTCCTTCTGGAGGGAAGACAAGGACCAGATCTAATTGTCGCTTGCCATTGTCTCGGGCCGGCTGGCTGGAGGCAGATTTCCGAGAGGCTGTTCCATGTGGCAACAAACACATTTCATTTACAGAAATGAGACTCTTTCTTTTCCCCCACAAGTGGAAAGCTGAAGCTCTGAACACGGTGTCAGAGTTCTTGGAAAGAGCCCAAATATATCGAATCAGACTCCCCCACCTCAATCCACCAGTTGGACCAGAAAAAAACTTTATTGAAAAACCTAAAAAAAAAAAAAAAAACCCAAACCCACAAAACACAACGACAACCCACCACCACCGGGCTCTGTAATGTGTCTCTAAAGAAACTGCCTTCTGAAAGGGCCTCATTTGGACAAAGTTAATTACTGCACAATAATTGCATTTTAAATCCAGTTTCTTTCGAGATGCAGTAAATTGTAAAGCTCATGATTAGGTGGAAAAGTAAGTTCCTGAGTGCACAACTTGTTAATTGCCTTTGTCAGAGCTGTCGGCCCACAGTTTCCTTTCCTCTTGCAGAAAGTGAACTTCCTGAGGAAGTAGCCCGGCAGGCCCTGCAGACAGGAGCTCGAAGCTTCTGGCCCTGGAGAGCTGAGAAAGGCACATGTACCCACGAGGCCAGGTAGGTTCCCAGTATCCCGGTGCAGCCCTGATCACGTGCCATCAAGGAGAGGGACGTCACGCTGACCTGTGTCACCGCTTCGCCACTTTCACAAAAATGCTGTGCTTTAATTTCTCTGGTCTCTGTGCATGAACCATAAATTACGGTTCTGTTACTTGTCCTAAAGCTTTTTATTTGCCATCTTAACTATTATCAAGTGTGCAATTCAGGGTTGTTACTCGCATTCACAATCTTGTGCAACCATCATTACTATTTCTAGAATTCTCATCATCCCAAACAAATTCTGTACCCTTTTGAGCTCTAAATCCCCATTCCCATTTCTCCTCCATCTCTAGTCACCTCTAGTCTACTTTCTGTCTCTGAATGAGCATATTTTAGATATTTCCTAGGAGTGGAACCACGCAGGATGTGTCCTTTTGCATCTGGTTTATCCTATTCAGCATCATGTTTTCAAGCCTCATCCACGCGGTGGCCTGTCCCAAAACTTCATTCATTTTTATGATTGAGTGATATTCCGTTACATAAATAGGCCACATTTTGTTCATCTCTTCACCCGTGGATGGGTACGTGGGTCATTTCCATCTTTCGGCTCTTGCAAACTGCACCGCTAGGAACATGGGTGTCCAATCATCTGTTTGGTATCCAATTTCAGTTCTTTGGGGAATATACAGAGGAGTGGGTTTTCTGAGTCCTATAGTATTTCTATGTTTAACTCTTTGAGGAATCTGGTGGTCTTGTTTTACAGGAAACAAAACTGGGGGCAGGAGTGCTCAGAAAAGTTAAATGACTCGTTGGTTGCATGTCTAGTTGGGAGAGCTGAAATTTCAACTGGAGTCTGACCTGGAAGCTAAGAATCTTTCTCTTTGTCATATTTTCTCCTCTCCATTGCAAGGTGGAAAATTTGCCTCAGAGGCAACTGTCCTGTGATAGTCACATCACAGGCCCCATTCAGGCAAGCCACTTAGGCTTCCCCAAGCCTCCAGTTGTTCTTTAGACAGGGTATGAACACCCTGTACTGACAGGATGGGATTGGTATATACAGATTGGAGGAGCGTGTATCAAGTTTAACTAAGTGATACGGGGGACCGAAGTGATATCACTTATTTTTGGTAGTGGAAGGGATATAGGAGTTCTGGTGACCTAAAATGATATGAGGGATTTCCAACTTTTCCTCTCTCTTCTTCTGGATTTCGGATGCTATTCGTCTTTCTAACGAGCACAGATCCCAGGTGTGCCTGAAAAGCATCCATTGTTCAGTTCTTGTCTGTGTTTTCTGTGTTGGGCCGAGAGATCCAAGTTCTCAGCATCGTGGATCTGTGTATATGAACAACTAGAGACCATGCATTTTATAACTAGTGTCCTAAGTGCCTAAAAGTTATTTCTGTGCTGATTTAACATGGAAAGCGTCCAGGTAGATTAATTTTATGGGCTCTTTTTATGGGGGTAACAATTCAAAAGCCTGCTTCTGGATTGGCTTCATCAGATTTCATTGGCACCTTTGTCTTAATCATTCACTGATTTAGGCAGAAATTTGGTCTAATTTTTAAAAATTTTACTGTAATCTCTTGTGAAATTGATCTGAATTTTTTTTTTCCCAGCTAGCATTTTATACCATTGCCGTTTTCAGCATTTTTAAATATGTATCAGCTAGGGTAAAAATTTTTTTGACTCTTTACCCAAGACACTAAGAAGTGCTATTAAAGTATATTAGGTCCACCAAATCCAGAATCCATCCTTTTCGGAAAGTAATATGAAACAGCCCATTTTTTTTACATGGAACGATATTAAAAGTTGCGAATCCTTTGAAGTTGCCATTCTGCTTTGATGCTGAGGACTTTTCCCTTTTCTGAAACCAAAAGCCTCTGTTAGAGGTAAATTTCCTTCACTTCCGGTAAACTTTCTTGTTAGACAACACATTCAAATCATTCTTTTTTTCAGGTTTGTTCTTTTTTTTTTCCAGATTATTATTTTTTTTCCAATTTCCTTTCTCTGTGGCCCTTGCTGCAACCAAAATGAATTCTCAACGGCTTTCCAGGCTTACCAACGTGTACCAGTTTGCCTGGGGCCTTTCCCAGTTTGGGTACTGGAAGTGCCACGTCTGAGAAGCCCCTAGGCTGGGCAAGCAGGGACGGTTGGCTTCTCTGTCATTTCCTCTTCCCAACACTTAGCCACCTGAATTATGACTCCAGGATTCATTAGTAAGCAGGGTTACTGATATGTCAATGGATTGGTTCAGCTGGCTATGAGTGCAACACATTATTTCGACTGTCGTCACAGCTCATGCCATTATGGCTCAGATATATGAATAACAATTTGTACTTTGTGTTCTTGATTTGATGGAAGGAAGGTGTTTGCTTGTGCATAATAGGGCCTACACATTACAAGGTGCGTGTACAATCGTGTATGTTTGTGTGTGATACACAGTTTTCGCATTATGGAAACACTTGATGGAATACATGGGCAGGGCACCTCATGGAAATGAAACAGTGTACATTTATTGATCCTACTCTTCAAGTCTCAATTCCTTGGCTGTTTAACACTTTTTCTTATTTCTTTAAATATGCCAAAGAGGCTAGTCTGTTTTATAGACTAATGGCCTGCAAAATTGCCTTTTGCAAAATGAAGGCCCTTTAAGGCTTCATAAATTCATAAAAATAGGTATTGGAAAAATATAGATGTTTACATGTCTATCAACTTACTTGTTGTGGCTCTGTAAAGAGTATTTACCAAGGGTGCGAAATTTCTCCCCCTTGAAAAATGTTAAAGCATTTTGATTGGAAGAGGTGGGTTCCCAATTATGATATTAAAAAACAAAACAAAACAAAAAATTCCCCACAAAACCATCTTTGACTATCGATGGTCCTGCAATCAAGAAGTGGGAGAAAAAGAGATACAAAGTGTAAAAGAATGATGATTTCCCTAGTGGCAATAAAACTTCATGAATTAGGGGTACGTACATTCTGAGTGATTTATAACACTTGAAATTTATTTTAAAAATGGTTTCATGTAAGGAAATAACAAAAGCTGGTTGTTATTCATAGAATGGATAAAAGAACATGAATCTAAATATGGATTCGAACAGCTGTCTCTTAAAAGGATCTTATTATACCATTTATTTAAATTATTTCCTTAAATTTTTCTTTTAGACAGTGCACTTAATCCTGCAAAGTGGCATTATATATTTGTTTATATTTTAACTTCATCACTATTCTCCTTCTTCACAGTTGCTCTGTTGGTATAACTCTTGATCTCAACTTATCAATAAGGCATTTAAAAACTGCACTTACTTTTCGCTCGCCTTATATTATTAACTCTTTGTAACAAGTACAAAGCCCATCGATTTAAAAGGGATTTATTATTCTGAGGCTAAAAATAACTTATTAAATTGCATAAACTGAGCAATTATATATTTTTCTCCCAATGAAAAAAATCAGGATTTATTAGAAAGCCAGCTTAAATGGATGTCACCTTTGGTTTTAAAAGCATTAAAATTGGCGTTAATGCCTCTCCAACTCATTTAACATTTATGTACACATGTAGGCTAAACCATTCGAAAGCAATAGAACACCTTGTTATAAAATACACCTTTGTCATTATGATAAGAAATAAAAGCAAGCACCCTATTTGGAATATTAACTCATGTAGAACAGAGAGAGTGATATATTTTTCATGAATTAAAAGCAGAATCAAGTAAATTCAGTTCATTTCCAGCTACCTTCTAGATTTGAAAGCCCAATGTCATTGATACCTTCCAGAAAGAACTCCTCTTGTGGGCTAACCTGGTTCTAAACAGACACAGCTGACAGCATCCTCTGTACGTTGTTGACTCCTGTGTGGACAAACTTAAAGCTAATCTGATTTTGTTTCCAATGCACGGAATAGTGCCCTGGGTTTGGCCCTGGGTTTATATATTTAACTATCCAACTATCTTTAATTTCCTCTTAAAAAGATGCATCTCATTTAAGCCTTTCTTCAGCTGTAAAATGGGCCTGCTTGGGCAGTGGGTCAGTGACATGTGTACCCATTTCAGTTATGCAAATTTAGACAGTTTTGTTTAAAATACAAATAAGGTTCACTATATCTTAATTTGAGATCGTGTGGATCAGGGGAAAAAATGTACATTTTGAAATGTAAGGAAGTAGAGGATTTTTGCATTTGTCCTGTCAAGAGAATTGTACACCGTACAGATGCCACGGTTACATCACGCCCCCTTCTTAATCTGGAAAAATGACATGCCTGTCATCTTTTGTCAGCATTACCCATATGATGTGAGTTTTGAATTAGGTAAGTTCATCAGGAATGGGGACCTCCAGAAATTCCTTGGGGAAAGTGGGCACGTCCCGTATTGGCAAGAACGTCTACGAAATCGTTTGTATGATGGCTGGCATGCTGCCGCAGGACCACAGGTGGCCAGCATTTCCCATGGGCTAGCTGAACAGCACCCTTAGGAATCCGTGTATTGGCTTCCCTGTGGGGGCTGTGGGCTTTCTCTGCTCCTCAGGCAGCCACGTAAATTCTGTTTCATTTCAAAGGACAGGAATCCTGCTGTTTACTTAGGCGATGAGTCTAGAAGCAGAGTGGAGAGACCTTGATGCTTTCAATAGTGAGCCAGAGTGCACGCTTATTCTCCATCTCATTCTAGTTATTTCTATGGTGACCTGACCTCAGTGACTAATTAGAAAAAAATTCTTAAATTTTAAAATGATCGTTTTCCAAAGTCTGCCTTTGAACATCTTTTCCAAATGAAGATACAGTTTTTTGTGCCTTTCCCAGAAACTGCACAAATAAAAAGCAAGTTTCTTCCAATTGGGAAGGATAATAATTTCAGTCACAAGAAAGACCATTAACTGACACTGTAAGATTAGACCCAATTGGTTGGAATTTGGGGGAAAGTTTTTAGAGGTATAAGATATATTTCCAGAATCAGATTTTGCAATAGGGCTTTGTTCACCCTATGCTAGTACCTGAAAACAGTACTGAGATTTCTGGTGTGAGATTGGGCATAGATCTGTGTGCTGATTCTGCCTCTAGATTTTTAGGCAGGAACATACTGCATGTGAAAATTTCAGGGTTAATGATATCAGAAGCCTGAGGCTGGCTTGGAGGGAGTGAGGGCTTTTGCAACAAAAATAGGTGAAAAAAATTGTAGACGCACATTTGAGGGGCTATGTTTTTGTCTGTGTGATGTATGTTTTGAGAAAGAGAGAGAGAGAGACAGAGAGGAGAGAGAGAACACTCCAGACCTCGAGAATCAAATTGTTTTCAAATTTGTGCACAGCAAATATTCCTTACTGTAAAAAATGTTTCCAGGCTCTACTTGATGTTGATGTGAGTTTCTTCTTGTTATTATAATCCTTGTCTTCATCTATGATGTGTTAGATTATGTTGGAATCTTAATGCTTGGCATACCACAGGAAAAATACTCGGAAAGTATTTATAAAGTAAATAAGCTTTAATTAAATATCATTGTCAAGCATTAATCATTATAGCGCCTCTCCCTATGGAAATAAGGGCGGATGTTCAATTTGTTTTGATTATGTATGAATTTTAACAAAAGCGCTGCTCTTCTATTGCTGTGCTCCTCACAATGCGCCTTCCTTCCTGTGTCTCAGTCCAGGAACTGGTACGATTCAGAAGGGTTCAGCCCGGTTTTACAGTGTATGGTATAGTGATGAGTATTTTGGAAAAGAGGAAGAATATCCATGCACAGCACCGCTGTCAGGTGTGGAGGGACGTCTGCCTGTGTCACTTCATGCTTCCTTAAGTAAGGGGGTGCTAATGTTTTTATTCTAGGCAATGAGATTGGGAGATTTTCATCCGAATATGAAAGAGGCACAAATAGGCTGCCAGTGGGCAGTGATGGCCAGACTCTTTTTTGGGGGAACTCTGGGCAACTTGAACTTCCTGCATTAATTTTTGGTTGAAAATGGCCACTTGATGCTCATGGCAAGATGGCAAGAAATTCAC
The DNA here is from genome assembly GCF_053574225.1 of Canis aureus. Lineage (NCBI taxonomy): Eukaryota > Metazoa > Chordata > Mammalia > Carnivora > Canidae > Canis > Canis aureus. Next base: position 69,394,875 of record NC_135619.1, read on the forward strand.
ATGCTTTCCTCTTTCCAGGTCCTGAAGGAAGTGTTAGGAACATATTCAGGGTTACACAGCTGCTACGTGGGGTCTCTGGAGGAAGATCCCCACTGTCCAGGCTCTAAACTGATGCTCTTTGCACTAAAGCATCTGCTTTCCTTTTTAAAACAATTGTGACTTGATTCAGAATTTAACTAAGTGAAGGAAATGATGAAAAACAGCTTAAAATGGATTAAAGTGCACAAACCTATCAGACATAAAAGGGATAATGCATGTAGTAAGGGTATTGTCACCTCGTGAGCGCTGTAGTTTACCTGGATAACTAACTCCATCCACCAAACACTCAAAGGGCAGGGAAACACCTGCCATAAGACAAACCCTACATTAGGTTCCCCAAAGGGCAGAGGAACTGGGATGAACAGTAAGGAAAGTTAGCAATCTCTTATGAGAGCAAGCTGGCACATTCATTCATCAGGCACTTGCTGGACACCTGGCACTGTTGCTACATGTGAGAACACAGTAGTGACTGGCCATGGTCACGTTCAAAGACAAATGAAGAAAACAGGTCAGTAGGATATACCTTTAGGTATAACGTGGGTCTTGAGAGTGGGAAAGAATGAGAACCATGTGAGTCCCAGGAGGGGGCAGCCGGGCTGGCTTGGGAGGATAGAATGGTAAGAGGAAGACTCCCTGGAAGAGGTGTCTTGGCGCTGGTTAGATAAGGTAAGTAGAACCGTAACAGCAGTAGGCGAGGCGCAGCCTGCAGTGTCTGGGGATGCTGAGTCTCTGGGGCCCCAGTGAAGCTCTTTGGTCAGGAGAGGGTCATGGTCAGTGGGGCATCTTAGACTCACCCTCCCATACAGCTTTGGAATGGAATGAATTCGAGGAAGGTTGTTGTGGGCTGAATTATGTCCCTGCCAAACTCATATGTTGTAAAGTCTTAACACTCAGTATCTCAGCGTGTGTCACTGTATTTGGAGATGGGATTTAGTTGGGGGGAAGGGAATGAACTCACGACCTGGAAGTCAAGACCTGAGCTGAGATCAAGAGTCAGACCCTCAACAGACTGAGCCACTCTGGCACCCTGACCCTGCTTCTTTCTAAAGCTTGACTTGTCCTCTCCACCAATTCCCAGGCTACGACCCATGCCGGACAGCCAGTATGTACTGGAGAAGTGAGAAAATGCTCCTTAGCCATGGTTACTTCCATGTTTTCTCTCTTCTGGCCTGTTTTGTGCTTTTACACTCCGGCCTTTACATCAGATGTGGCCAGTGAACCTGTGGAGTGCCCTGGGCCCTTGTTCCAGAGCTTGGTGGAATCCACAACAGCCCCAAGTGTTTGTGCTTGAACCACCTGGGTTGGCTATGAATCTTACCCCATGTTGCTCCCCTGGGAATTTTTTTTTTCTGCAATTATTTCTTATTTCAACAATGAAGACAAAACCAGGACAAGATCTATGGTTGTGTTTCTTTTCTGTTTGCGAGCAGGCCCAACCCTGTATTAATTAGTTGCAGAGCTGGGTCAATTGCTAGTGTTTGTGGACATTTTCATAAATATTGGTTGATATTCCTGATCCATATTTTTAAGGCTCTACTCAGAATGGCCTGAAACTTGGTTTTACTATTCTTTTAAGGAGACCTTGACTGTTCCCTCCTGTGGGCTCCTGAGCACCCCCAAATCCTCTGTAGCATACCTTGTCTTATTCTCTGATGAGTGGCTATATTTCCTCTTTCTCATCTTGAGGATAGGGACTTTTTATTGATCCTGAGTTCTTGGGAGAGCAGGAAAAGTTTGAAAATTATGTGTCTAATTGAATAGAATTGAATCCAACCATGGCACCTGGGTGGCTCATTGGTTGAGCATCTGACTTCGGCTTACATGATCCCAGGGTCCTGGGGTTGAGTCCTGCATTGGGCTCCCCACAGGGAGCCTGTTTCTCCCTTTGCCTATGTCTCTGTCTCTTCCTGTGGGGCTCTGATGAACAAATTAATAAAATCTTAAAAAATGAAAAAATTGAATCCAGCTGAAGAGAAGACAAATTTTCCTGCTTGCCCAGTGGAATTCCATGCGGCACATTTCTTTTCTGCACTCATTACTCATTGACACATGTCCATGGAGCATGTACCATGCCCCATGCTGGGGACAGTGGAAACAGAATTGAACATAGTAGCCCCTGCCTTCCATAAGCTTCTGATCTAGAAGCCAGTGAATGTACTGAGGCTGGTTTTTGTTTTGTTTTGTTTTTGTCCTCTTGGTGATCGTGTTCTTTTCCTTTAACACTCACCTCTTCCAAAGAGGGATATTCTGGATATACCCTAGTTCCAAAATGTCACAAAAAAGGGGATTTGGAAGATAAACAATGGAACAGCTGCCAAACAGTTTCTCCAGCATCATTATGTGTGCTGAACTGCTCTGGGCATGCCATGTGTGTCTTCATTGGCTCTGGCTGCATGACAAAACACCATGTCCTGAGTAGCTTAACACTGGGCATTTATCTTCTCATAGTCCTGGAGCCCACAAGTCTGTGATCAAGGTGCTAGAAGATTCCTAGCTTGGGGACAGCACCCTCTTGTCATGTCATTGCCTAGCCTTTGCTTTCTGTGAGTGGAGAGAGAGGTGGGGAGAGAGCACGAGTGGGAGTGATCAGTCTCCAGTGTCTCTTCCTCTTTAGAAGGACATCAGCCCTATTGGATCTGGACCCACCATTATGACCTCATGTAACCCTTATCATCTCCTCTGAGGTCCCTTCTCCAAGTACAGTGACAGTGAGGACTGCATGACATAGGAATCTGGTTGGGGTGGGGTGGCGCACAACTGAACTCATAGTAATGTGATTCTCTTGTTTCTTCCTCATGACAGCTCTTGGAATTGGGCACTCCTCCGTATTTTTTTTTAAGATTTTATTTGCTTATTTATTTTAGAGAGAGAGCATGACTGGGGGGAGAGGCAGAGGGAGAGGAAAAGAGATAATGTCAAGTGGACTCCCTGCTGAGCAGGGAGCCCTTGACCTCACAACCTTAAGTTCATGACCTGAGCCAAAATCAGGAGTCAGACACTCAATTGACTGAGCCACCCAGGCACCCCTTCCTCCCTCTTCTTAAATGAGACAGAGAGTTTGAACTTTGGGTCCCAGGGTTGTGGGGAGGCGTAGCAGAGCTCTCGGTGTCGCTGTCTGGCTTCACAGCCCCCACTGGTAATTCCTCCTCCCTGCCAAACGCTGCAGGCCCCCTAGTCAATGGGCCATGGCCAAAAGTTTGCAACATCTTTTGTCTATTACTATGTATTTTGTTTAATCAAATGTAATGAGGTTTGTGGAAGCAGTAAACTGAAGTTATTTTCAAGTAGGAACTGTATTTAGTACCGTTAATTGAATCAGTCTACTTAGTTAGAATAGAACAGTGGCTGTTTGCCCCGTAATAAGGAAATTGAGTTTCTCATAAAACAGCTAATTCATGTCCTCTTACACCAGAGAACACATGACAGGCTGAGCTCTTGAGCCCTCTTACAGTCTATCTAGGCCCTACCTGGACTGCAGAGTGGCTCAGGATGTGGTCATATTCTGGGTGGGTCCCAACTGGCATGAGGGGACAGCAAGGGCACCTAGCTATCAAGCAGGGCTGGATGTAGATCATCACATTGACTCCTCTCTGTGGTGTTAGAGGTGGGCTACAGGGGTGACACCAAGTCTCAGAGCAGCTAAAAAATCAAGACAGAACGACATTGTGGGTGGAGAAGCATGTGGAAAGCTCTCTCTATGCTATTTTTTGCCTGTCCAGTATCCATTTCATTTCCCAGTAACTGTATCCCAATGTAGCCTTAGGGGACCATGTAGAACAAAACTGGATGTGAAGTCCTGGCTCTTTCTCCCACTGAGAGATGGATCCTAGTTCCCTTACCCTTGAACCTGGCTGTCCTTAGGGACTTGCTCTACCTCTGGAATCTGGTGGAAGTCCTATTCTGGGACAGGTGAGGCTAGATCATAGGGAATCTTGCTGCTTCTTCCCTGGTCTCCTGATATTCATGCTCTTGGCACCCAGGTGCCATGCCATGAAGAAGCCAAAGACAACCCATGAGAACCTCATTTATAGAGGCACAGGGGCCCCTTGCTGGGGCCCTTGCTCAGCTACCTACCTGCTAACCACATTGGGAGTGGCTCTTCCAGTCCCAGGTGAGCTACCCCTGTTAAAACCTTGTGGAGCAGAGATCAGCAGTGCCCAACAGCCAGGCCCAAACTTCAGATTTGTGAGCAACATGAGTGATTGTTGATTTTTTTTTATGCCACTAAGTTTGCAATGATTTGTTACACAGCGGTTGATAACCAAAACAGGGACTCATCCACTCCTCTCTATCTCTCCATTTGCAGGATTGAGTCAGATTGAGTCAGATTTAGGATCTTCCTAAAGATGCTCTAAGGATTACACCAATTGTGCAATGCCTGGACAAAGGTCACCATTCAGTAAGCTAGCAGTAGCAAATTCTCTGTGGTGATACTTTGGAACTATAAAGTTGATGGCTGTAGGTTGTTCCCAGGATAAAAATTCCTGGTTCCGTACACCATTCCTCATTTTATAGGATTTAAAGTTCCTTCTGTAAATGTTTCTAACTGTCCTGTAAGGGAATATCCGTTTGAAATGCACCCAAGGGCTATTCCTTTCTCTAAAATTGAGCCATGGAGAGGGAAGGGTGGAGCCATTGAGAAGTCCAGGGAGCACTTACTTAGGGACTTGTGTGTAGGGATTCCTGGCCAACTGGCCTCCCCGAGGTGGGCAGGCTTCCCAACAGCCCAGACTCCTCAGAACCCTATGAGGAAGGTAGGAGGGCCCCACCTCCACTTACCAGCTTCTGACACATGCGAATCCCAAACACTTGGGCTGGAAACCGGAGGTAGAGACCAGACTTCTGGCAGCCCAGCATGCTGGAATTCATTGGTATTTAAAAAACACTTCCTTGCCCTTTTTCATTATACAGTCTAACATTTAGAGACTCCAAAATCACTACTTATTAGTACAATACAACTCAGAAAGCTTGGAAGTGGTGTTGGAAAAAACACTGCATAGAGAAGTAACAGTCTGAAGTGATGCATATAGTAAATTGGGAAAACTTCTGAAACCCTTCGAACCTGTTGGCCTGGCAAGTGGACCAAAGAATTGCAGGTTGAGGGTGAGAGATGCTGCTCCATGTTGATTGAACAGTACAGCTTGGCACTTGCAAGGTTGACTTGAACACTGGGTTATTTCTTGTCTTGGATCTTTCTCTAATTGATGGTTTTGTGTCATTGCTGTCTGCCAGCTCTGTCATAATGGGACGGGTCCTGTCCTAGCCGGTTGCTCCTCACGCTGCCTGGTCTTGGTCTAGGAACATAGGAGGCACTGGACAAGTACTGAATAAATTGCTTTGGACAACTGAGCGGCTTTATTTGACTTCCTTGAGTTTCCTAGTTGATTCCAAAGGGAACTTCTGGGGAAACCACAGAGAAGGAAAGAGAATGAATAGTTCAAATACATTTGTTTTATTACATGAATGTGACCACATTAGTTAGTATTTTTTACAACAGAGATCAGGAAGGAGAGACCACTTGTAATGCCCTAACTATGAAAAGGCTGGTGTTGGCTCTTTATTATTGTCTCCCTTCTGCCTCTGTGTCTGCTTTTACACTTTTCTATGCCTTGGCCTCTGTACGTGATGCTTATCGTCACGGTCTTCTTCTTCTTTTTTAAGATTTTGTTTATTTATGAGAGACACAGAGAGAGAGTCAGAGACATAGGCAGAGGGAGAAGCAGGCTCCCTGTTGGGAGCCCGATGCAGGACTCGATCCCAGGACCCTGGGATCACACCCTGAGCTGAAGGCAGACACTAAACCACTGAGCCACCCAGGCATCCCCTTATTGTCATGGCCTTGTGTATAGATTTGCAAAGTGTTGTCCGTGACCTAGACAGTGTGACTTTACAATGTGGCCTTAGAAAGGTGAGCGGTTTGAGCATAAACTTTCTGTGCTGGAGCCACGTGGCCCTGAGGCAGTAATCTCTCTCTCCGGGCTCTAATCTGGGGCATCTGTAAGAAACTGTAACTCTTTTAAGCTCTCTAAATATGTATCTAGATCTTATCCTCAGAGCCCCAAGGTAGCCTACTCTGTATTGTGTAGATGAAGAAACCAAGGAAGATTCATTTTCCAATGCCTTTCAGCCACAGGGAGCAGCACCCAGGCTATATGCCCCGGAGCCCACCCAGTTACTCCCAGTGACAAAACATCCCATCTCATTCTCCCGTCTCCTGTTCCCCCTATGAGGGCATATTGTAAGACAGGGCATCTTTAAGACTGGGCTTTGTTCAAAGAGCTTGGGTCGTTGTCAGACAACATGGCAGGTGGGCAGCAAAGTCAGGTCCCCACATGATGACCGGCTGCTCTTCAAAACCCATGCTCCTCTCAGAGGCAATCCCAGGCTAACTAGCTGCTAAAGCTCTATCTCCCCCCATGAAAATGATGATGGTGGGAGATGTCTCTTTTGGAAAAGTTAGGAATGGAAAGCTATCCACTGTTTATTTATTATTGTGTTACTATATATACCTTGAAATATCTTTCCTTCTTAGATGATAAAGATGGTTAGCCCATAAAAGTCTGCTCCATCGTAAGATACTAAAGAGAACAGTAGGGGTGATAAAGGCCTTCCGTGGTATGGTTTCTCCATGAAACACATGTGCGATTTCAGATGTGACTGTGTTGCTGGTGTTGATTTTGGAGTCAAGAGAGAAATGCTTATGCTAGTTCTCCAACCATGTCACCCCCAGGACACCCCTGGCCCATCCATCTGGTACTAGAGAAATTTGGCAGAGGAGCACTTGGTGTCATCAGGGGCAGTGATAAGGCTTGGAAAACAGAATGACATGGATTCTGATTCAGATTTTGCCCCTCACCCACAAGCTGGCTGGCTTTGGGCATGCAGGCTTGATCTCCTGTGCCTTATTATTATTATTATTATTATTATTATTATTATTATATTATTATTATTTTCTTCAGAGCTGGGGCTACTAGTGCCTCAGTCCTTGCAGTTTTGTATAAAGGTTTAGAGAAATGGTGTGTGCAGTGCCCAGCACAGTGCAAGCACCAAGACGGGATAATCAGATCAGGATCCAACGTTGAGTGGGGGAGGTCTCGGCTATTAAGTCCAGGAAGTGAATCTGGCTGGTAGTCCCTTCAATCCCTATTTATTTGGGCCAGTTATTCCACCTTGCGTTTGAAGTGCTTAGAACAGTACCTGACATAGGATTAGAAGTCAATAAATATTAGCTTCTATTATTATTATTGTCATTGTCTTTATTCAGGGGACATTCTGAATCTGCCATAAAGCAAAGGAACCAAATGGCAATGTAAGAGGGGGTTGTAGAATCCTTTTTCTTTATGAAGTGTCATTAAAGATGCCATTGACAGTATTGGCAGCTTCATTAAGAAGTCTGTTGATGATGGTAATAAGGCTGGCACATTTGGGATTCAGAATGGCACTTCTCAAGACAGAGGCGGGACTCGGGCTGGCGCTGCAGAGCCAGGATATGGCTCAGGGTCTGGAGGGCTGTGTGCCCGAGACAGCTCGGTCTGGATAGAAGGGCCCAAGGCCGGGATGAGAGCCTGGGGCCTCAGTGCTGGTTTGGCTAATTTTTTTTTTTCTGGCTGGTGACTCTGTGATCGCAACTCCAGTGCTCTGGGACTCAGTTTCCCAAGCTGGCATTGAGAGCAGCACCCCCTCCACCCGCTCAGCTGTGAATTAGCTCTCAGAAACCTGAGTCTGGGGGTTTAGCTATCCCCGTAGGAACTGGGGCTAACACAGAAGAAGCAGGGAACAGGGCTTTGCAGGAGGTCTTTTCCTACGTTCTTTCTTTTCATTTTGCCTTTCAAGCAGTTTATCCACATCTCCTTTGTGTCAGGCTGGAGTCTGGCAGGCCCAGTACATGGATGCCAGCATCCCTGTTTACGGATCCCTGGGCATCCCTGGCTGGGGACCATTGGCCAATAGGTAGCACCCCCGTTCCAGGACTGGGTCTGCAAGCATAAAGTAGAAATGGCCTTCCCACGCAGCAAGTATGGTTTGGTCATAACAACATTTGATTTTTAAATAGGGAACAATCACTAATCATGGTTTTAAAGATTGATCTCAATTCATCCTCCTGCCACCGTGACATCTGTCAATCAGGCCCAGGCTGCCTCTCGGTCTTTTATCCGATTCCGATGTGAATGTGTTTAGGGAATAGGCTTGTACTCAAAATGTAAATAGGTGTTTTACTCTCCCTCTTAAAGCTATTACTGTGTCGATGGATGTCTTGCTATAGTTAAGGGTCTGTCAGCATTTACATTAAGGAGCCTTATTTTCTAAGGCTTAAGATGCCATTAAAATCTGTTCGACTTGGTTCTTCAAATGGCCAAATTATCCAAATTTCTTTTCAAAAATCTATTTGACTCTTTATTCATTGGTGAAGAGATGTGCACCGTGCACACCCTCATAGGGCCTTGGTTTCAGAAGCCTTGCAGTGTTTCTTTTCCCAAGACTAGGAAGTTGACATTTTTCCCTCCTGGGCTGAATGTTTTTGGTCATTTTTGAGTTTTCTTTGTAAAATTCCCTCACATTTTTAGGGACCTTTAGATAGGAATTAAGGTCCTTTAGGGTATTTTCAGCAGATGTGGTGCTTTAAGATTTTTACAGGGGGAGAAAAAGAGTGAAGATACTTAGAGGGTGATCGTGTGCCAGTGATCGTGTGCCAGGAGCATTGTGTGCACTGAAATATTATCTCATGTAAACTGCACAGGAGACAGGAGACTTTTGAGGTGGCAACCGTCTCCTTTTATAATTGAGGAAACTAAGCTTCAGAACCTGAATGGTAGATTTGCGAAGACCCGCATCTAAGCCATGACCTTAGCATTCCACCAGAAATACTCATGCTTATGTCAAAGGTCAACCAAGACACAAACCAAGGTCTAACATTTTTTTAAAGTTTATTTGAGAGAAAGAGAGAAGGCATGTGGGAATGGAGGGAGGGGCAGAGAGAGAGAGAGAATCTGCAAGCAGATTCCTTGATGAGCATGGAGCCTGATGCAAGGCTCCATCCCAAGACCCTGAGGTCATGACCTGGGCCAAAATCAAGAGCTGGTCACTTAACCAACTGAGTCACCCAGGCTCCCCTCATGGTCAAACATTTTAAGAGACGTCACTAACTCCAGTGGTTTTGATGGAATATAATTTTCCAAAGGTTGGTCTTACTCTTAGCAAGCCAACCCCCCTCTCCTTCTCTCTTCTCTCTTTGACAAATATTTTTGGAGCACGTACTATAATAAGCCCTGTTATCATCACACTTAAATAATTGTATTAATTTCTGCAACAATTTGCAATTAATCATTTCTGCTCCAGAGCTGTCACACACGTCATTCTTGCTGCTTACAAGGCCGTGTCTCACCCCCAGCAGTTCTTCAAAGCTAAGAGATTAGTGTCCTGGTTTGCCTGGAATAGTTACAGTTTATACAGTGCATCTGGTTGTCCGACCTGAATTATCAATGCTTCTATCCTTCATGCTCAAAAATATGGATGATAGTATATATAGTCTCCCAATGCAGGGTCGAGTCTAGCCTTGGCTACTCAGCAAGACTGTTACTGAGAATCTACCCATCCATATTCCAGGAGATTTCTCTAATCTCCCGTTACTTTTCTGACCCACTCTTTACAATTGGTCAACTAAGTATCCTCTCAATGTTGCCCTCATATTTCTGATTTTGATAGTACCTTTTGTTCTATTCTTCCATTGCTATTGTGACCTTCCTGATAGCCATGGAGGGTACTCAGTACATGCTGTTCAATTGATGCACAAGTGAATTAATTGGAAAAAAAAAATTCTCTTCTTCTTTCTCCCTTGCTTTGGCTGGTTTTAATGCTTTTCCCCTCAAGGGCTCTGCTTAAGGCTATTTCTGCAGGAGACTGTCCATAATTCTCTATTCCCCAACTTACCCAGTTCTACTCTGTCTTTATCTTCTGGGTGCTTATCCCAAACTATTATTTAAAAATTGGCTAGTGTTGGGGCACCTGCGTGACTCAGATTAAGTGTCTGCCTTCAGCTCAGGTCATGATTTCTAGGTCCTGGGATTGAGGCCCATGTTGGGCCCTCTGCTCAGCAGGGAGTCTGCTTCTCCTTCTCCCTTAGCCTCTCCCCGTGCTTGTGCTTTCTCTCTCAAATGAATAAATGAAATCTTTTTAAAGATTGTCCTGTGTTGTCTCTCAGTGCCTGATGCATAATAGAGCTCAGGTATTAGATGAACAAGTGAATGGATGTCTTCTTGAAACATCCTTCTTTGCTATGGTTTTTCTAATGACCTGGGTCCCTTAGGGAACTTTCATAATGAAGCAGCATTTAACTTCCCATAACACTTTTAAATGGCAATAATTTTATTAAAACATTGAATGCACAACCTTGGCAGGTAGTAAACCATACTACTTTTTCATTCACAGAAGTTGGCTTGAGATATACACGCCATTGTTTTTTCCTCACTCAAAACTCAGAGGCACATTTAGTGAGTCACTTTATCCTTTAGGTCAGGGATGGGACTTTGGTGGCAATGATGACACAGAAGTCTCTGTGAAATAGCAGGCTATGGGGGCTGAGACCATGCACTTTAGAATTAGAGGTATGTATTAGTTACCTATGGCTGTGTAACAAATTACCCCCAAATTTTCAGCTTGCAACAACATACACTTATTACCTGACAGTGGTTATGGGTTGGGAATCTGGGTGTGGCTTAATTGGGTACCTCAGATGTAGGGTCTCTCACAAGACAGAAACCAAGGTGTTGGCTAAAGTTGCAGTCACTTCAAGGTCAGATGGGGGGAGAATCTTATTCCAAGCTCACTCCCATGGCTGTTGGCAAGATTCAGTTCCTCACAGGCTGGTGGGTTGAGAGCATCAGGCTGTCGCTGGCTGCTGGCCAGGTATGTAATAGTTTCTTGCTATTTGGGCTCCTCCATAGGGCTACTTACAAGATGACAGCCTGCTTCCTTCAGTATAAGAGCTGAGGGAGGGAGGGAGAGAGGGCATGACCCCAAGATGGAAGCCACAGTCTTCGTAACCCAGTACCAGAAGAGCTATCCCGTTGCTGCTAATGTATTTTTTTCACAAGCAGGGAGTCAGTAAGTGCAATACACACTCAAGGGTTGAGTATTATGCAGAGTGTGGACACTGGGAGGTGAGAATCACTGGGGCCATCTTAGGGGCTGTCTACCACGGTATGACTGCATCCACATCCTCGTTCTTTCTTTCAGTCTCTGTTTATCTTTAAAGAAGTTCCTGGAGCTTTTGAGGATCAGATTTCTCATCAATCAACTGATGTCCATTTTTGAAGGGGGTTAATAGGGAGAAATAATTTTTGTGAAACACACATAAAAGGTGTTTGATAATGGGTAGTTGCGGCTGTTCTTACTGTAATTAATCTTGGTGGGCACTGAGGGCTTTTGATTTTCCATTCTGTGTCCTAAGGAGCACAAACTTCCCATAGACCCTGTGCCTTTGAGAACAATATCACTGTTTCAAACTTCACCGATTTTGAGTTGCTTTCTGGGCATGAGTAAGTTCTTCTGGGTCTTCCTCTTCTCTCTGGGAGGTAATTTATGGCACTGACTCTGTCATTTATGCCATTATTTTTGAGGTAATGGAGTCAGCCCCACACTGAGAGGATTTGTTTATTCCTGGTAATGTTGCCTGCATTTCCCCCTTGCCATTCACTGTCTACACGCTCCCTCTGTTCCCTGTTAGAATTCCCAGCATCTGCTAACTGCTGCTTGTGCAGAGTCTTCTCCCTCTAAGGGTAAAAGCTAAGAGATGATGTCCCCAGCATCTGACAAACACAACATATATTTGTGAAAGGACCACTGTCACATCCGATGAAGGACCACTGTAGTGACCTCCTGTGGCCCTCCACTTCTCCGCACATTCAGCCTCATGCTACGTGTCCTCCCAGAGGCCTTTGGGAACAAGCCCAATCTGACCGGGGACAGCCTCCATGAGTCTACTTGTTGAGATCATTCATCCAACAAGCACTGACTAGAGAGCTACCATGATGAGCAAAAACAGATGTGGTCTCTGCCCTCACAGGGAGACAGGCTGTAACTGAATAGTTGCCTGTATGCAGCTGCCCATCTCGGTGAATGCAAGGAAGGATGAGTATGAATGGTGGTTTGAGGCTACTAGTATAGCAGGGTTGGACCTGGTCCGGGGATCAGGAAAAACCTAGCTCTGTGGGTGAGCAGGAGAGGGAGGGGCCAAGGGAAGAACCTTCAAGGCAGAAGGATCAGAGGACAGACAGTGTATTCAATGTCCTGAGATGGGGCAGTAGTGATGCTGTGATGGTCTGAATTGATGTTCAGTAAATACACACTCCATGCTTCTCCCATGGAGGGCTGTTTACTTTCCATCTCCTGGATGGAAAAGGCTTTGGCCATGTGACTTGTTTTACCCCACGGGGTGTGAGTGAACGTGACATGAGCAAAGGCTAGAAATGTGCTTGCTCAGGGGAACTTCCTTCCTTCTGCCTCTGGTATCACCATGAGAGGAACATGTCCTGGGAAGCCTGCTGGCCCCAGAAGGATGAGAGATATGTGGCACAGAGCAACCCTAGACCTGTACCTTGTGGAACTATCCCATGACCCATACTCCCAGGAGAGTGTTAAATGCTTTTGGGATGGGAATGGATAGGTGGGGTGGTTTTGGTGCCAGAAGGAGGACAGGGAGGCTGGGGCTGAATGGTGGTGCAAGATTCAGCTGGAGAGGGAGCAAAGACCAGATCATGCTGGGTTTTGAAGGTCAGAGTGAGGATTTTGGTTTTTCCTCTGAATGGGCAGGAAAGCTAGGGAAGGTTTCAGAGGGGGAATGACACGGTCAGACTGTGGAGAATGCACTGAGGAAGAGTAAGACTTTCTCTTTCAGAAATCTGCATCTTTGCACAGGATGTGAGCCGTAGCCTCTGACTGGGAAGCAGCTGCCACCCCAAACCTGTCTCCCCAATTTCTGTAACCATTTTTCCCAGTGACCTCAAGTTTTTCTCTCCTATGAAGCCTCCCAACAGGTGTGTTTACTATTCCCTTCCTTGAGTTCCAATGCCACTCTGTTCTTTTGTTCTCCCAGGACCTGTCACCAATATAACATCGTCTTAGGTCCATCTCTGACTTAGACTGGGGCATCCTTGAGGGCAGGACATGCGACACAGTCATCTCTACATGCCTGTGGACGTTTCTGTATGTGCACAGTCCCTTATGCCCCTATTCATAGTATCTTTCTGGTAAGCAGCAGGTGCTTACTAAATAGTTCTTTGATGAATGAGTGAATGATCTTACTGCCCTTTGTAGTGAATTATCATATAGCAGATTATTAAACCTGCTTGTCTTCACCTCTCCCACCTACATAATAGGGAGAATAATGGAGCCCCTCCCTGGGTTGTTAGGAGGATCAAGCAGGTGAGTCCTGTTTGAGTCATACCTGTCAATGTGTAAAAGCATTAAAAAATGTTAGCTAATTAAAGTCCTATAATGGTTTCAAAAGAGTGAATTGGTGAATAAATGAAGGGCATATACCACTGAGGCCTTCATGGAGGGACACCTCTATCCTCCCCACAGGCAGTGGGAGGACATGCACTATACAACCGGTGTGGGGTGAACAGTCACTAGGTAGGTCTTGGCCAGTAAACTGTATACCAGATCCTCTTGTTAGGGGCATATTGGGTATATTTGATTGAAGGTCCCAGGTGATAGACCACTTCTGAGAGTCTGAAACTGAAACTTCTCACATCTGACTTTTACAGCTCCAAAAGTTGCAGGCAGCTCCTGACACATTTGGGATTTAAGTGTAGCAGAAAATATCGTGGGCCCATCCCACGTAAGTTTGTCAAAAGGCATGCGTGGAGGAAGGAAACCCCTCCCTAAATCCAGATACTCATTCCCCAGCTCCTCCAGGGCAAAATACACTCCTTTTTTCCTTTTTGTATCACCATATTCCTCCAAAAATCCAGCGCATCTTGGACATAGCACAGGCTTGCTGAGTACCTAAATGAATAAGTAAGAGTCTGTCCAGGAGATTAAAAATAATCTCCAAATTATAGAATGCATTAGGTGTTAGGCCAGGGGCAGGGGCAAAACTCACATTTGCTGGGGGCAGTGATGACATCTAAGGACCTAAGGACGCTGAAGGGAAGGGATGTGATTCCGCAGCAGGAGCAGGAGAGGCAAGGACCCCACCCCTTGCCTTCTCAGACTAGAGTGCCTCCTGCCCTCCCAGCCGAGCACCTTCCTTTCCCATCACGAACCTATCACCTGCCTCCATCGGGGAATTGCAAAATTTGAAAATATCTTATTCACACCTAGGCATGTCACTTCTCGACTCCAAGTGTAACACGCTTCCTCATTTACATATAATTCGTTTGACTCATGTAAACTGCATTAACAAAAAGAAGAGCTGTGCGATAAATTACTAGTGACAGAGGCCAGGCTGGATCGCAATTATTTCTATAAGCCCCCGGTAAGCAATGATGTTGTGTTTTTACAGCGCATCATGTCCTGGCGATATTGAAATGCCTGTAGCCACTGGAAGCACGCTTGTGCCCATCGGTGATGCAGGTGGCAGCTCCACGCAGGAGGATGGTGGCTGGAGAGGCCCAGTCTTTGCTGGGGTTTCGAATGCCCCCCATCCTTACTACCCCTCTGGACCACATCGTGGGCTCCTAGAGCTCTCCAGGGGCAGCGCAGGGGAGTGGAAAAGAAAGTGTGGGTGTAGACTGTGCATCCAGGGATATGTGGCTTCCTGCCTCCTACCTGTCGTCTTACTAGTTCTAGAAACTGAGCTGGCCTCTTCCCTGTCTGACATCCCAGTTCTCTGCTTATAAAGCAGGCATGGTAATGTGGTCAACAGGAAGACTGAGAGGTCATGGGATGTGTAAACCGATGATACAACCCAATACTCACCCAGCACTTACGTGTGTCAATCACAGTCTGCATTATCTGGTTGAACCCTGAAGACCCCTTTCTGAATCAGCTATTATTACTGTTATCGTTAGTTATGATGATTATTAGTACTAGTTTCCAGGCAAGGGGCATGAGAGCTAAGGAGTTGGAGTGCTTGGCCCAAGACCCTTGTAGCTGAACCAGGACTTGAATGCATGTCTTTCTGAAGTCAAAGACAATTTTGGCCACTAAGCTGCCCTGTCTCATCACAGGCAAAACTCTGGTTTGGGGCACCTGGGTGACATAGCTGGTTAAGCTTCCAACTCTTGTTTTTGGCTCAGGTTGTCATCTCATGGTCATGGGGTTGAGCCCCATGCTCAGCCTGGAGCCTGCTTGAGATTCTTTTGCCCTTTCCCTCTGCCCCTCCTGCTTCTGCATGCTCTCTCTGTCTCTCAAAAATAAATAAATAAATCTTTAAAGAAAAGAAGAAAAGAAAACCCTGGCTTGTCTGAGGGAAGATGAGGCATTTCAGGATTGCCTTGGCAAGGAGGAGCTGGGGTCTGGGTCAGGAGAAGGTCCAGGTCCAGGTGCTCTGGCCTTAAGCAGATTGGCTTCAGGTCCCCTCCAAGATAGATGGCTTGTCTTGGCACCTGCTAATCATGTCCCCTGGCCCCAGAATATGTGCAGGGTGTGATTGTGGGTTTTTTCTTTTTTCTTTCTTTCTTTCTTTCTTTCTTTCTTTCTTTCTTTGCGAATCCGAATCGTACAAATCTGAAATTGTGATATATAATGTATTAATAGTCTTAGTTTATGCACAGATTTAGAAATAATGCAAACCCTACTTTACATTTCCTCCTCCAGAGAATTAATCTTGAATTGTGCTGGTTTTGAATTATGTGAGGCCTTCGGGAATAGGCCTACATCCCTTGCAAGAAAATTAATCACCCTGTAAATGACTTAACCCGCCTCTCAGGGCTTCATGGTAGAGACTAAAAGGAAGAATGCAAATGATTCAAAACGGCCTGTGTGGTACCCGGGCCCCTGGCCCGGCACTCCTGTCCTGAGGGCCTACCCTTCTCAAATAGGCTTCCTTACTCTGCTTCTCCCTGTCTGCTAATTACAGGTTTCCAGACTCCCTGGGGCTTTTTTTGTCAACTGCTACTTCAGGGATCCCCAAAGTTTAATTCACCCCACAACGCAGGGCAGGGGGCCCCTGGTTCTGCCTTTACTTTCTCATCCACTGAGAGCAGAAGGTATGCCGGGAATGTGCTTTCCCCACTATCAGAACCCAGAGCAGTGCCCCTGGACCTGGAGGTCCACATGGCTGGTCTTTGATTTCTGGTTGTTTTTCAAAGCTAGAAATGAGTGAGTTCATGGCCATTGGCAGATGTGTAAAATACTGTCCTGCTTATCCCCATGGCAATCACAGGATGTCAGTTTACAATTGGCAATTTAATGTTGATCTCTATCCCCTGCCCCCCCCCCCCCCCCCGCCCCCGACTCCAAAATTTAGACCGGGGATCCTTGGTCAGTAGAGACCACACTTGTCTTGTTATTCTGTTGTCTCCTTCCTTATGCACCCACTCTGCTGGGGAAGGGCCAAGATGCAGCACTTCATTTGTCTGCAGAGTCACCATGGGACATGGTGGGCCATCTTGGCCAACGTCTTTATTTTCAAGAGAGAAGCTGAGATCCAGAGGGCCAAACCTGAATTTGCAACATGGATTAGCACTTAAACTTTAGCAGGAGGTGAACTGGGAACCCATATCTCTCTCCTCTGCTCTATGAGGTAGAGATTCTCAACCTGTGGGGCCCAGTGGAAGCATCTGCAGACTCTTTAGAAAAGTCTGTATTAGCTTGCCCAGTTGTCACACCAAAGCACCATAGACTGGCCTGTTTAAACAACAGAAATTTATCTCCCCACAACTCTGGAGGCTGAAAGTCCGAGATCAGGGTATTGGCAGGGTTGGTTTCTTTGGAGGCCTCTGTTTCTGGGTGTAGATAACCATCTTCTCCTTTTGCCTTTCCATGGTCTTCCCTCTGTGCCTGTCTGTGTCTTCCCCTCCTCTTCCTACAAGCACACTTGTCATGTTGGATCAGAACCCACTCTAGTGACCTCATTTTACCCTAATTACCTCATTAGAGACCCCATCTCCAGAATATAGCCACATTCTGAACTCCCTGGGGATTGGGACTTGAACATATGAATTTTGGGAGGACACAGTTCAGCCCACAACACTTTTCCCTCTTTCCCACCCCTTAACCCATGTCCTACCCACAGTCAAAATAATGCATTCCCTGTGTCCTCAGAAGCCCTAGAGTCTTCATCCATTCCAGCATCAACTGGAAGTCCAAAATCTTATCTAAATACCATGTGAAGATCTGGTTGGCATTCAAGTTAGGATTCAACCTATGGTAAGAATCCTCTCTTGTTGTAAGCCTGTGAAACCAGACAAGTTATTTGTTTCCAAAACACAAGAGTGAGACAGGCAAAGGATAGACATCTCATTCCGAAAGGGAGGAATCTGACAGAAGAAAGGATTTACGGGTTCCAAGCATGTCATTGCATTTGATTTTAAGGCTGGAGGAAATCCCCTTGGCTTCATGTTCTATTCTCTGGGCCCACAGGTTATCTCCTGGTTCCCATCCAGGAGCTTCTGTGATGGTGTCTTGCAATGTCTCACCGTTATTATTCTGGCAAATACCCACTGGTCACCTGAGAACTCTCACTGTGTGCCACAAACACTTCACATGTATAGGGCGGTTCACTGAATCCTCCCCACGGTCCTGAGAGGGAAGCTTGCAAGTCACAGGGAGGCACCTTCCTTGGCCAGGGCCACATGACTTTTCAGTGAAGTTGCTGGGATTTGCACCCAGGCCATTGACCCTGGAACCTTTGCTCACCTGGTCCTCAGCATCCCAGGGAGGTCCCTGCTCATCTCTGACCTGCTGTGTCAGCACTAAGCGTTTCTTTGGTTACATACTTAGCCCCCCACCCCCCCCAACCTGTCCTCGGAAGGAGTTAGATCAAAGAAAGGGGCTTGTCTTAATCTTCTATGTGTTTCTGTAGCCGGGACGATGTGCATCGCACGGTTCACTCGGTAAATATTTGTTGGTGATGAGTGATCATAGGGAAGCTGTGATCTCTCCCTGAAAAGACAACCCAATTAAATTGCAAAATTGCCTCAGTGAGGCACCAAAGGGCAGGATCCTAGCGACCGTGGCCCCTCCGTGGAGCCCCTGGAAACTTCTTTCCATTCTGAATAGGCCTCCTTTGCTTTGCCTCGCAGAAAGGGCTCCATTCAGCCAGTAATTAGTGTTCGTAAGTGGAAGCTACTTAAGAAGGAACACAAAACCTCAGAAAGTTGTATTATGCCATTTATAAGTGTCCGGTGATCCGCTGCCGTGCTGTGATTCACGGAGCTGAAATAAATGATTTGCCTAAAAAAAAATTAACGTTCATTCCACCGGTAGAACCTCTTAATTCCCGTTACACATGTCAGCATATTATGACTGGAAGCTGTCAGGTTCTAATGACTAAAATTTCATTTTTCAGGCTTTTCACGCTGTGTTTGAGAACTATAGGTTGGAAATAATTTTGCAGCTAAGTTACTTCCTCATCTGGTAAATTTAGCAATCTCTTTCCTTGCTGTATCTTTTTTTTTTTTAATGTCCATGTTTACATTCATACCTTGAATAAACTAACCTCATGCTTCGCTCAATAAACAGAGAGAGAGTAAAACAACAACATCGTGGTGTTTCTCCTCTTGAAGCTGCTGTCCGTTTTATGGGACATAATGTGATTCGACAGCTGACAGATTCAATGCAAAATTATTTTTACTTGGCAGAGTGGATCAAAACATGGATGATTTTAAATAAAGAACGTTCGCACTATGCTTAACAAAGTGAAATACATTGCGTACTCTTCGTATGGATAAACAACCTTGACACTGCGTGTAACTCGTTTTATTGTGCTTGAAATGGGAATTTGTTGACATGATATTCAATAAATAGAAATATTGCAGTCATGTTCGCTTACCTCAGATACTCTACTGAATAGGAATTATCGATCCTCCAGTTATTACACTTGTTTCTGAAATGCTACGTGGAGAGCAGGGAAACCGAGTTCCAATTTAAGTTGTTAATAGATTGGTCGCAAAATTTATGTTATCCACGTCCAACAAATCACGAATAAAAGCTCATGAAAGGCTAGATGGTCTGCATTGCATTACTCATTCTTTCCCTCGTAAAAAGCCTTTAGCAAGAGACTGACCAAAGATTTTTAAATCTCTCATCATCTATAAGTCATTGCTCAAAGTGTCCCTAAATGGGATTAAACAATCGTCACTCATATTTCCTGAAATGACTGCCCTTTCTCCCGCCTCTTTGACTTAAATTAAGGCTAATGATCTGTTTTCAGGAGAAAGGAAAGAAGTAGATTTTCCTTCAATGACTTGTCAAGACTCTAGCATCGTATCGGTTATGGGAAAGCTTCTAGGCAATGATGACTTATTTCATCTCTTTGTCAGAGGATTTGGCTCAGGGACGAGCAGGTCCCAATGGACTTAAAGACCATGTTGGCACCCCGGTGAAGTGTAGGGACCCTGGTGTGGGAGGACCCCAGACACAAAGTGCCCTGTACTGCGTGGGGGCTACTGTGCTCCCTTGTCTAACTGTAAGGACAAGGCTGGGTGCTCTGAGTGCTTGCTTCAAACTCTGGGCTGGCTAAAGCAAGCATTCCATCCACTCATCTCCCTTCCTCCCTTCCTTTTTTTTTTTTTTTTTTTTTGGTTCTCTTTTTTAGTCCATAAGCATTTAAAGGAGAGTCCACCATGCCCCAAGCTCAGTGCTGGCACTGGCACTGGGACGTCCAGAGAGATCAGGCTTCATGGTGCTCAAGAAGGTGCTGGTGTCCTGAAAGTCCAAAACTGGCCCAGGGACCGAGGCAATCACAGGACATGATGATGTGGTGGGTGGTCAACGAGTTCAGTGAGACATGCCCAGGGCTGAGAGTGAGGCCAGCCTGGTTTTGACTCCTGTCTTGATTCTCCATCTCTTGGAGCCTGGTGAGGATTGAATTATGAAGGAGTGACTGTCACACAGTAGGCCCTCAACTGAACACAGTTATTTTGAGAATGTCTTAGAGGTATATACCAGGGGAGAAAGTGGCTCCTTTATATGAGGGAGCCAGGGAGGGATGAGGTTGACCAGAGGCAAGAGATAATTAGGCTGTGGGAGACCATGGGTAGGATGCATTTCTTGGGGAGATAATGAAAATAAAATTAAAATCATTCGGGTAAGTGTGAAGAAGTTGTTGCCATAGGGTACTGGCAAGTACTGCACGTGAAGACCACAGGCAGGCCACTGGGGCAAGTAGTGACATTTCAAGCGCTAGAGAGTGCTTACCTATGATGGTCTGACCTGATTTTTTTTCAAAGGAAGCCAGAAATGTGGCCCATGATGTAACATCTCCAAATGCCTAAGGGGAGAAATCTAAATTAAAAATGTTGAAGACACCGTGCAAGGTACACCAAATATATCCGTAAGCCATATGAGGCTTGTGACTGGGCTGAGGTCCATCTCTTGTCTGGACACACTGATTTCATTCTTTCATTCAAAAATGACTTGTTGGGGACCTATCAGAGCAGTTAATTCAGTGGACTGTACTCTGCTTGGTGCCGATCGAGGTGGGATTTGAATCCCAGCTCCAGAACCTAATTAGCTGGCTGACGGGGGTCAGTAATTTAGCTTCGACTCTAAAAGATGGTTTTACTACTTGCTGATGTGTTGTTGTGAAGATGCAATGAGGTGATGTAGGTGAATCTCCTGATGTAGGGTCTGGAGCTCTTAAAGCTGTCCCTTTACCAGGCAAGGGTATAAGAGCATTAGGTGGAGCAGAGGTGAGGCCAGATGTATGAGAGGCAGCAGCAAGGTGGGGTCAGGGGACAGGTGGAGATGGGGGTGACTCTGGGCCTGACCAGGAGAGGCTCTTGGGTCTCTTTCTCCTCATCATCAAGGGTCTGAAACAAGGCATGGCCAGTCTACAAAGAACAGCTTCAGGGACCCTACAATGATATGTAGACACTTATTCAGGATGGTAGGGGGGCTCCTTTCTTCATACCTACAAGCCTGGGATGGGTTTCAGACCCTGATGGAGCAGAAAGGCAAGTGTCTTGGGATATACCTTTGGGGCCAGCAGGGGAATTCTGGTATTGACACCACGATCCAGGATGCCCTCACATTTGGGATGCTCCTGCTAAAGATGATTGTCTTTTGGCACCTGCAAGGTTAGATTTTTTTTTAAATTTTATTTATTCATGGGAGACAGAGAGAGAGACAGACAGAGAGACAGAGAGACAGAGAGAGACAGGCAGAGGGAGAAGCAGGCTCCATGCAGGGAGCCTGATGCAGGACTCATCCCAGGACTCCAGGATCACGACCTGGGCTGAAGGCAGGGTTAAACCACTGAGCCACCCAGGGATCTCCAGATTTTAAAAGTAAGTACCATGTTTGTCCTCTTTGCTAAATAAATTGTGCCCATTGCAGAAAATCTGTAAATCTTACATGTAGACACATGTAGAGAAGAACACAGAACATAGATAAATGTAGACAGTACACTCTGGCCTTCCCCTCAGCATGTCCATACTGACCCTGTCAATCTTTTTTGCTTTTCTAGGTCATTTATATTTAGCTGGGCCATTTTGTGGCCTGGCTCAGCATGATGTCACTTTCGGAAGGAGCACCTGTCTGAGATCCAGTAAATGTACAGTGAAGACTTTCAAATGCTCGGGCTCTGTCTGTTGCAAGGTCCTGCTGCCCATGCCTTACACCAGACCTCTGCTGCCCTCGGCCCTTCCCCTGGTCTCCCTCATCCAACTTCCCCAAACTGGATCAGAGACTCAGGTCCTTCAGATTCTCCTCAGTTTTACTCATTCACTTTTCCCCCTCCTTTAAACAGTCATTCCTTATCAGGGTTGCCAGATTAAAACACAGGATTCCCAGTTAAATTTGAATCTCAGTTAATGAATAAGCTTTTAGTATAAGTATGCCTCACGAACATTTAAGATAGATTTATACTAAAAATTATTCATTGTGTATCAAAGTTACCCTGACATCCTGTATTTCTATTTGTGAAGGGTAGCCACCCTACAGTGTAAGTCAAACAAGCTGACTTTGACTTCTTTTGGCTCATATTGCTACAAAGAGGTCCAGGAATAGAGAAATTGAACAGTTAAAGTCATAGGATCCCTTAGAGGACTTGACTGGCCTGGGCCAGAAGAGGAACAAATCAACATGTTTATTTATTTTTATTTTATTTTATATTTTGTTTCGTGTGTGTGTGTGTACATATATTTATTTTATGAATATTTTAAGTTGGTTTGTATGTACCACCTTATCCTTTCTTTCCAGCTCATCATTTTTCTTATACATCAAATCTTTTTTTTGGGGGGTGGAGCAAATACCATTTTATAAAAAAAAACTTAAAATGTAATGAAATGAAGGTAATTTTACTCTAATTATTAGAGATTTTCACGATTCTCATTTGTTTAAATTAGAGTAATGCTGCGGTTAACATCCCTGTAAATATATCTTCATCTGAGCATTTGATTATTTCTGGAGATGCCTCTTCTGTAGGAGTGAAATAAAAAATATGGATAAATATTTTAAGCTTCTTGAACATATTACCTCTGGAAGTTTAATTATACTTTTTCATTTAACAAATATCGTTCCTGACTGCTGTAGCACATGGAGACTGTTGGCTGGCGGCCAGTGGCCTCTTCTTGGGGTACAGACTCTGGTGAGCCTCCCAAGTGGTAAATGAAGGTCCCGGTCCTGCCACACATCTCCAAAATTATCAAGGACAAAATTCCAAATCCATATTGCTTTTTCTGTTTTAAATTACTAATCACAATGATTGTTTTTTTGTTTATTTGGCCACTTATCCATAGTTTTTTACTTTGAGTTTTTTATGGATAGATTTTGCCTATTTTTTTCCTTTTGAGGTGTCTCTGTGTACGTGTTTAAGTAGTTGGATATTTTGCATCTAAAGTCTATTAATTTGGGGAATATAAATAATAGTGAAAGGGAATAGAAGGGAAGGGAGAAGAAATGGGTAGGAAATATCAGAAAGGGAGACAGAACATAAAGACTCCAAATTCTGGGAAACGAACTACGGATGGTCGAAGCGGAGGAGGGCGGGGGGTGGGAATGAATGGGTGATGGGTGCTGAGGGGGGCACTTGACGGGATGAGCACTGGGTGTTATTCTGTATGTTGGCAAATTGAACACCAACAAAAAATAAATTTATTATTAATAAAAAAATTTAAAAAATATAGTCTATTAATATTGTTTCTGATATATTTGTGGCAAACTTTCTTTTGCATTGCATTTTATTTTGTTTCTGATGATATTTGATAGGGTAAGTTTTAAAGTTTTCTGTGGTCAGGTTTACTGAGAATGCTGAGGGTTTTGCCATGAATTTTATCCTTAGGGAGTCTTTTTATCCATCCAGAATTTCAGCACCTGTTTATGTTTTTCAGAAGAACTCCTTTTTTATTTATTTGTTTTTAAACTTTTATTTAAATATAAGCTACCTGAGAGGAGCTGAAATTGCACTTTTCTTTTAAAAATATGTCACCTTTTTGGGATGCCTAGGTGGCTCATTGGTTGACTCTTGTTTTTGGTTCAGGTCATGTTCTCAGGGTGGTGAGATCAAGTCCCGTGTAGGGCTCTGTGCTCAAGGGGAGTCTGCTTGGGATTATCTCTCTCCCTCTCCCCCTGCTCCTCCCCACTGCTTGCACATGTGTGCTCTATAGACAAACAAACAAACAAATAAATAAATAAATAAAATCTTTAAAAAATAGTGTCACTTTTATAATTTCATCTGTTGGATCATCAATCTCTTTACAACTGGATTTTGATTACTCTTTTCTCATATATTAAGTTTGTACACACATGCGCTCATACACAAGTCTGCTTCAGAATTAGCTATTCTAATCTATTATGGGCAAGATCACATTATTTCAATTGCTATTATTATGGTTTTATAATAAAGTCAATTTAAAGTAGGGCATCTTCCCTTCACATTACTTTTTCAAAATTTTCTTTTGCATGTTCGTCTAAATCTTCCAAATAAAATTTAAAATCATCCATCCACTCCCACCTCTTACTACTCCTCCTTGCCCCCCACCAAAATGGAGATTTGGCTAGAACTGTGTTCAAAATAAATATTAATTTGAGAATAATAGGCTGATTTATTTTTTCTGGCTAAAAAGCAGTCTGGACCAGAATTTTTTTTTGGTGGGGGGAGTAGAATTTTTTTTTAAAGGTTTTATTTATTTATTCATGAGAGACACGGAGAGAGAGGCAGAGACATAGGCAGAGGGAGAAGCAGGCTCCACGCAGGAAGCCTGACGTGGGACTCGATCCCAGGACCCTGGGATCACACCCTGAGCCAAAGGCAGATGCTCAACCACTGAGCCAGCCACTCAGGCATCCTGGGAGTAGAAATTTTAAGTAAACTCTGAGGTAGTGTTGAGGAATTTCAACAAGGGATTGGAGGCAGAACTATGTGGGATAAATAAATAGGAAACTGGTGTAAAAGATGCCTAAAGAGGATTCTAAAGAAGTTCTTCTTTTTTGTAATGCAGTATAAAACTGCCTTGACAATTTTTTAAGGCATGACAGTAAAGATAGATTTACTTCCAAATTCTTTTTGGATGTTGTATTTGTGTTTCCTTTAAGAGTGGCTTCTGCTAAGATGGCTTATGCTTGCACCCAGCTTTGTCCAGGTTGCTTGTCTTATATCTGGTTAGTTGATTGAACTGGCTTAAAGCTCTGAGTATTTTCTTTCTGTTAATTATGTAAGATATTCCATATATATTATCTAGTGGTTTATGAAGTTAATGATTATGAATGATTAATGAGTATGCTTCTTCTTTATGATTTGCATAACTGTGTTTTTTTCTCCCATTTCATAGTACTGTCTGGAAGGTAGAGAACAATGCCCAGTATGAATGGTCAGGGCTGCTCTCTTTGTACTAGCCTTGACTTGAATGGGCTGGATGTAGGATGTGAGCATTATATATTTTATTGACTACTGTTTAAGAAATATAGTCTTTAAATATTAAAGAAAGGTTCTTCTGGTCTTTGAATGCTTCAAAGATTTTAAAAAATTAATTTTATTTTTTGTAAAGACTTTTATTTATTTATTTGATGGAGGGAAAGAGAGCTGCAGAGGGAGAGGGAGAAGCAGACTCCCTGCTGAGCAGGGAGCCCGAAGTAGGGCTCGATCCCAGGACTCTGGGATCAGGACCTGAGCTGAAGGCAGATGCTTAACCAACTGAGCCACCTAGGTGCCTCAAATGATTTTTTTTTTAAATGAATGAGAGTTGAATTTATGAAATTTATTTTGGCTTCTATAAAGATCATGTTATGCATATAATTTCTTCCAACTTTGGCATCTTAATGTAATGTGATAAATTAAATGAATAAATTGTTAATATTAAGATTTCCTTATATTCCTAGTATCTGGAATTCTTTCACTGTGTATTTGAATTAATTTAGCTAGTATATGATTTGGAATACTGACTGTTCTAATGAGTAATTCAGATATCGAGTTTTCTTTTTGTGCCATTCTTTGCCAGCTTTTGACCTGGGTGTGAAGTATCATTATAGCATGAATGAAAGATTTTTCCATTATTATGTATGCTCTGGATCAAATTGTATGTAATAATAATTATCCATTCCTTGAAGTTATAAAGGACTAGCAAAATTACTTGGCCTATGGGTCTTTGGAGGAGTTAATTATGTTGAAAGTTCTTTTCCCATGTTTTTCCCATGGCTATAGGTTTTATAAAGTTTTCTAATTCTTCTTGGATTAATTTTTGTCATTTTCACTCTCCCATAGAATCACCTATTTCATTACATTTTCAAATGTCTTTATACAGGACTACATATTCTATATTTTTAAAATTTTTAAGCCTTGCCTGAAACTATGTAATTTCTCATATCCAATTTTGTTTATTTGTTTCTTAATTTGGGCTTAGTGACATTTTTTTTTCCTGAAAATCAGCTCTTACAATCATTTATTAATGCTATTATATCAGTGTATAATTAATGAATATTTAACTTGATTGCATTTATTCCTTAGCTTCTTTTGTCCTTAGATTTGTTTTGCTCTTCTTGAGATGGTTTATTATTTTTAAATTACATACTTTGTTCAACATGACTTCTTCATTTTTGAATGCTAATTTTTCCTACTGTAATTCCTGAAATGATTTGTAATTAACTCTCTGTGATCTACACTCAAAGCACTATTCTGAATCATAGTTTTTCTGTCTTCAAATTATATATTCTGATTAATTACTCTGTCATTTCCAGCATCTCTTCAGGTGGTATTCTCCAGGATGAGCATAGTGGTGGTATACTCTCTTGCATAGCTGAAGGTCTTCCTTTTTCTTTTATGCATGACCCCTGGGCTGGGTATAAAATTCTTGAATCGTGCCATTTTCTTCTCAGAGATTATTCGACTTTGTTCTACTTGCCTCTTGATAGGAACACTTTTGAAGTCTGAGATAAGCCACATTTGAATTTTCTTTTTTTAGGTTACCTGCTAACTCTCTGATCAACTCCCCAAGTCTGCAGGAAAAATTTTCCCCAGAGATTCAAAATTCCTCTGAAATATGAGTTTCTTTAGAGTGTGATTGTTTGAAATAATGTGGGATTTTTTTTTTTTTGAGGTAAAAAACAAAGCTGTCTCCAGCTCTAAATTCTGTACATATTTGATTTGCTTTTCAGCTCCCCTGGCCCTGGTCATGTCCTCTCAAATGCTGATTTTTTGCACAGCAGGTCTTTGCTCTATATTTTCCACAACTTCACCTCATTTCATACAACTTGCGTCTCTTTGTCATCTTTCCCTAAACAAGAGAACAATAAACTTTCCCTGTAGAAGGTGAAATTAAGGCTAATGGGCTAAGTATTTTCAGCTCCATGGACCATGCACTCTTGGGATCAGCTACTCAATTCTGCCTTTGATGCACCAAAAACCACCATAGAAATGCATCAACTACTGAGTATGACTGTGTTCTGATAAAACTTTGTTTATCAAAGCAGGTAAAGCACCAGATTTGGCCCATGGGCCGTAGTTTTCTGCCCTCCGCTCTAAATTCCTGAAAGGATTCTTTGGTTTGCTTTCTATTTATGACTTTATTTCTCTGCTGTGTAGATTCTGTTCTTTGATTCTACTAGTGAGGTATGGTCTGATAGCCGAGTGTGTAGGCTTAGGCAGATGGGTTTAAATCTCAGCTCTTCCACTTAATTAGTTACTTGAGTTGGACAAGAGGTTTAACTGCTATGTGTGCCTCTGTCTTCTTGTCTGTCAAGGGAATGAGATAGAAAAGGCCACTTGGGAAGGTGTTACAAGAACTGACTGAGCTAATAGGTATAAAGAGCATAGAACTATGTTTGGGGTCTTGTAAACTCTTAGTAAATATTAGCTATTATTGATTGTTCCAAAATTTATTTCAGATCTTTGTAGATCTCAGGCTACCTCTTAACCTGCTATGCTATTTCTTTTTCTTTTCAAAAGATTTTATTTATTTATTCATGAGAGACACAGAGAGAGAGGCAGAGACATAGACAGAGGGAGGAGCAGGCTCTTTGCGGGGAGCCCGATGCAGGACTCAGTCCCACGACTCCAGGATCACAACCTGAGCCGAAGGCAAATACTCAACTATTGAGCCACCCATTTATCTATCTGCCCCTACAGATAAATTTTTACTCAGAGATTATTTGTGGTATCTATGATTCTTCTTATTTTTATGTATACTGAAGTATACTTTTAAAAATTATTTATTTATTCATTTATTTGAGAAAGAGAGAGAGCATATGAGTAGAGGGAGGGACCAAGGGAGAGAATCTTCAAACAGACCCCCTGCTGAGCATGGAGCCTGATGTAGGGCTTGATTTCAGGACCCTGAGATCATGACTGAAGCTGAAACCAAGAGTCAGACGCTCAATGAACTAAGCCACTCAGGTGCCCTGAATTATACTTTTTAAGGTCCTTCACTCTCTATGCTTGTCATGAGTTTCCTGGAGCTTCTGCTTACTTCATACCTCAGCAAACACTATGTTCTTACCTTTGATTCTTATTCCTGTGCAATAATTGGTGCTGGGGGGTTTTAGTCTTCCAAGTGGCTACAGAAGAGGAAAGTACAAATGAACAGAAATGAAGTGAATAGTGTGGTTTCTGAGTATGTCAGGAAGTGCTCAAAAGTGTAGGGATTATCACCAGGTCTCACATTCAATTGTGCAGCCTCCAAGATGCTCAAGAAGGGGCTAATGGATTATTTAGTTGGATATTTTTCCCTGTACCTTCTTGTTGGCCATGTTGCTTTTTTCAGAGTGAAGACATGAGTCACTGACCAATCTTTTCTTATTCACCTTTAAACTAGAGAGTGGACAATTTGTCTATAAGGCAAGTTTGTTTTTAGTGTTATTGTGGCCTTGAGTGTTTTTTGTTGTTGGTGGTGGTGGTGGTTTTTTTTTTTTTTTTTTTTTTTTTGTGGTGAATATATCAAAGCAGGTAGGACCAGACTTAATTGGGAAGAGTACTCTGACCATTAGGAAATTTCTAGAATGTGATTCTGGGTAAAACACAAAGTCTAGGGACACGTAGGGAGCTGAGCAGTTGAGCATCTGCCTTCAGCTCAGGGCATGATCCTGGAGTCCTGGGATTGAGTCCCACATTGGGCTTCCTGCATGGAGCCTGCTCCTCCCTCTGCCTACGTCTCTGCCTCTCTCTTATGAATAAACAAATAAATAAAATCTTTTTTAAAAAACCCACAAAATCTAATAGAAAGAACATGAGCTATGGAATCAAATAGATATAGGTTAAGATGCTGACCCTGTCATCTTGCTGTGTGGCTTTGGGGAAATCATTTTACCTCTCTGAGTTTTAGTCTTCTCAAGTATAAAAGGTTGAATGACACTTTCTACCCAAGAATTATTGTAAAGACTGAATAAAATATTATGTGTGAAAGGGCCTAAGCAGAGATACTCATTAAATCCTGTCACTTTGGCTATTTCTTTTGTCATATGCTAGTTTCTAAGACAGAGAGATATTTTGTTTCTTTTAGGTCTCCAGAAGTTATGGTGTCTATAAGGATCATTTATAATATGAAAGGCTCATTTACTCATTTGTAAGGATCATTTGTTTAGATGAGAACATTCATAAAATCATATTAGGTTAAGCTACACCGAACTGCTACTATTTGATATTTTGACCGCTAACAATGGTAATGTTGTACGACTCACTAACATAAGTAAGCTATGTTTATTTCTGTGTCTAGAAGATTGTTTAGTAAATGAATAAAAGAACATGATTCATTTGAAAGTCCAGAGCTCCGGGTTACCCTGAACCTAGATTGTCTTGCAAGGAGCAGGTTCACGGATTTGCTTATGGAGTTGAGAGTCCGGTAATTTCTTAGGCAGATAGAAGTGACAAAGTATCTGATGGGGAAAAATAAAGCAATCCTCTGAGCTGATGTGAGGTCAGGAGCCTTTTGTATTGAGGCAGCCAGGATACAGAGTGGCCTTGAGACCTTCTGTCAGCAGAGACTGGTCTGGCAAACAGCTGGCAGTAACTGAAAAAGAGGGGTCTCGCTGAGTGGAAGTTCCCGGTGCTTGGATTTCAGCATTTGGGGTGCAAAGTCAAAAAAAGCAGATAAATGTGACCCATGTGGGGACCTCAGAGCTTTGCAACCCCATTTACAGCAGGACGGACCCTGAAACAATACCTCTCTGGGACACATGGTTTGAAAATCACAGCCCTGGAGGAGGAAAGAGAACAGTAGAACCCCTTGTTGGAAATTTCACCTCTAAGACTTTAATTCTCTCAAGTCAGGCGAATCTCCTGTCCATTTCCCAAGTGTTTTGGTTTGTCCCCGTCCTCTGAATGACAGATTGGCCAGCTGCCGTCTGCCCCACATGGACGCACGCCTGATTCTGGAACTCGGCCCTTTACCATTTTCATTGTAAATCACCTGCTAACCTTGTTTCTCAACTGGGAAGTGGCGTCAGGGGAAGTGTGGCAAGGAGATGGCTACAGGCTTGGGGGATGACCAGTCTGGGATCTGGTCCTGGTTCTTATGGTTCCACACTGTGCAATCCTAGGGAGTCTACTCAATCTTTAGGCAGCCCGGTCCTCAGCTGGCAAAAGGGGATGACAACACATACTTCATAGGTTGTTTTGAAAATTAAACGAGGTGAAGGGTTTAGCATGAGATCCTGGGAGCCAGTAATTGTTTGGTTATCGGTAACAATGCAGTTGCTATTATTTTTCTGATTGTGTCCATGCAGGGCAGGTGCACACGGGGTCGCTCGGGTCCTCCTCCGCCTGACAAGCACTGATGTCCCAACCTCCCAGCCTGGAGCTCTCCAGCCCAGGAACAGGCTCATGGGGGATGTCAGGCAGGAGGACCCATCGGGAGGCCTCGCTGTGTGACAGAGCCAGAGGCAGTGCCCGGGCTGACACCAGTGCCTGGGGACGTTCCGGTCGGGAGCAGGTGGGGCCAGCCCTCCTCCTGGTGGGCGCTCTGTGCCCCAGGCGCAGCCCGGCGGCAGCAGAGGGCCTAGCACACTGTCACCGCCTGTCCCGTGGGCCTGGTCCGCCGTATCTGCATATCCACCCAAGAACTAATCAGGGCACCTCCAAATTGCAGCTTCCCTGGACTCTTCTGAAGGCATATTACACCTCCAAGGAAAGGATGAAGCAGAGGAAGAAGAGAAGAAAACACTGAAAAGGGAAAGTGTTGGTGCTTATTTTACTCCAGAACTGTGCATCCTTTTCATTAACACATAAATGGCAGTGGTGGATTCTTCTCTTGGCTTCTCCAGGCCACTGTGTGTCCCTCTGGCTGGTACTCCCCGACCTCGGAGTGGGGTAAAGAGATGTATGCTCCTGCAGCCAAAATACTGACTGTGCCTGACCCAAAGCGTTCATGAAGCGGGGATGTTTGGGCAAAGGGCAGGTGATGCATGAGCAACATGGTCCAGGATCCAGAAATCAGAGAGCCTGCTCCAGTCTTTAGAAGAGTACACATCCCCCCTCTGCAGCCAGGTTCCTGAAAATCTGGCTAATGTCGATGGTGCCACTGCAAGAAATTCCTGTCCAGCCCAGTTGCAATGATTATTACGGTAGCAACTCCCAGTCGGGGAAGTGAGGCTCCGGCCCTGGAGAATAGTCGGCGATCGCCTGTAGCATATTGTTCCACTCCACTGGCATCCTAACTAGACAGCTTTAGTTTTAGCATAAAATCCATATTCCAGACCTTTATGGAGCAGAGAGGCAAACTCCAGTGACTCGGCTGCAAGCATCAAACAGCATTAGAATGAATTAAGGAGATTAAAGACTCTCCAAGCTGTTGGGGTCCTTCTCCATCCCGTTGCTTCCAAGGGAGTGGTTTTAATGGTGTGGGACAAATTGGGTGGTACAAGCAGCCATGCCCTCGCTCCAGAACCC
The DNA here is from genome assembly GCF_053574225.1 of Canis aureus. NCBI lineage: Eukaryota > Metazoa > Chordata > Mammalia > Carnivora > Canidae > Canis > Canis aureus. The sequence goes on from NC_135619.1 coordinate 69,426,334, forward strand.
GCTTGGGTCCCTATGAGGTGTCTGTTTCACTGGGGGGGGAGGGGGGTTGGTCTGTTACAGGCTCCCGGGATGGGGTTGGGGGGGGTGGGCTAGTGGGTGCACAGAGTGTGCAGCTCCAAGGTGTGGCTCTTTCCCAGGTGGGACCCCTCACTGAGAGCCACCTCTGCCCCTCAATGGGTGAAAAGTCCTCCTCCGGTCCGGCGGGGTGACAAAACCCGAGGAGGGCGTCAGATGTGTGCACTCTGGTGTTTGGAATTTAAGTAAAATCTGTAATTTCCACCGCCCCCCCCCCCCTGCATTTCCTCAGAGAAATTAGCTATTCTATTCACTGCATAAATTTTCAGGTTTTGCTAGCACGACACTCAGGGTGTTGAATTTTTTATGACAAAAATGCTGTAATAATTGTTGAACAGATGTAAGTGTTGGAGACCGGTCTCTGGCAGACCTCACGAAACCTTGATTAGCAATTTAACCCTGTCATCGCTTCGGTCCGCCCGCCGGGGACGGCGGGGTGCAGCTTCCAGTGGTTTCGTTGGGATGCTGCGCGAGGCAGAGAACGAATTTCCTGAAGAGGAGGGGAGGCACCCACTGAGCCAGCTGCCGGCCTGGGGGGCAGCGCTGGTGCATCCCGACCCTGACAGTGCCAGGTTACCGAGGGGTCTCGCTGGGTGATTAAGAAACTAATGGACATGGAGGGACACTTGTCGTGCGCTGCGCAGCCCTGGGCAGCACAGCCTCTTTGGACTGTCTACACCTGCTGCTGTGGCCGGGCCCTGCCTGGCAGGGGCCAGCCGGGCCCCCCATTTGCACCTCAAAGCCCAGCCACAGAGGGATCTCCCTGCATGCGGGCGCACCAGGCAGCTGGGGGGGGGACCCGCCACCTCCACCGCCCAGGACTTTGTCCACCGCCTGATGAAAGCATGCAAATGCCTCCAAATCAAAAGGTAAATCAAAAGAAAATGGCAGGCTGCAAGATGAGGCGCTGGTGACAGCCCGTCAGCCGCCGCGCCACCCGACAGGCCTGGTGGCAGTGAGGAGGCTGCCAAGGGAACCGCCTGAGGAGGCTGCCACCAAGACAGATGTCACGCGGGAGAGCGCCTCCGTCGCGATCCTTGGGAGCAGGAAGGGGGACTCCATGTGCCACCGATGGGAAAAGCGGCTCCTAATAACACAGGGTGTCGTCCGGGCCCTGGGGGCGGGGGGACAGGTGGCAGAGAGAGAGAGAGAGGAAGAAGAATGAGCAGGCCGGTCAGGGTGTTTGGGAAAGGAGGGGCCGGATTGCAGGCTGTCCTGAGTGTGTGTGTGTGTGTGCGCGTGTGTGCGCGTGCGTGCATGCACACTCACACATGCACCTTTCGGGCCGGGCCTTGGTTCTCCTTACTCATCCTGGGGACGCTGTGGGCAGGGGACATGTGCTGGCAGTGGCCTGCTTTTCCTGGAGCGGTGGCCACCAGGCCGGGGACCCACTGGCCTTGGCATGCAGGAGGCCCCTGGGTGGTTTCTTGCCATGATCGGGTTCCCCAGCGGGGACAGAGTGGCCCTGGCTTAGGTTGTGGGCAGAGCAGAAGGGCCGGAGGCTGCCCGGGAGGGGAGAGTCTCAGCTTCCACTTCTCTGCCTCTGCTCCTGGGACATCTGGGGCTGGTGGTGACCCTTCATCCCCAGGGCCCAGAGGTCCCCAGGCTATTTCCAAACCACAAGCACTGAAAGTAATCCCCACTCCTTTTCGTGTGTCTTTCAAACTAAAATTAACACGTAATCAGAAAGGCAAGAGCATCGGACATAAAAGACCCGATGTGTTCTTTCAATACCAAATTCTTCCAAAAATTGCTTCTGCCTTTAGGGAGAGGTGGCTCCCGTGTGCCCGGGCCCTGAGCAGGTGTTTGGTCTGCACATTGGAAACCCAATCCCAGAATGTGTGTGAAAAATGAATTTTGTTTGTCAAAGTCTAGAACGATTAACTTTCGTCTAGGAAGTGATGACAGGTAGGCTGTTAACCGTAAATGTAAAATACAACATACTGATTCGACCATAAGAAATCCATTATTTTTAAAAATCTCAAAAACAAAAAAAAAATTTTAAAAAGCCGAAAAACCAACAAACCCAAACCCCAGAACATTTGAGAGTAAGGCGGTCAGTGTAACAGAGTCTCAATACGTAGCGACCACGTGCTTAGTGGTGAGAACTTTGCACTTTATCTTGTTTTCCCACCACCTCTACCCCAACTCCATTTGTAGGCAGGGGATCTGCTGGTTTCTATCATGAGGACATTTTTGATGTTTCTGTCATTGCCTCATTTCTGCAGACACTTCCTGAGGAACTGTCTCTCCATCCTGGACTCTGTGATGAGTCCTTCAGAGCAGAGAGAAGCTGGGAATGACCCAGCCTGGTGAGGGCTTAGACAGGATGCCCTTGGGTGACAGTCTGTCTTGTGTCCAAGTAAAGCCTGCACCAGTGGACGTGTGAGCCTCAGCATCTCCAAGGCTTAATGTCCCTACTTTAAAATGCCACGATGACCCTGCCCACAGCAGTCTGGCTAGGATGGAAACGTACAGAAAGCTCACGTGTCGTGGGCTGTGTGGTAGGTGCTTCATGCATAAGGGTTGTACAGAGCATCACAAAACAATTAGACGCTAGTAATTGAATCCACAGTATGGGTTCTGTTTGGAATTTATCATACACTTAATTTAAGCATAATTCTTTATCTCAAATCATAAATTACATGCAGTGAGATTTTAACATTCACTTCTAGTATTATCTCGCAGAGTTGTTATCTAAGGGCATATTCTCTGCAGTTCTGGTGCAACTCCGATGTTTCTCCCCTTCGCATCCATGTTCTGCTGGTCTTCACTGTTGTACTTTTTGTTGTTGTTGTTGGTTTGTATACTGTACACCAAGCTATGCTCGGATGGCCATTTTGTCTTGCAGCAAGGTCTCTGCTAGTATGAGCAGAATATTCTCAATCTGCAGTCATTGAATTCAGAGTTTAAATACTTTCCTCCTCAAATATTTATGGAGGAGATTGCCTTCTTCCCATGCTCTCTGTTGTGATTCATGTATTTAAAGTTGCCATTATTTTATTTGAAGCATTCCCATCCCAAACTACCTCCTGGTTTTGTTGACCAAGTTGAGATCCAAACTCCTCTTTCTCCTCCTCCTATAGTCTCTCTATATCTTGAGTTCATGCCACAGGCCAGGTATTATGTTAGGCTTTGTATACATATTTGGTTCCTGGTATGTCTTTGAGGTAGATACCATTTATTGCCTCTCCATTATCTTGCTACCCCACCCCCTTTCTTCTTGCCAATAGAAGCCTGTTTTTCAATGGCATCCAAATAACCTAGCTTAGGACTCATTTCTCAGGTTTCCTTCTGCTACTGGAATGGCCACAGAGCAAGGTTTTAGCCAAGGAGATGCAAAAGTCTGCCAGAAATTTCTGAAAAAAGCTTTTGCGTTTCGCAAGAAAGGAACTACCTGGAGGCTCTGTCCCTACCTTTTGCCTTTTTCCTGGAAGGAAGATTCTGGAAGGTCTCTACCCACCTTGAAGCCATTAAATGATAAACTGATGTGCCCAGGGTGGTCATGAAGAAGGAGAGAAGGCAGCTGGCTTTGTGTGGCATGGTTAAGCTCCTGCATCAGCCTGGGGACTTCCTACCTCTAGTCTTCTTATATGAGAAGAATAAAGCCCTTTGCTAAAGTATATATAATGTTTTTCCCATTACTTAAAGTCGTAAGTACTTCGAGCTGATTTTGTATCAATACTTCCGCTTTTCCAATGGGGAAAACAAAAGCTCAGAAGAGTATCTGAGTCAGCAAATCAGAAGGAGCTTGAGAAAGCTTCAGTTTCTTTGTCTTCTGCCTGGCATCTGGGACCACGTGCTTGGCTTCACTATGGCAGATGAAAGATGGCCACAACATCTTAGACATTCCTCTCACCAAAAGTCCCCTTTCCTTGAACTCTGCTTGGGTTCTGTGACTACTCTGATGACAAGAACATGGAAGAAGTGATTCTCAGGACTGAAGTCTTTCACCATCCACTTCCTGGTCTTTGGAACATTCTCCTGAAGGCCTAAGCCATGTGATAAGTCTGGCTCTTCTGTGACTGCCACCCTAGCGAGGCCATCCTGGTCAACAGTTCAGCTACCTAGGTAGTGTGTCAAACTTGTGAGGAAAGTCATCTTTGATCCTCCAGACCAGCCCCTCCACCAGGCAAATGCCATTGAGTGAGCTCTGTCAACACTACTGGAGCAGAAGAATCACCCAGCTGAGCCCTATCCAAATGTCTGACCACAAAATCATGAGTTATGATTATTGTTTTAAGCCACAGAGTTTTGGGATAGTTTGTTAAGCAGAAATAGATATTGATCAATTGCCATGAATAATTCATTATAATTATAAAGTTCCAGGGCCAACAGAGAATTGTCTCCTCTATGCTTCGCTTTCTCCAAATCACTTTTGAATATCTCTGCAAAATCATGGCCACAGCTCTTTACATCTTATTGATCTAAACATAGACTCCTCATTCATAGCCTTTGTTTTGCTGCCAACCGATCCTGAGTGGGTTGGAAAGAATTCATTGTCTCTGGCTCTTTGGTTGCAAGAGTGACTTTCAGACATCTGGTTCTGACAACGTGGCAGATTGGGCCAATGACCATCTCCTCCATGGTGCAAATATGTGGAAATACGGGAGACACATGATAGTATTTAAAAACATATACAAGAGCTCAAAAGAAAGGGAATACCTAGCTGCTTGAAAGGAGAGTTCAATTTGATAATACTCTATATTCTACAGGGGTATTAACTCTAGAAATGGGACTGGCAATTTTTTGCCCACATTGGAACAGGAGAGTTAGCTTGCCTCTATATGTGGTCAAGCAAGAACTGGGCTCCCAGCATAAAACATACACATACAAAAGATCTGCTAGATCAGGAGAAACAGCAAGAAAGCTTGCCTTCTACCTTGGCTTCTGAATAAGGGGGGAAAATGTCTTTCATGACAAATCAAAGCTACAAACGCATACGATGTGTGGCAGTAGGGTCCAACTTCATATTGCACTTGTGATGTGGAAATCTCAAGTCTAGAAATGTAAGTATGGGTCTAGGGTTCCTGTAGAAGGAAATGTAAAACAGTTCTTTGGAAACACATTAAAAAAAAATTCCAACACTTTGGCCACATGCATCTCCCATAGACTTAAAAACAGCAAAACCAAATGAAACCTATGCTGAAGATAAACTCAATGAAAATTTTCAGAAGTCTATTAGGAAAGAAGACATTGGAAAAGAAAGTAAGCAGATATACTGAGCTAAAGAATGTGCTCCTCAAGAAGTAGAAATAATAGAAAAGGATAATAGTAGAACTCTGAAAGGATGAACTATAATCAGTATATGTATATGGATATATTTAAAGGGATTAGGGGCACATGGGTGGCTCAGTGGTTGAACATTTGCCTTTGGCTTAGGTCGTGATCCCAGGGTCCTGGGATCGAGACCCACATCAGGATCCCCATGAGAAGGCTGCTTCTCCCTCTGCCTGTGTCTCTGCCTCTGTCTCTGTGTCTCTCATGAATAAATAAAATAATAATAATAAAGAGATTAAAGCAGAGGATGGAAAAAGAATAGGACACATTTAAAAATAACAGATTAACTTTTAGATCAAACTGAGATAAAAATAGATTCCTGCATAGAAAGATCTGTAGGTATGATCAGTCTTTTAGAATATAGTTGTTAAAACCCTCCTCTGATTGTTTAAGGCTGGAACTTTATTCTATATTCCTGTACAGTGCAGATTGCTGAGCAAAAGAAGAAAATTCTCTTTCCTAACGAGAGAATGTCTTTAAGCGCTCCTTAACCAATTAAAAAGTGTGGCAAGTTCACGACCCAGGGAAAGGGGCTCTCAACTTGAGCTAAATGGTGGTCATTAAAGGAGCCATGAAGCAGAGGCCCAGATGAAGCAGTCATCTCTGCCTTTGAGGATGTGTCCAGTCTTTTTGTTCACTGACTATCTCTGACTCGAGTCATGAGCCCAAGTGCCATAAGGAACTCTTACAAACTGAAGCCAAAAAGCCACACTGTAGCACTATTCATGCTAACCCACATCCTGCCTGCTGGAGTAACCCACCCTTACTCCCTAGAGGCCACACAACTCTTTATTTGGCAACCTTCAATTTTTCAGATAGTGCATTGGTGGGGATTTCTTTTCTATCCTGGAGCAAAGGGTGGCAGTTGTATATAACTGCAGAATAGAGGAATCGTGACATACCTTCACTTTCCACACTTGATTTCCTATTTGTTGTTTCTGTCCCATTTCCAAAAGCTACAATCTTTGCCCTACTTAAGGAAGATTGATGTTCTCCACTGCCACCCCTTCCACCAAATCCAGAACTAGAATCCAGGGGAAGCAAGAAAGCTTTCAAGGGGGAAAAGGGTCCACCTCTTAACCCTGGCTGCACATATCAGCTTTAGAACATTCCAACACTGGGGCCATGCTCAGACCAGAGAAATGGGAATCCCTGAGAGAGTGGAACCAAGTGGGGGTGCTGGGTTAAATACAACATTTGGGTCATAAGCTAAAAAATTATTTAAATCAAATTTAATCTAGTGTCCTGCATTTTTGTTTGCTAAATCTGGCAATCCTAACTCAGGCATTACTATTTTCTTAATGCTCCCTGGGGATATCAGTGTGCAGCCAGTTATTCTCAAACTTTGGCATATTTAAGAATCACCTGAAAACATCAGTAAAATACTAATCCCTCTGGGGCTTCTCATTCTTACATCTGGGTTGTGACCCAAGAATGAGCATTTCTAACAAGGTCCTGAGGGATGTTCAGGCTGCTGGGAATGTGACTACATTTTAGGGAGCAACACTCTGTTCCAGGAGACCTAAGCATTGAATGGACATGTCTCACCTCCTGAGAGGTGTGTAGGGCTTGCATGGGTTTAATGCACTTTCTCTGGCTACCTTGCAATGTGTTCTCTTCGTTCTGTTCTCAGATGTCTCACTCCAGGAGCTGGTTCCCTGGGTTTAACTTTTCCTGACCAGTAGTAGGTTTTGCTCAGAAGCTAAAGCTAAAAGACCATCCTTCTGCACCCCCACAATTGACTATATTTGCTCTGTCTCTGACAGGCTATCTGGGAGAAATGAAGGAAACCAAAAGTAACATCTTAAAGGAATTTGTTGCATCTGAGATAAGAAAATTATATTTAAATAGAAAGAAAACAAAGGCAGTCTATATACCTGTTTCATATTGAGAGCTATTTTCTGAATAAATAAATCTAGAGAAGAGAAGAACATGGCAGGCCAGGACTAGTAGGGAGAGGAGTGGAGGAAGAGAACAATTATTCTAGCACCTTCGAAGGTACCATTTTTGCTGCCAGCAGCTTCACCTTCATTCAGCAAGTTATTGACGGCATGATCCTTGGGAAATTACCCGAACTCCTTAAGCCTCAGTTTTCTCTTTTATATAGTAGTTACACAGACACCGACTTCATAAGATAGGAGAGAATTAGAGAGAATTGTTCTAAAATGCCTGGTTTGTGGAAGTTCCCAAATCCGGCTGCCCACAATACCTAGTCAGGTAATGTTGGGGAGCAGGTGCTGTGATGGGGCATCTCGACCTGCAGCAAATTGTCACCACGTGAGGAAACAGCTCAGGGAGCTTCATCTTCTAGTATTCTTAGAGACAATAGAATGGTCTGGGGGGAGGGCATCTTCCAGTTTTTAGACACCTATAAGTAATTTTTTTTTACCCATAAGTAATTTTAAAATATCTTTAATACAGCGTCTCACTGCACCAAGCATTATCCAACTGATGGCCAAGTTGGACAGATATTTCTCAGTTTACCTTTGATGTGGACTGGTAATAAAGATATCTTTGGACTTTTGCTGTGGCTATTACTATGTCAAGAAGTGTGATACTGCTTTCCAGTGTTGCTTGTGGATGGGCTAGTTGAAAGACAGGAAAATAGCTAATGGCCAAAGAGGGACGTTGACAGAGCAAAGTTCAAAGATATCTCAGGATGTGTGTGTGTGCCCATAAATTTTGACATTCTCAACAATCTCAAAGCCAAAACTTCCTGGCAGTATCTAAATAAGCACTTACCTCCTGGAGCTCTAGGTACTTATTGGGTGGAGGGCAAAGAATTGCTGGAAATGGGCCCTTAGACTGAGCAGAAGACACTGAGTAGAGTCCTGTGATAGCCTGGTGGGAGCTCTAAAGGAGCGTAGCCACCATGTCATGGGGTGGATCAACCTGGGGTCAGCAGCCTCTTACTTGCTGTTGGCATTAGTTGTGTTGGAAGACAGCCTTGCTTGTGGGTTGACTTATTGTTTTGTCTGTGGCTGCTTTCATGCCATAAATGGTAGAGTCCAGTAGTTGCACCAGAGATCTTATGGAATGCAGAGCTTAAGTTATTTGCTCTCTGGGCCTTGGCACAAGATGTTTCTTGAAGCCCCATCTAGATTAGCCAGCCAGCAGGCCACTGGGTAGAAGGAATGGCATATCCATTGCTAGCTCCCTGTCTATTCCACTTACTGCCCCCTATGCGCGAGCCTCTGTTCCTCTAATCTGGCTTCTTTCCACTTCATGGCTTCTGCTCGGTATGATCACTGCTTCCTTGGAACTTGTGCTTGCAGAGGATATGTTGTGGGTGCTCCCTCCAAGCTCCACATCCATGTGGACTTTCAGCCTCACTCCCACCACTGCCCAAATCCATCATCTTAATCTTCCAGTTCAGACCCAAAGATGAGAACCTGCCTTGTCCAGTTCATCTGTTCTTGTTGGATCACAATAGATGTCTCTGTTCAGTTTCTGGATTGGCTTTTCGTAGGTCAAGTGGCTACTCTGTCCCAGCAGACTACTGTCTCTAGTATGGCCTTAATACCAAGACCAGGTGATGCAAATCCATTCTCACTCCTAATCTTGTCAAGATTCTATCCTGTACATACATGGCTTTATCCCAATTAGCTGACAGCACCAAGCTTTTGAAGTAGAAAGTACTACTCCTACTTCATAGGTAAGGAAAATGAGACCCTTGGAGGTTAAATATATAACCCTGGATGAACCATTTTGCTAGGGATTGGCAAAGCCAGGCCTCAGGGTGGCTGTGCAAAGAGGGCAGAGAATGTGAGAACAAGTCAGGTAAGAAAGTACAGAGACGTGGGGGGAGAAGGAGCAAGTGTGGAGTGTGACTGGCCATACTGGTGAGGGCCAGGAAGCATGCCAGACTGGGCTGGCCTGCAATCCGGAGGATGGTTTCCGAATCCCAGGGACTGAGTGTGGGTAGCATTTCCTGGACCCTTTAGTCCATACTCACTACCTGTGTGCTTTGAGTAGACCTAGGCAGAAAGGAAACAAAAAAAAAAGAATCAGCAGGCTCTGCTGGTACAAGAGAGTGCACTCTTGGTCACCAATGAGCACTCAGCTCCCAGCTCACGGCCACTGGGAGCACACAGCCTTTAAACTCTTATTCCATCTGGGGGAGACAGTTCGCAAAAGAAGACTTCTGCAGGGGCATCTGATACTCAGAAGAGATTTGCTGATGTAACAATTATTTGCACTATTTATATTCAAATGTTCTTTTAAAAAATGCAGCATCCAAATTTACCGCTAGTAACTGTGTGCAAATCAGGAAACTTATCTCCTTTTTATAGGCTAAAATCAAATTACATTTTACATTTTTCTCACTTGCAGAATATTAGATTGTGGTGTCTAAATGACTTGTGTTTAGGAAAAAGGTGAATTTTCAGAACAAATTTTAAAACTGCATAAGCAATTTAATGGGTGTTTTCAGAAACGAGCTGCCGTCACATATTTGTGTGAGACTGGTACTCACATCATCGCTTCTGTTAAAGCTGAGCCCTGAAAATCATCATGTTCGGGTTTTTGTTTATTACCCTGTGGACGACAGGACTGTTGAATAAAGTTCTAAAAAAAAGTCGGTTGATGTGCCTGTTTGTTCTCCATAGGAGCCAATCAGCTTGTCTTCTGACCTGTAATCTGAGATCTGATTGAGTTCTCAATATCCTGCAATTCACAGATTCTATCCCCATTTACGCACACGTTTGTAGTTGTCACATGGTTTTCAGTGTTCTTAATGAGCTGTTAACAAGCTGTCAATTACCTATGCAAATGAGGGAGCCGCCATTGAGAGGTGGCTGTATCTGGAGTTAAAGAGTGCTACCTTGGAATGTTAGGGAATCAATCATTCTAGCTTTAATAGCTGTCTTCACCCATGTGTCTCTTGTCATGTCTGGGTCTTTTTTCATTATAATACCTACCACATAAGAAAAGCCCTTTGGGAATTTCGAAGGTGCTTAGAAAAGAGCTTACCTAAATCTTTTATAACTTTCAACTTGGCTTACATATTGCCTTGGATGCACTCTTACTTTTCCATCTTTGCCTTTCTAGGCACACTCCACTCATCTGTGGAGCAGAGGAGCTCACTGCTATTCCTGCACTGATGTGAAGGGGCCCTCGCCCACTGTCCCTCCAGCTCTAAGGAACTATTTGGAGTCCTGAACCCCTGTTTCTTCTGCAGGAAAGATCTCTACCCTCTCCACCACTTGGTGAGCTTTTGGATATAGATGTGCTGACAATAAATAAGTTGGGCTAAATGCTAGGAAGGAAAGCTTATTTACCAACCAAAGTTTGCTGAGCCCTATCTTCTAGGCACTCAGATGCAAATGGAAATACATTTAAGCCCACTGCCATCGTGGAACTGATATTCTGGAGGGGAAGCCAGAAATGAACAATAATTGCACTCAATAAGGAAATGACATTGGAATATGGGAAGGTGAGGCATGACAAGGCAAAAGAGAGGAAGAGCACAGTATGAAGGATGTAGAATGGTTAGGGGGCATGCAGTTGTAATCTAAATAGAATGCCGGAGTGAAGCTTCATTGAGGAGGCTACATCTGAGCAAAGACTCGTAAAAAGGGAGGTTGTTGGCCACCAGGATACCTGAGGAGGAGCACATGGCAGAGCCAACTTCAAGTGCAATGTGCCTAAGAAGGGAGCAGGTTCCAGAACAGTGAGATTGCAGGGCAGTGCAAGGGGATAGGGAGGGGCATCAGGGTGGCATCTGAAGGAGCTTTGTTGCAGAGAGAGTGGGATGAGGAGGCCAAGGGTGGATCATGAGGACTCCTTTGGTGAAGCTCTTTGGTTTTTCCTCTGAGTGGACTGGGAAGCCATTGCTGGCTGTTGCTGTTTATTTATTGTTTAAACAATAACTCTGGATTTACGGAAGAGTTGCAAAGAGAGCCCAAGTTTCCCTATATGTTACACTCAGCTTTCTGTAATGTCCCCATCTTACACAAGCATGAAACATTGATTAAAATGAAGAAATCGGGACACCTGAGTGGCTCAGCTGTTGAGCGTCTGCCTTCGGCCCAGGGCGTGATCCCGTGCTCCCGGGATCAAGTCCCGATTTGGGCTCCCTGCGTGGAGCCTGCTTCTCCCTCTGTCTCTGCCTCTCTCTGTGTCTCTCATGAATAAATAATTAAAATCTTTAAAAAAAATGAAGAAATCAACTTTGGTACGATCCTGTTAACTAAACTTCAGAACTTATTTGGATTTTCCCACTTAATTTATTTTTCTATTGGAGGATTTGGGTTAGTCTGTTCAGTGTCTCCTCTACCTCCTCTAACTAGTGACCATTTCTTGGTGTTTTCTTGGCCTTGACACTTCTGAAAAGGGCTCAGGTATCTGGTAGACTGGGCCTTGAGTGGGGTCTGTCCCATCTTTTCTCATGGAGAGCCTGAGTGTTGGGATCTGGGGAAAGAGCCCTACAGAGGTTATGTGCTCTTCTTATCCCATTGTGGTGGGGACACATGACTTATCTCTGGTGATGTTAAACTTGATCACTTGGTTAAGGTGGTATTTGCCAGATTTCTTCACTATGAAGTCACTTTTTAGTTTTCCATATCCTATTTATTAGAGTCAAGTCTCTAAGTCCAGTCTATGTTCAGGAGAGGCTCATTAAGCTTTGCTTCCTGGAGGGGGGTGGTATCAAAAAATTTGTAGTTAGATGTTAAAGCCACCATAGTTAAGTAAGAATTGGTGTGTGTGTGTGTTGGGGGGGAGGTGGAGTTACTTTGAAACTACGAAAACTAGCTATTTCTCCTTGAAGTTTTGTCCTCTAATGTTAGCATTCATTGGTAGGTCTGGCTTGCAGCATTCATGAAAATCATGTTCTCATGATGATTTCATAGTTCCTTCATTCTTTCATTGTTGGGCTTTACGCAGCAGTGACATCCTTGGTTTCCCTTTGAAGAATGATTCAAAATGATTCATGGGTGGAAACAGGAAGCCAGCTGTGGGGGAACACTGCAGTGATTCAGGGAAGGGATGCTGGTGGGGAATAAGGTAGAAGTAGGACTCAAAGGGTGAAATGGTTGAACTCTGGACATAAGTGGGAAAGAGAGGAATGGCATTTCTCCACCAGATGGACTGTGAAGCTGCTAGCATCATGGAGAGGCCATTGGTAGAGAGGGGCAGGTGAGGGTGTAGCAGGTTTTCTTGGCTGATGGGGATGAGTAAGCCAGGCATTCAGTTGCACTGACATCCCAGTAAAGAGCTTGGATAAGCAGCCATATAACAGAGACCAAAGTTTGAGAGAGAGAGAGAGACAGAGAGAGAGAGAGAGAGAGATCTTGACTATGTTCAAATTTTCTTCAAGCTGAATTGGAGATTTTTCCATAGTGTATCCTCAGTAAGTGTTCTCATTTTAAAGGCTATAAGATGTGCCATAGACTCAGAGAAGACACAGGCACCAAAGACAACCAGAAAATAATTGGTGCAGAGAGTTCATTAAAAAAAGACCCAAACTATGAATTCATAAGGCCAATAGCAAACAATGCAAGCTGGCAAAAGATATGAGGGCAATCCACAAAAGAGGAACTCTGAGCACTTGATAAACATTTGAAAAGATGCTTGCTGATAGCTGGAAAAAAGCAAATGAATACAATGGTAGGACACTGTTTGATACCCTCCAAACTGTCAAAACTTAAAAGATCTGATGATCCCAAGTTCTGGGGAGAATGTTTCACACTCGGCTAGTGAGAGTGTAAATTGGTAAGCAGTGCAGGGAAATCTAGGAAACAAAACTGGAGCCTGCCAAGGAACATGGGCTTTGTAGCAACCCTGTGAGGAATCCCTCTTGATTCTACCTCCTTTTAGTTGAAAGAGCCTGAACAAGCTATTGAATCTCTCTGCACCTTACTCTCCTCATCTGTGAAGTGGGGATAACACTATGGTCTAGTTGTGTTGTCCCCCCAAATAACATGAATTAATATACGTAAAATATATGTAAATTACAAAGATATGTAAAAAATCATGACAGATCATAAATGCTCAATAAGAGTTAGCTCTTACTAGTATTAGCAGAGGTAAAGGGATTCTTTCTGCAAAGACTAGCAATCCTACTTGCAGAAGTAAAATCAATGAAAAAAATACCTCATGAGACAGATACAAAGAATTTTTATGGCAGCCTCATTTGTTACAGTAAAATATTGGAGATGACCTAAATGCTCATTCTCAGAATAAGAAAAATGAACATTGATATGCTTATACATATAATATTATATTATGAATATCATATTCATATATATTATGTGGAATGTGATAGTGTGGTGAAATGTATAAGTTAGAGCTACACGTCCTGAAATGATTCAAAACATACAGTCAAATGAGTAAATTTCAGGCTATGTACAATCCTCATTCAATCTGCTGAAATATGTTGGTTGGCTTGAAGTATATGAAAAAACCCCTAAACCCTCACATGTATGTGTTAAAAGTCATTTAGTAGACCTTTCAGACATGTTTGGATATCCTTCTTTGATACTATGCCAAAACTCAGTAAGTGGCAATTTCTTAAAAGTCAGTTGTAATGGGAAATCTGAAACTATATCAATGAGTTTTTCATACTTGGTTCTATTAAAATCCATGATCTGTCTTGAACTTTGAATGGAATTGATGGCAAATCCACGTGTGATTTTGTAACATTATATATTGCTTTTTTGGAAAATACTGGTTCACTGAGTTATGTAAATCCTCTAATTTTTGATACCTTTAATTATAAGATATTTTTAAAAACCACATTAATAATATTAGCTGTGATCTCATCAGAAAAGGTTGTAAGTATTGAAGAGCTGTCATGCTCATGGTAGCAGATGGGAGTTTTCTAAATTTCAAATATTTTAATTTTAATCCTGATCCTGTCAGTTCTTTCCTTTGAAATGACAGACTCATTTATCCATTTTTGAGAAAAATGGCTGTGAAACACTCAAGTCTGAATAACTATAATTTTTCTGTCGTTGTTCTTTTAAGTAAAAACGTTGCTGTGTGAAAAAGTGGCTAGTTCAGCTGGCAACTCAAGCACTCATATGTGTTTTTAGCAGGACAGGCATCATATATTAAGGTACAACTGATGTGCCCTATGTATATATTTCTTTCTTTCTTTCTTTCTTTCTTTCTTTCTTTCTTTCTTTCTTTCTTTCTTTCTTTCTTTTTTCTTTCTTTCTTTCTTTCCACAGAATATCTAAAGGAGGTGCTCATCAGAGTTAAGATATAATAAAGTTCATCATCTTTACTGCTCCATGAAGGATATTCTTCAGGGAAACTTGCCTTTAAAAAACATTTTTGTTCTGTTTTGTTTTGTTTCATGTGTAGTGGTTAAGAATCCAATGACTGCTGAGAGGGTTTGGTGCCACTGCCTTCGTTCATGCTAACCCTCCAGTAGTTTTATTCTGCATCATTTTTGTGCCATTCATACACATGCCAAAAGTGTAAAAAGAGGCAAATGGCATCTTAGAATTACTACAGAAATAATTTTGACCCTGTAGACACCAGGACAGCATCTTGACCACAACTCACTCTTTGTGAACTGGTGCCCTAACACAAGGCCAGACATTTTGGTTGATTGGTTGGTTGGTTTGCTTATGTTGCCCTTTTCAGAGGATTGTTGTAGCTCTTAATTTCTGAAATGGGGATATCAGGCCATATAATTTCTTTCTTCCCTCCAATCCTCCAAAACTTGTTCAAGAAAAGATAAAAAGCTGGCTAGAAATCATCTGATCCATTGGGTTCTCTTTCCAGAGAGTTTGAATAGGTCACAGAGATGTATCTAGTTAGGCATCAGTGGCATTAGAAATGGGGAGCTATTCCTAGTCAGGCAGAAGTTGGCATGGGAAATGGGGGGGCCATATTGAATGGAAGCCATTTGTATCCACTTAAATGCTGACAAGAAGGTAAAGGAAGTTGGTGTGTGATCTGTAGGTAGAAGCTTGAGAAAGATCCAATGTGGTGAAGAGTAGGAATGAGAGCCCATGAAGTGTCATGGAGATAAAATAGATAAATGGAGAGAGAGAGAGACAAAGACTCAGAGACACAACACAGAGAGGGAGACAGAGACATAAAGAAAAAGAGATAGTAATCAAGAAAGAATAAAAAAGACAAAGAGATAAAGAGGCAGAAGGAGAAATAGAGATAGGAATCAGATATTCATAGAGATGAGAGGAAGAATGATAAACAGAGAGGGGTTAAGAAATGAGAGAGAGAGAGAGAACGCACAACTGACTTCCAATAGATCCCTTTACTTGTGTTAATTTGATTATGTTTCTTAACAACATAGAACATGACAAAGGCTCTAGGGGAGATTCAAAGTGAAGAGGGAATTAAAACCTTGAAGTCTTTAATTATGAGAATGAACTCAGAATCTTAAAAACCTCCATAGAAATTCGCTTGAAACACAAACTTCGGAACTTTTGGATGCTACAAGGTATAGGTCTATCTTTGTTTTCATCCATCTCAAGAGGACATTTATATTAAAAAACAGGTTGTAACATCAGAGTCACCATTTAGGCTCCTCACTGTGGACCACCAGTAATCCTGATTGCTCTGAAACATACAGTGGATCTAGAGACCAGGATTAGACACAGTCTTTCTACCATATGCCCTCTTTAGGATTCTTTCTGAAACAATCCTCACCAGATTGCCTGCTAATCGTCCTGTGGCATCTCCGTGGTCAGAATGCCATTTCCGGCTTTATTTTCTGTTTTCTGTTTGTGCATAAGATAATCTTTCTTTTTTTCCATCTGCAAACTCTAGGGGGTAAATTTTGAGCATGATGCACGGAGGTTTAGCCATGGGACTCTCATTACTGTTAATGGGAATGACAGCACTCAGTTTCAGAGCCCAGGAACATTTACCCCTTGGATGATGGTGTTCTGTGCTTGGTTTTTTAATTGTATTTACAAATAAAGCTGGCATACAACAGCAGCAGCTCCTGGGAAGGTGGCATTTTAGAATACGGGTGGCAGACGCGGACTGTCCTTGGATCCCCAGCCTAATGCAACACAGATTTGATGAGGGGGGGGTGTAGCAGTTCTCTGCAAAAATTTTTTTTTAAAATTGCAGTTAAATATGTATAACATAAAATTTACCCTTTTTAAGTGTACAATTCTGGAGCATTAAGTTCATTCATCCATCACCATCGTCCTTCTCTAGGACTTTCTCTTCTTCCCAAACCAGAAACTCTGTAACTATTATATATTAATCCCCTCTTCTCCCTCTCCCAGCCCCTGGCAACCTCCATTGTACTTTCTGTTTCTATGAATTTGACAACTGTGGGTACCTACGGTAAAGTAGAATCATGTGATATTTGTCCTCCTGTAACTGGCTCATTTCACTTAGTACAGTGTCCTCAAGTTTCATCCATGTTGTAGAATGTGATGGCATGTTCTTCCTTTTTAAGGCCAAGCAATATTCCATTGTTTGGATAAAGTAAATTTGTTCATCCATTCTTTCAACAAAGATGGACCTTTGGGTTGCTTCCACCCTTTGGCTATCATGAAAAATGCTGTTATGAACATGGGTGTGCAGATGTGAGTACTTGCTGCACTAGTTTGTATTTACACCAGCAATGCCAAGACTTCCAATTTTCCCACATCCTCACCAACCTTTCTTATCTGCTTTCCCTCCCTCCCTCCTTCCTTCTATCTCTCCTTCTTTCCTTCCTTCCTTCCTTCCTTCCTTCCTTCCTTCCTTCCTTCCTTTCTTCCTTCCTTCTCCCTTCCTTCCTTCCATCACCCTAATGGGCATAAAGTTTCTCTGCATCTTGACAAAATGCCAGATAGATCATATACATTTTCATTCCTTTTTTTTCTTTCTTTGCTCCACTTTCTTTGAGATTTCAAATTCATAAAATAATTCCCAAGCTCCAGAATTGATCAAGTGTCCCCATCGGGACTACTGAAAATGCCCCCTGTGCCTCCCTATTGCTACAGATGTTGCCTCATTTCTAATTCGTGATTCTTAAAAAAATAGATTTTATTTATTTATTTATTTATTTATTTATTTATTTATTTATTCATTCATTCATTCATTTGAGACCCAGAGAGAGAGGCAGAGACATAGGCAGAAGAAGCAGGCTCCCTGTGGGGAGCCCAATGTGGGACTCAATCCTAGGACGCTGGGATCATGCCCTGAGTCAAAGGCAGACACTCAGCCACTGAGCCACTTAGGGGTCCCTAATTCGTGACTTCTAAATTGATCTGCCTCCCCAGCATCTGTGCTCTGTGAAGGTAGCTTCTATCCCTTATACCTGCACAGGGTCTGGCACCTAGTAGGCCCTCAATAAATATTTATCAAATGAATGAATTTAAACCAACTCTCCTATGTGACAAATGTATCTTTAAATAAGAAGAACAAAGAAGGTTTATTACTGGGATGACTATATCAAAATTCAGTGTGTGCAGTAACAAAATAACATGACTGTAAACACAGAGATGGGAAAAAGTAAATTGACTAAATTATTAGTGTCATTTTGATTTCAGAAAGTGCTGCTTCTTTACACATAAGCAGTTACAAATGCAGCCTCTAAAAGTTAATATTCATAACATGATTATCTTTCAATGAAAGTATTAGGGAAACACAAAATAATAATAATGGTAATGTACAGGGGGCGGGCTTCCATGGTAACCTTGGCACATCAATTTAAGCATTTAACCAAGGACCTGTGGCTCTTTAAGACAAGATGCTCTGATGCCCAATTTCAGAGTGACCCTTAATACGCACATTGGAGATCATGATTACTTGGCATCTCTTGATTACTGATTATTTAGAAGGCACTTTGGAAATTGCAGATAGCTTGCTCGCCCAGGGGAATTACAATCCACATCCGATAAACAAGGTGGAAGCTGTGTAAGGAAGATTAGACAAAAAATATTAGAAGGCTTCAAGTTTTAATTTTACTCTTTACAGATCAAGCCACCGATAGTCTTCTTTCCTTCTTTCCTTGCTTTTAGTTTATTCTCTGGTTGTTTGCTAATTTCTGAGGGAGGAATAGAAGCATGTTTGTGTGCATGTGTGTGGGATGGGGTCCAGTATACACTGGGAAGAGGGGCGAAGGTGAAAATGGAATGAGGAGGAATGGAGATATCTAAAGGTTTGGCATTGGAAAAGGGGTGGTGGGATCATTTGGCTCTTTCTCTTCGTTTTTTTTAAACAATGAGGTTCTGATAGGGGAGGGGGCTCACCAGAGCCATAATCATACTGCTTAGTAGCAGCAGAGCTGGGTAGAGAATTCAGACTGACAGTGGGTTGTAGAATGGAGATCAGAAGACTTCAAACCCTGGGGGTGAAATGAAGATGCTTGTCCTGATGAATGAGACATGATCATACAGAGAAATTACAGGACTAAGTGAGGCTATCGGTAGCTTGGTACCCAGTCCTCGAGAGCCGACTCAGGGAAGCCCCTGATAAGAAGCTCCTGGTAAGAAGCTGATGTCCTTCTTAAGCAGTATGGACACAGTGGAGGGGGCACATGGTAGCTTTAGGGGCCCACAGGAATGTTTAACTTTTAATTTCCTTGATAATCAGAAGACAAACGTAAGTATAGTAATAGCGAATTTATAGTAATGAATCCAGCCTGGATTACATTTGTCTTTATACCAACCCAGTTATAAGATACAGATTTTAAAATACTTTTATACGGGGAGGAAGACCCAAAGGCAAAAATGCTTCAGACCCATAGGAGTCACGATGCGGCTTTGCCTTCAAAATCTCTAATCCTAGTTTAAATTTCTCATTGATCACTTCCATATCAGTTCAGTTTATTTGTGAGCAAGCTAGACTCAAGATCTAACATGAAAAAAGCGACTCTGTATCTATATTATTTACCACTTTCAGCAGCAAGATACAGAAAATCAAATTATTTATTTGTTTGTTTATTCATGAAAGACACACACACACACACGAGAGAGAGAGAGAGAGAGAGAGAGAGAGATAAACAGGCTCACTGCAGGGAGCTATGTGGGTTTCAATCGTAGGACCCCAGGATCCTGCTCTGAGCCAAAGGCAGATGCTCAATCCCTGAGCCACCCAGGCATCCCCAGAAAATCAATTTAAATTGGCTTAAGCAAAAGAGTTTAGTGGCTCTTAAAACTGAAAAGTTTAAGACTGTCCAGCATATGGTTGGAACCAGGTGCTCCAGTGATGATCACTGGAATGTATCTTCTTGTCTCTGAGCACTGCTTCCTCCTGCCAGGCTTGTGTTGGAGACATGCTAACCAGCAGCTCGGGCCTTCTATCTTGCTAGGTTAGCTTCACCAGGGCTCCCACTCAACACATGTCCCAGAAATTGGCACTTGTGACAGTATGCCAGCCACTGTGCTAGGTATTTACTTGCATTATCTCATTAAATCCTCAACTTCAGCCTACAAGATAAGATCTAGTCTTACTCCTCTTTTAGAGACAAGGACACTGAGGCCTGAGGACATTAGCTGAGAGGTGGCCCTAAATTTCTGTGACTTGCATGAAGCCAGCTCTCCATGGCAGAGAGCTGGCATTGGGAGCCCTCTATGATGTGACCCCTATAGGCCCTTTTCGCCTTAAGGTCACTTTTCCTACTTCAGTGGACCTCTCTCAAGCTGCAAGTTTTCCTAGCTCTTGACATTTGCAGGAGCTGTTCCTCTCCTCAGGCTGCTTTTCCTCTTTACATCTTCAAATCCTTCTTTGCCATAGAGATCCACATCCGATGCCTCAGCGCTTCCATGATACCATAGTGGAGAGTATCTTTAGTGGAATTCCCCCACATATTACCGCCACCTTCTCATGACCGCTGGCCCTTTCTCCTGTATAGTAATCATTCTACAGATGCCATCTCTCCTACTCAGAGGGAGACTTTGGGATCAAATAATCCCACCCCATTCCCTTAGAAGCCTCCATAGAACCTGCCATCCCAAAGGTGCTCATTAAAAATTAGTTCATAAATTAATAAATTGACTCACTGGGCCCCCAGAATATTAGCTTCTATTCATAAAAGCTCTGCTTTATGCCAGGTACCTTCATGTATTAGCCCTAATCTTCACAATGACCTACTTGGGCAGATAAGAATATTAAAAGCCTAAGAGATAAAGTGTCCAAAGTCACAACGCCACTCAGAAGGGAGGATGCCAGCCTTTGAATCCAGATCTGTCCAAAACAAAAATTCATGTTAATTTTTCTTTTCTTTTTTCCCATATTGTACTGTTTGATGTATAGTTGGGACTAAAAGTAGCAACTCCTAACTCTGAGTTAAGTGCCTTTGAAAGTATTGGCTCTAAAGCTAGAAGGTGAAGACTCTTATCCATTAAGTCACTTTACATGGCATCTCCACCCTTCATTGTGGGCCATTTGGGGCCTAATCAATTCTTTTTATTGGGGAAGGTTATCTTTGGTAATAAGAAAGAAAAATCTTTATCATAGAGAAATAACTGGTATTTATAAAATAATTTGGATATAGAATAAGAGAAAAAAAAGGCAATTAAAATGGATTCATGTTGAAAAAGAAGGCAGCATGGAATCTCAAACCAAGGATAGCTCATTGGATAACCCATTGTTTCTTTTTTCTTAAGTGGATCTCTTTTTCCTAGTTACCAGTTTGCCTTCTCATTTATCTAGTTTTTTAACTGGTATGAATATCTTTGCTGTCCTTCAGCACAAAGCAGTTGGGTCACAGGGCAGAGGTGGTAGCAGTTGGGTCACAGGGCAGGGAAAGCAAAGAATTGCCGAGATCAGCAGAATTTCTGCTTCCCTATGACCCAGACTAAAATAGTGCCACACTCTTCTCTGGCCTACCATGTTATTTTATTATTTTATTGCACTTAACCACCATGTGGATCATCTTCGTCATTTATTTGCTTACCATTTTGTTGTCTGTCTCCCTCTCTAGAATGTATATAAACCCATATTTCTGAGCTGTTGTGTTTACAGGTGTATCTTCAGATCTTAGAACATCGGCTGGCACATAGCAGATGGGGAAGGAAAAGATAGATTGTTGTTGGGTGATAAATGGAATTAAAGCCATTCAGTAGAGCTCATGGTCTAGCATGCCTAGAGAACACCTTGGTCTCTTTTGGCTCCTATTTTCCAACAAACCCAATTTCGCCATGGCTTCTAGAAACTGGGCCCGAGAGATTAGTAGTTCTTCAGGAGACAAAGTACAAGAACATCCCAGGAAAGGAATTACCAGGAAGGGAGGAAATACCTACCTTGCATCTTATTATCACCATGGTTTTGAAAAGCTCCTTGAAAAGTTTGGAATGTGTCATCAAGTGATTAGATGGAACTTCTTAGAGTGGCAACTGAGCATTGATTGTTAGATGATTGAAAATGGATACCTGCTCATCTGGTGGGATGCCAATCAGGGCCCAATCCCTCTTAAGTCAATAGACATTGCCATTACAATCAATGGTTTGCACTGAGCGTAAATCCTCTGGTCAAATCACTAGGAAGTGATCGATAGAACTCCTTTTTTTGATGTCAATAGGAAAATGGTTTGTAAGGTAAGTCGATGGAGAAAGTTTCCAACTTTTCTCAGGTAACTTTTGATTCTTTGGCAATTTACAAATTGGAGCAGTGTGCCCAGAATCTCCAGGTTTACAGCTTCCTCCTCAGAAATCCACACTGGTCTCTCACCAATCTGTGAGGTTTCCAGTGGCAGCATCTTAGACTTTAACACGTAGAAGAGAAGGAACACTATGTTATGTCTGACATCGAGCAAAGTTCTTCTTTCATTTACTTGCAATCACATAAATAGAGGGAAGAGAAAAAGAGCATCCCATCCCTAAAACCTCCCATCTCTTGCCATTCCATCAGTTACCTCATATAATCAATGAAGTTTCTGAAGGGAAATTGAGCTGTAATGGCTGCTTCTTAGAGCTGACAATCAGAGCGAGAGCTTCTCGATGAGCTTGATATTCAACTTATCCAGATGACTCTCCTTGGGCTAATTAGGATTGGGTGAGCTTGGGGGAAATGAAGAGGTTGGTTTGGATATAATGAAATCCTCATTCCTTAGCTGCCTCAGAGTTACAAAGCTTGATGCCCTGGTATGGGAAGTCAGGAGCTCATGGGCAGTTGGCCCTGTTCATTCCATGTGGTGGCCAGGAAGCCAGAGAATGTAGGTTTCATTCTGGCCATGGGTATCCTCACTTGCATAATACCTGGCCACAACTGGCTGTCCCTACCCTGGTCTTGCAAGGCCCCCCGGGTAACAGGGCATTAACATCTTAGCAATTTCCAGCCGAATGACTTTAAGAAATGATGGTGATGATCAACACAATAACAATATCCTCAGCTAACATATATTGGGCACTTACTACATGAACAATATTGTCTAAAGATCTCCCATGAACTTATTACATTCTTGTTGTACCCCTTTCATTTTTTTGAATAAGGAATCTGTGGTATGGAAAGGTCAATTAACTAGTCCAATGTCACACAATCAGTATGAGATTTGGACTGGAGCTTCTGGTCTAGAGACCAGATTGCTGGTGACTTTTTAACTGGTCATCACTAGTAAGTCAATCCTCCTCCTAGACCCTGTTTTCTCATTTTTTCAGGGCTGTTGTCACAGGCCTGGGTGAGTGTAGATGCAAGTGTTTTCTCTGTAAATGATACCAATGGAATTTAGTCCAGTCATGCCTTTGGTAACTGGATTGTCGGACTGATTCCTACCCAACCTCTGCCCTAATCGTGGGCACAACATTTGAAAGCACACCCTACGGATGGACTGGCCAGTGGTATCATTCTGGTGCATTAATGAGTATACTATCATCACAACCCTTTCAGAAAGCTGTCCCTTGGTTGAGATGATTTTCTGCTCTCCCAAAGCAGTCACATGTAGCAGTGACAGTCAGTCCAAGATGAACAGATCCAATACTGCACTGACATGCATTTCGTCTTTTTGTCCCCTACATGCATTTTTTTTCTCTATTGTCTTGCATGTTCCCAGTGATTATTTTGCCATTAGGACTCTTTTTTTTTTCAACTTGATTTTCCTCCCTAAAGTGTCCCTGACACTCAGCATAGTGCCTAGAACACAGTAGGATCATCTTTCATGTTTGAATTCTCCTTTTTATAAAGTTTTATTTATTTGTTTTAGAGAGACAGTGTGTGTGAGCAGAGGGAGGAAAAGAGAGAGAGAGAGAGAGAAATAGAATCTCAAGCAGACTCTGCGGTGAGTGCAGAGCCTGATGTGGAGCTCAATTCCAGATCCTGATCTGAGCTGAAACCAAGAGTTGATGCTCAACTGACTGAGCCACCCAGACATTTCTGAATTTTTCTTATCTAATGTCAATATTTATGCATCTGGAAGTTTATTGGCCTCATGATCTAAATTCTAAAGTTACTGTGTTCTCATCTGCCAGGTAGATACCTATCATTACAACTTTGCAATGCTTTATCTAGACTCCCTGACACGATGACTGGTACTTTGTGGCCTGTATTAGTCAGGATGAGCTAGGTAATGCTGTTGTAACAAACACACCCATAATCCAACTAACTTATAAAATCAAAGACTTATATGATGTTGTTTCTACGTGGGGTGGTGCCATAACTTCTCACTGTGGAATCTGGGTTGAGAGAGTAACCAGTTTCAAATTGCTAGTTTCATGGGAACAAGTTCTCGGTGTCTCAGCACCAGCAATCAAAAGGGAAACATGTAACTTCTATTTGTGTTATGGGCCAGAATTCGTCACTCAGCTCCCCTCAAAGTCAAGGAGGGTAGGAAGTGCAATCCTGCAATGTGCTGAGGGAGTAGACAGCTGGATATATCTGGTACGCAGCTCTAATGGATACCACATGATCCCCCAAAGTCAATCTAGTCTAAATGACAAGAAAGGAATCCATTAAATGAGAATACAAGAGAAAAAGCGATGAGTGCTTTAAATGTCAAAAATGATGCGAGGAGAATGGGAAAAATAATACACTGTTTTGCACATCTGTTAGGTTCAAAGATCCTTGCATATGGGTTTCCACTGACCTCTCAACAGTCTTATAAGACAGATATCATTAACTTCACTTTTCACTTAGTAGGAAAGATTAGAAAGCTTAGGAACTGTGCAAGGCCAGTTGAAGCAGAGTCACTCTTTCCTCTATACCTTTCTGATGTGTGCAACCAGAGGGGCTGGTCCTCATTTTATCCCAGTGACCCCAAGGACAGTGTGTGGCACGAAATAGATTCTTAGTAGATGATGATTGAAGGAAGGAGCCATTTGAAGAATTGCTTCCTGATTCAAGAACCAGGTTGGATCCGCCATATGTATTTAAGTATGGCCAATAAGTGGTAGCAGGTGAACAAAAGTCCCACCACCAACTGTAGCCAAAGCTCTCCAGAGGGTTGTTCTTTCTCTCTCTCTCTTTCTTTCCTCCTCGGGGACAAGTTCTCGTATGCCACTTGGGGAAATGTCACTTTTGGTGTACTCAACTACCCAAAACAGTACAATCCAAGGTCTCTTAACCTTTTCTTTTCTTTTCCTTCCTTCCTTCCTTTTTTTTAAAAGATTTTATTTATTTATTCATGAGATACACACACACAGAGAGGCAGAGACACAGGCAGAGAGAGAAGCAGGCTCCCTGCAAGGAGCCCGATGCAAGACTCGATTCTGGATCCCGGGATCACACCCTGAGCTGAAAGCAGATGCATAACCGCTGAGCCACCCAGATGTCCCTTTTCTTTATCCTTCTATTCCTTCTTTGTTCAATATTTATTTTTCATTTCTGTCATTTCCGTTCTTTGGAATTTTGAAAGAGTGAATATATAGCCCACTTTCTAGGTGGATCTACATGCAAAAATAAAAAAAGTGCCAGTAAAGAATTTTCTGTCATATATCTGAGATGTTGAGTTCTTTTCACTTCTTGAATGGAAGCATTTTGCACATTACCAAGTAGTATAACACTATAAATTCCATAATAAACATATGAACATTCAGAGTAATTATTGTAGAAATAATAAAAGCAACTACAAATGCATTTATTTACTAGGAGGGTAGCCCTTTTTTGAGAAGGATATATAAGCTTAATTATTCAAGGAAGCAATAACTTCAAGTGGAGGCTCTGCTCACCTCCAGTGATCACTCCAGAAATATTTTTGACCAACTAATTGTAATAACTTTAATTATTATAGTATCTATTCCTTGAGAACTCATTGCTCTCAGCATTGCTGTAAAGGATTACATACTATTTCATTTAATCCTTATGCCAACTTGTGGACCGTATGAAACAGGCAATCTCTTATCTCCATTTTCAAGATGTGGTAAAAAGGCTTCAGGATGGGAAATGCCTTGTCTAAAGGCACAGGGCTGGTAGCTCAGTTCTGTCTGGCTTTCAACATCATTTCACCTCAGTGCCCTATTCCTAGCACGTGTGGATTACATAGCCACACAGTCACTCACTTTGCAAGCCCGAAGGGTTACTGGGCAAAGGTTAGAACTTCTCCTATATATATATGTATATACATATATATATATAGGGGGAAACTGAGGTCCAGAGAGGGGTTAGCACCTGAGTTATCCTTTCACTTGGCAGTAGAACTGGAGCTCATCTCTAAAAGCCCAGGATCTTGGAAAGTGGAGTTCCTTGGGCTCTCTCTAGATTCAAACAGACTAAATTAAAACTCATCTCTGCTATGACAGAACTGAGTCTTCCCAGGTGCATGTGAGACTCAGTTTCCTCATCTATAAAATGGATAATTCTAGATGTATATGTTTGTGTGGATGTGTACTTTATGCCTGTGTGAGGGTTAAATGGGTCAATGTATGGAAGGCCTGCCTCATCAGAGATGTAATCATGCATTTGGGAATTATTATTATGAATCCATTGCACTCTGCTGTGATAATTTTCTGAAATTTCAGTGAGATACTTTTGCAATATTTTTGTTTGAGGCTGGTTAAAGCCAAGAGGTGGGAGGCTGGCCGTGGCCAGTGGGGGAAGGAGAAGTGGCTGCAGTCAATGCAATTTGCATCTGTAATCTCCATGTCTAGGTCAAGAGAGCTCTAAAGTCAAGGAGGATGTTGCCCTCTGCTACCATGCAGGTAGTGGAAGTGAGCTTGTCATTAGCACTTATGACCATGAGTAGGAAGCCCTGTCTAATTGGTCTTGCCTAAGTGATTAAAAGTCAATCTACCAGAGTGCCTACCACCACCGCAGTGGGGGAAAATTACAGTTTCACAAGCTCTTCTCAGGATGAAAAGCCATCACCCTGTCCCTTTTCCTGGTCCCTAAAGATGCTCACCAATGACCCCCAAATCCCAGGACCCAAAGGAGGTAGCAGAGTGTGTAAGCATGTGTGCGGCACGGCAGCCTGCAGCTATCTCTGCTCTGTGCTGGCCTGGACTTTGGGTAAGTCACATCCTCTCTCCTGGCTTCTGAACCTAATGAGGCACCAAGAAGAAGGAAGTGCCATTTGCTGGGGGTTTGTCATATGACTTATGTGGGGCTAAACCTCCTTATGTAAGAGACAATCATCTCTAGCCTAAAGGATATGGACAAGGTCAAGTGCCATAGCATAGGTAGAGCTCTGGAACAAAATCTAATTCTTGGTACTCAAGTAATGGTAACAATGATCATCCTATTGAATTTTTTTTTTTCTTTACATGACTCTGAGATCCTTGAGTCCAGGGGCTCTATCTTTCTGTTATCTATCTACTTTGATGCTCAAGACACTAATAAACACCACATCATAAAGGTGTTGTAAGAATTTAAGAAGTTAATGTATTTAAAGATCTTAGAGCAGTATTTAGCACAGGATTGGTGCTTAATAAATTTTGGTGTCATCCTGCCATGTCACGGATGGAGAAACTGGGACACAGAGAAGTCAAGTAACTTGCTCAAGTTCACACAGGTATACTGAGATTATAGCGGGTACTCACTAAGCATTGAATGGATGGATGAGTGCCTGCCCCTGACTCCATTTGTTGACCCTGACTACATTTTCCTACCAGTTTCGGGTGCTGTGCAGTTTGTCTGGCTGGATTTGGAAGTGGCCCTGGGGATGGTGATGAAGGAGGTTGTGGGTGCTTCTGTGTGACCTGCCTGTCATACCTGCACAGCTGTAGTGAAAACGATGGGAGATTAATAAGAAAAACTGGGATAGGGAGTAGAGAGCACTCATGTAGCTTTCCACATGCAAAAGCCTCCCATGTAGCAAGGTGCAATTAGCTTTCCAAGCCACAATGCATAGACAGGAAATGAAATAGGCTTGCGGTGATTTTATTTTTATACCTGGGTCCGCCCTTGGTTCATCGGCCTAGTTAGCACTTTGGAACCTCCAGCTGACTCTGCACTGCCTGCTAGCTTTAATACACTTCTACGCCAGCTTGCTACATAGCCCCAGTGTCGAACACATGAGGCAGACAGCTGCCCGGAGGCATTCTCCGTAGAAACTCTCATATCACAACAGAAGTTACCTTTCCACTATCACGCCAGGTCTCTTCCTTCCATCAGTGAGCAACATAGCAGGTTGCAGACGCCAGGCAGTGTCACAGAAATGTCCTAATAGACACATCGGGGGGAAAGTGGGGAGGCCCCCATTGCATGCTGGAAACCTTTCCATCATGCCTCCTCTCCCAGATAAGCAGATTAAACATCCTGAATTGCTCTTAGAAGACTTGTTTACATCCCATACCATGCGAACCTGAAATGATAACCTAAAGGAAATTACCACAGTCTTCTTCGCAGCCGCCCCAAACTCCAAGACATTTGCATGAGGACATATTTTGATTTTTCTCCTTCCAGAAGATGAACTGTATCTGTTTCCCTGAATGCAATAATTATTTTATTGCCCTGGCTTCTATCTGGGCACACATTCCATTTTCAAATGTAAATAATCATTTCCACCTTTAATAAATTAGATGGAACCTGTCTTGCTCGGAGAATGAACATTTCAATATCTTCAGACACACAATGACATCGTATCAATATTTAAAATCATTTTATGCATGTATTCTAGGCTGTCCAACTTCATTAAGGCCATTCATCAAGCCTCTAGCTAGAGTGTATTCCCATTGGACTTGTAGGCCTGGGGGCCTACCAAACAGAAATTTAAACTAACTTGCCTTTTTAATTCACATTATTCTCAAATATTCTCTTTTTTTTTTTTTTTTTATTCTCTTTTTTAACTCCCTGCCATGACTAAGGCATTTAGACTGGGCCATGATTCGGTACATGTCAACACTTAACTGACACAGTCCCCATTAGTATGTCTGAATATGTGTGTCCCGGTAAAATACGGTATCCATTCTTCCTCTCTTCGTTGATAAATTACCTCTACTTCCTCCCTGCACTTGGCAATAATTTGAGTTTATTGCTCGATGTTTCTGTTAAATATTTACAAACATTTTAAACTATGTATAAACGGAATCTTCAATGTTTTGTAAGTCTCCATTCTCTCCCCTGATTCCCAAATAATAAATCTCTTGATCTATTTTTCATATTTCTGAGTATGCCCTGCTTGAACGTTGGATGCTGGGAATAAGAATATTCTTGCAAACCAGATCAGCCCCTCTGCTGGCCATCTCTGTAGATTAGGTCAGATTTGTCCCCAAGATGTGCATTATCTAGCTGCTGCTGAAATCCCACGCTGCAATGCCAATAAACAATTAAGGCATGCTGACAAAGTTGCAATAAAACCTTCCCAAACAGGGCACCCACCCGGAGAAGGCTGGAGAGGAGACTTCTTCCGTGATACCACCTCGCCAGGCAATGTCTGTGAAATGCAGAGTCATATTTCAGGGGCAACTGGGCGTCCATGAATGAAGTAGCTCTGTGGGAAAAGAGGGGTGGGGCATTGCATTAGTTTCTTAGGGCTGCCATCACAAAATATCACAGATTAGGTGGCTTTAACAATTGACATTCTTTTCCCCTCACAGTTCTGGAGGCTGAAAGTTCAAGGTCGAGGTGTTGGCAGGGTTGGTTTCCTGAGGCCTATCTCCTTGGGTTGCAGATGGCTATCTGGTTGCTGTCTCCCTTCATGGGCTTCCCTCTGGGTGGGTACTGCCCTGGCATCTGTTTTTGTGTACAAATCTCTCCTTCTAAGGACACTAGTCATATTGGATTGAGGCCTACTCATGTGACCTCATCTTAACTTAATCACCTCTTTAAAGGCTCTATATCCTAATCCAGTCATATTCTCAGTTGGTTAAAGTCTTCCATGGTGGGAAAAGTTTATTCTTCTCTGGTTCATCTAGCACAAGCCCATTCTTCCTCTCTTGAATGCATATGGAAGCAGCTCATGTGTTCTCTGAAGTTCTGAGTTCCTGTTCCCTCTGGGGTCCAGTGGGGATAAAGACCACTTACATTACCCAGTTGTTGTAAGGATTAAAGGACCTAACAAATGAGCAATTGGCTGCCTGACAGTAGGCATTCAATGCATGTCAGCAAATCTGAATCAAATAGCGTCAGGGAGGCAGCATTTAAACTTGGGGTGAAAAATGCAGTTGTTTGGAGAGATGGAGCGGAAAAAGTGAAGATATTCCAGGTGTATAGAGGAATCGACTGTTGCCTTTTCTTCATATTTCTTCCCAGTTTGGGGGCTTTGGGGGATTTATTTTTTAATGTTGGGTGATTACATTTTCAAGTCATTCATGTGTTCAATGTAGTAATAGAACATTATTTGAGTTACTTCCAAAATGAAGTGCTTATATAAAAAAAAATAGTTGAAGAGCTCCCATAATATTAAATTGTTCTGCACTGTGTGTGCCCAAATCCTCCATCTTTTCCAAATTCAGTACTTTACAGTTTTAAGAGCCCTTCATTTTAGAATTGAATGGGGTGTTCTGGGCACGTGCACTGTGGGCCACTTTAGACTCCAACGATTGTGCCGATAATGTTAAGAGCGCTCCAGCTATGTGGAGCACAGCCCTGGCGTGCATCTGTCTGCTCTCATGAGCCCCTTCTAGGCTGGAGGCAGACTGGCCTCTGGAACATCTGTGTCCACGTGGGTAACTCTGGGCTGGATTCATTCCAGGCCTTGAGGCCTCTGGCACAGCATTCTTGCTTTGGTTTTGAACAGAGGTCTGGATCCCAAGGAGAATTGCATGATTAGGTAAGGGATGGTGGGGTTTATTTCCACAAGGCCAACCAGGATGAAATCCCTGCAGAATTGATTTGTCCATTGTTGGAAGGACAAAGACAAATAATCATTAAAATGCTACCCTGTGCCAGTTGCTAGTATATCAACTCACGTGATCTGTTCGTGCACAACAATGTGCTATGATAGTCATATGATGGAAAGACTGAAACTCAGAGAGATTAAGACATGTTCCTATAGATGTTAAGGACCAGGGCTGGTCTTCTTTATTCCAGTAACCACACTCTCTTCACAGCTAGCAGGCACTGTGCAGGAAAATAGGATCTTGGAAAAGAAAAATGGAGCCAGGCCTTGAACCAAGTCTTCTGACTCTCAGTCCAGTATTCCTTGTAATCATGAGAAATTGGTGCCATTTGCTGAAAAAAGAATATTCCTTGGATTGCTCCAATATCAGTTTCAGTGTCACTTTCATTCAGAAAGAACAAGCAGCATATAAATATAGATCATTAACTATTGAAAAAAGTTCTGTGAACAGATGAAGGCACAAGTGGAGGTATAGGGCTCGAGGCATGGGGGAAGCATATGGCTGTCCAAGGTGCTGAGGTCATATAGCTGCCTAACAAGTGTCCATTCTCCTTGTCTTGGCTTCCCTGACCCCAAGTTCTAAACCAGATCCTGACCTTCTCTCTCAAAATGTCCTATTTTTTTCTTCTTCGTTTTGAATTACAAACATTGTACTATGGAAAGTGCATGTCCATTTCAGGTACTTTGTTTCATAGCTGTTACCCTCACCTGTTTTTCCTGAGTGGGTAGGGTCTCCGTCCATGACTTAAGTGTAAATCCAGGACTTAGGAAAGAACCGCAAAGATAGTAGAAATTTAATACATGGAATTTAAAGGCATGGATGGGAACTAATCCTTTTTTTCCACTCCTCAGGTAGGAGGAACCTGTTTTTGGACTTACAATCTTAGGACTTGAATTAGTATTATGTCTTTGCCCTTCATTTTTGTGTGAACTTGGGCCAGTCTCTTGACTCTTTAGGCCTCATTTTTCTCTTGCAAAGAAAGCAGATAATAACACCCTTTCCCCAGCAAGGAAAGTGGATAATAACACCCCTTCCCCAGCGTGTTGTGAAGATGAATGAGATGTAATCTGTAGAAGGTCCCACAGAACTCGGTACATACTACTAGTTGGTATGTTTGCTGACACTGTCAAGAGCTCCCTTCTTCAAGTGTCACTGCTCTGAAGCCATTTTGAGGAGAGGGGGCTAAGGCAAAGAAAAGTCTTGTTGCAGTAGTTGGTGATGAAACGCTGGCTACACAAGTGCCTTTTGCGAAATAAATGCAATGACTGGGTTTGCTCAGGTGATGGTTCAACCAAATCTCCCTCCCTCCCTCCCTCCCTCAAGGTGGCAGCCACACAAAGACCAGCCATCTGTGGACATGGATAAAGACCTAACCCCAGGGAAAGAAGACTAAAAATAAAGATTAAATAAAAATGGTCAAAACAGGCCAAGTTCAGCATTGATATTCACTATGTGAGTGCTGGCTAAGGCAGTTCCCCTTTCTAATGTAATAGTTCAATGGGTGAGATTATGTAGATGTTATTTACCATTATGTGACATGAACCCAAGGTATTGTTTATCAAAAACTGACTCTACTTTAAAAAACTGCTCATTTACCTCATTCTTTGTTCCAGAACATGTGTTGTGCCATGCTTCTTTTGTCCCTAATTCTTTAATTTGTCAGTGGATCCTATTGCTTTCCAGATTCATTTAAACAAACAATAAAACCAGGAAACTTCCTCTGCTGTATTCCATTCCTCATGTGGTTTGTGCCTGATGGTTTTGTTCATGTTCTTCTATTTGTAAGGTTGGTTGTTATCTTTGCACATGCTACCTTTGAAAATCCTACACTTTTGTCTTGTTCCTGCTAGTCTGGCACTATGGTTGGGGTAGGATGTTGGCTCTTTCTCATGAACCCAACACCAGAGAGGCCATAAAGTTAAGGACAGTATGAATGGATATGAACAAAGAATGTAAATTTTGCAAGAGATCTCTGGGGAGACCAATGCCAATTATGACAACCAGAGGTGATTGAGTGTCATTTTTAGCATGATGGATATAAGAGGGAAAGTTTGCGTATTTTACCTTTTCTCCACATTACCCTTGGGATCTCTGTTAACTCCATGACCTCTTTGAGGCATAAAAATAGAAAAATTAACCCAGTAGTGTAGGTGAACAGTGAGGAAATATCACCCTTGAGGAAAAGTTTGGGATGCTGGTATCAGCAGTGCAGGTCTAAAGCCTGGACATGGAGTGTTTCCATTTTTATTTCCTTCCATATCCTCAAGGGATGGAGGGAGAGAGAAAACTTCTTTGGGAAAAAGCACAGCTGGAGACATGGACAGAAAGCTACTCCATCGCTTTGGGGCTGCTAAGCAAATGGGATGACCAAGTACAGACTTTGATATCAGAGCTCTTAATCCCAGGAATGTATGAGGAGCACAACCACAATAAAAGAAACTCTAACCCTAACACTCAAGGATACTGGAATCATGAAGCAGCACAAGAAGCTACAAAGCAGAATCAAATGGAAATACTAGGAATAAAATATACAATACTGGACATAAGGAATTTAAGAGATGGAATAAAAAGCACAATGATTGTAGTTTAAGAACAAGCTAGTAAGCTAGATCAGATCGAAGACTTTTCTGAGAAAGAAGCAAGCAGGCATAAAGAGCTAAAATGTATAAAGGAAGAGCTAAAATAAATGGAGACTGGGAGCACATAAGTCAATGTAAACATTATAGGCAATCATAGAAAGAAAGACAAAATCAAGAGAGGAGAGAAAATATTTGAAAAACAATGGCAGAAGAAAAGAAAGAAAAATATCCATGTTAAAAGCACATATGGAATGTCCAACAGATTATATGAGACAAATCATACTTAAATAATATAATTATATTTAACAACATCAACGAAAAGTAATAAATAAATAAATAAATAAATAAATAAGGGTATTAAGGTTCCAGAAATAAGAGATCACTTATACAGAAATTACATTCAGATTTGTTGAGAAATAATGTAATAATTTCTCAACAACACTGAATAGTAGAGGATAATTTTGAAATGTTGAATGAAAATAACTTTAAATCTATAATTTTATACCCAGCTGCAGTGTCTCTTAATATCTGGGCGTATAAAGAAGACTTACTACCCAAATACACCCTGTTTGAAAACATTTTTGAAGGAAGAACATTGGTAGGAGGATGCTTGGAGAAATATGGATACTAAGGGTGAGTACGTAAGTTATTATACTTTATCTCGTGTGTGCATGCGGATACACGTGTGTGCAGGTATATGTGTGCAAGTGTGTCTATTTAAGCAATATCTTAAAAGAATTAGGTAAAACGATAATCTGCCACATTATAAACAGAGTTAAGATTCTACATAATGTAGCATAATACTAACACTAGCATAAAACTAACGGCTGGAATGAGGAAAGGGGTTAAGAAAATTGTCTGGTTAACCAGAGAAAGGTGAAAATAACCCAAATAGTTTTTATTCTGAGGGAAGACAATGATCTTGGTTCTTTCTGACTTGCCCACCATGCTGAAGCCCAGTTCATAATCTTGGCTTCTCTACTTTATGGCTGCATAACCCTCAGGAAATTCCTCAGTCTCTCTCTGCTTCTTGATTTCTCCTCTTCAAATCCAGGATGATAATACCTGCCATGATAGGTCATTTGTGAAGTTGTGATGTGTAGTGTGGGTCCCGCAACACTGTGGCCCTGGACACCGCATGGATGTTGCCCCTTACCACGCATAGGTTGGACACTATCATTTTTGTTGGTGAAAATGTGACTTATCCTTGTGTATATTTTTCTTCTGGACTGTGGCAGAAGGCAGTCAACAAAAGACATTCTTTTTGTCTGTGGAGGCTGAGGTGGCATAAGGAGGGAAGGAGGCAAGCCAGATCCGAAAATCAAGTTTCGTCCATTTAATTGTATAGATGCACTCTCTGAGACTTTGCAAACTGTTGCTTTTTTGACCCAGTGTGCAGTTATGGCTCAAGAGATCAGGGCTCCTGCAGGGCCATTAATTGTCCGGTTTGTTCTCTGGGAGTAAAGCACGGGCACGAACACATGTTCATTAGGACATCTTAATTGGAAACAAAAATCACCATGGATACCACAAACATGATTTAAGAAGAGGAGAGCAGGCTGGTCAGTTTTCATTTGGATTTTGTTTTATTTCATTTTATTTTCAATTCTCCCAAAGGCCAGGCACAGCAGCTTCACGATAAAAAATAATGACCTGAGAAATGTCCTTCTGCAACATCCCCACGGCTGTGTGAGTTTGCATAACTCAAATGTGTCTGGAGGGACCCATCTTTTTCTCTGATCCAGCTGAGGGTGGGTTGGGGTACCTGCACGTGGGTGGCTCAGATCCCCCAAACTGCTACCCTGGGATGCCCCAGAAGATGATCTTCAGGGAACAATGTGTTCCTTTTCTAGTCTTTCCTTCATTATCGAACTTGTTCAAGTGATAACATTCCAAAGTTCCCATCCCCTCGTCCAGCTGTTCGGCTGGGGGCCCTCAAACGGTCTTTATTTTTACAGAGGGAGTACAGCAACCTGCCATGCGTCATTCGATGGCTGCCTGGTAGTTTTGCTCTGGATCCTGGAATGACAAAAGGTTTGAGATATGATAAAGGATGCAACTCGGGTGGGACATAAAGAGGTGTGCGGCGAGTCCTCCTCTTTCCTGGCACTTTCTTCTTTCTTCTTTGATTAAAGTCTTTTCTCTTACTTACATTCCCCATTAAGATGTCTCGGTGTCATTTAGGGTGTTAATTGAGAGGAGGTTTAAGCTCATCAAAGCGATTATAAGTGATAGTTAAAAATTTCTATATATGGCCTGTGCTGGAACCGGCACGGTGGGGTGCCATTTTTTCTTTTATCCAACTGACATTGGTAATAATAGATGAAATTATTACTAAATCGCAGCTGCAGAGATGATATCATGATTTTTTTTGTGTGTAATCTTTGATGAAAAATTAATTTTTGAGAGGGATAATTTAAAATGATTTAAATAGTATTATACTGAAGTCCTTGCTGGTAATTAACACCAATCTTGTCAGAAGTGAAACCACTTTTGCAGCTGTTTCTAAAGATACCTACAGTATTTGTAACTTTTCTGTGAGTAAAATTATAGTGTTTGGACTTTATTTTTACTGCACGAGGACCATTAGAAGAAAAAGCCGTCTGATAGGAACCTTTGTTCTTTGAAGCCTAAATCCTGTTTTGTGTTCAACACCCCCTTTCTCCCCACCCCCATGCTAGTTTGATTATCTCCAGACCTTGGACCAGGGCAGGGTGGGGTCTTTGTTTGTATTTTTTAACCATACAAGAGTGTTTCCGGTAGATACCCTGTGCATATATCTCTTCAGTCCCTAAATATTAGTTATGTAAGAACAAATAACTCGATGCATGGACGACTTAATTGACAGAACAGATGGCTGGTCATCAATGTTCGTTCATCTTCATCAGTGACTTGACTTTCTTCGAAATCTCCTTCTTTCATCACAGCGGCAAAAAGCACTCTAACGAGAACTGGCTGAAAATAGACTTCTCTTTGCTGGTTTCTTCGTACTTTAAATGACAGAAGTGAGGAAGTGAGGTGTGTGTGCGTGCGTGTTTGTCCTATATATAAAGACCTGCAGGAGAGGTTAAAAAAAGAAATATAGTGAGATTTAGATGGAAAAAAAAAGTGATCGAGTATATGGGGGGAAGCTGACTATTCTTTGGAATCTCGAGCTTCGCTTTCTTCTTTTTTAACGTGCGTGCTGATTTTTTTGACAAGATATATGGCACTAGATATTCATGGCAGTTGCGGTACTTGCCACTTTGTATTTCCTACCCCACCCCCCGCCCCCATCAACTTTTGTGCTGAGATGGGGAGGAAGCAGGGGAGCAGGGTGGGAAAAAGGAATGAGTAAGGGGAAATGGAGAGAGCAGGGAAGGGAGGGACGAGAGGTGAGAGACGACACGAGAGCTTCGGAGATTCTTATACCAGGTCTCTGTTCATTAAAATTGGAGCGACAGCCTCAGCTTCTGCTGCAGGTGCAATTTTCTTCCCTCAGAAGGCAACCGGCGCTCCTGTATGCTTCCCTTAGGAAAAGAAAGACAAGGGATGGTAAAAGAGGTCCTTTTGCAAGCAGAAAGGCCAGCTGATTGGTGGAGGGGTGGTGCATGGGACATTGGCGTCTGCAGCATGGAGGTGCCACTAGATAAGATCGTCTCACACTGTCGTACTTGATGGTTTCTTTCCCGGCTTCGGGTGGGGGGCAATCGGCAGGCACATCTTCAAGGTGATCCACCAGGCACAGTGCCTTGGGTGACCCTTTATACCTCGCTGGCCAAGAGGAGGAGGCCCCTGGGAGTGAACGGGTGTGCCCGTGCAGGACTTTTGAAGGGGGCAGACACGGGCATCAAGTGCCACTGCGCAACCGTGAACATTAAATGCACGTATCTGATTCTCAGCTGACTCCTCCGGAGGGCCTGCATGTGCCAAGTGTAGGCATTAGCTCACGGAGTCCTGGTACCAAACCCAGGAGGCAGGGCCATCAACCTCCAACCGGTGGAGAAGTGAGGACCTGCCCAAAGCCATGTGGCTTCACAGCAGCAGCGATGATGTGCCCATTCAGGTGCATCCCTGCTGCCTGGCGCTGGGATGCACCCTAGAGGGTGCACAAGAAGTAAATTTGCTTCCCCTCTCATGGCTCTGTGAATGTTCAGATGCCTCTTGGCTTGGATCTGTTTGATTTCTGGTTCTGGAATCCATGGATTTTTAGAATCAGAAGCTCCAGCTCTAAATATCCTTCCAGACCATGTTGGATGTCATGTGCTTCCTTGAGCTGTGGCCCCTTCTGTCAGGAGCCCATGCCTCCAAGAAGTCTGTTCTGTCTATCGTGACCCCCTCCAGGTTTGATTTTAATGATTGGCTCCCAGGCAGGTGTCTGCCCCCAGACTGTAGGTTCCCTGATGGCACAGGCCAGGCATGGATCACAGACATTCATTCATCCAACAAGCATTTCCTAAAGGACGTATCAGGTATCAGACAGCGTGTCTGGCATTGAAGATACAAACATAGTCCCTGTTCTCAAATCCCTTAGAGTCTGGTGGGAAAAAGGGCAGTGACAGTTCATTGAATGAATAAATTCATGGATAAATGACAAAAGAATTAAATCTGATATACTTTAGGGGAGAGATGGGCCAACTTCCTCTGTGGAGGGCCAGATATTTGGGGCTTTGAAGGCCATAAGCCCCTTGACAACGTCTCTACTTTGCCCTTGTCCCTCAAAGGCAGCTCTGGGCAATATGGAAGCAAATATGTTAGTGTTTCAATAAAACTTTATTTGTAAAAATAGGTAGTGGGCTGGGCTGCCGGACCACAGTTAGGTGACCCCTGCCCTAGGGCCTGGGCCTCATCGACTTTAAAGACAAAGGCAAACAATGTTGAGATGAATATTATTTCTGAGTCTCTGCAACTGAGATGCTTCTAGGGTCAGATGGGGGTCGGCTGGGTGGATTCCTTAAGATCCTTATATTATTAAGGGCAGGCCAACCTAGGGTCCTCGAATGTTCCAGAGGGACCCATGGTGTGGATGGAGGCAGAGGCATCTCCCCTGGTCACAGGCCTCAGTTCTTTGTTCTCCCTGAGCCCTCGCAGCCCTGGGAAAACTTGCAGGGAGGCTCATCCGTTTGGCAAGCCTGGAGGGTGAGGCAGGCGTGGGCAGAGGGCAGAGGGCCAGCCGGGCCAGCCAGCAAGCCCGGATCCCGCATGGCAACTGGTGCCCCTGTGCGAGGGCCACGAGGCTGTACCAAACCCTGGGAGGCACCATGCCCTTGTCTGCTCCTAAGGAACACTCTCTGTCACCGGCCTGATTCCCGCAGAAGCTCCTGTGTCCTGGGAGCCTGGAGACATATCTGTCCTTGCTTCTCTGACTGTCACCTTCCTCAGTGTAGATAGTCAGCATCCCCGTCTCGGTGTCCATGCTTCTGGGACTTCAGGTTGGGCAAAGGCACGTTGCTGTTGCCCTGGTTTGCGTGATGAGCCCGGGGTTGCAGAGGCAGG
The DNA here is from genome assembly GCF_053574225.1 of Canis aureus. Lineage (NCBI taxonomy): Eukaryota > Metazoa > Chordata > Mammalia > Carnivora > Canidae > Canis > Canis aureus. The sequence continues at coordinate 69,464,816 of NC_135619.1, forward strand.
TGGCTAGACTGTCCTCGTGGCTGTTGGTGTTTTGTCTCCATTTTACAGATGCAACTACTGAGGGCCAGAGAGACGACACAGCATGCGAGGTGGCCTGACCATCCATGTCTCATGACTATCACGCTACTGTGGGCCCAGCATTAGGGCCCATTGGGGTCCTTTTAGGAGTATATGACTTAACCACCCTTTAACACTCTGTCCACAAGGCCACCTCCTCCTTGAAGCCTCACTGATTGCCTGGCAAGTAACTGATACTTCATAGGATTGTGGGCTTGTTGTGCTGGCTCATAGACCTCAGACCATAAGCCCCATGAGAACAGGAGATGTGTCTATTTTGTTCATCTCCATATTCTAGAACCTGGCGTGGTCCCAACATAAAATAGGACTCTATAAAATCTTGTCCTGAATCAAGCAATTGGTGAGCTGCTTGCCTGAGCCTCCTGCAATCACTCCCCCACCGGGTGAGGCACAGCTGCCAACTCCTTGCAGTGACCGAGGGGGGCTGTATGGCCTACCCGTGGCTGCCCAGCCCTGTACCCCAAGCAAGGCCCAGGGTCATGGAAGGAGCCCTGGGAGAGGGGTGGGCGGAGCCTATGCACCTCTCACCCTCCACCTGGGGCCTCCTCAGACTGTGGGAACGTGGCTGGGCATCCGGGGAAGAGGAGCCTGAAATGATTGCTGTCTCAGGCTGACTCCCTGAGGGCGCAAGCTCTGCCAGCTTTCGGGTCAGACTTGCCCACACAGGCTGGCACCGTCCAGAGCTCCATCGTGTCTGCTTCTTGTTTGGTCGAGATCTGCACCTACCAGATCTCGCACTGGAAGCCTGTTCTAGAGCATGCCGGCCCCCACCCTGTGTGCGTGGTGGGGCTAGGCCCAGTGGGCCTCCTGGTGCTTGGGGTGGGGCCCAGATGGGCGCTGAGCCCACAGAGATTAGGTCCCAGGAGGGCGAGTTTCCAGCCACCTCCCCTCAAGGGCAGCATGACTCAGGCTGGGTGAACTGTATTGCCCATGGCACGCTGGTGGGTGTTTGTCACTCCAGACCCAGATCTCTTTCTCCTCACACCGAGGCGTGTGTACGCCTCGCTCTTGCGGTTTGTTTACTGCTTTTCCAGCTGGGACGGTGCTGGGCACGTAGCAGGCCCTCAGCGAATATTTGCAGAATGATTTGGCACCTGTATTTTGGGTTTGATTTTAAGATCAAGACACCCCTGTGGTCCTATGTCGAACAGACCAAGGATCGATTATTAAGTATGGAAGTTTTCAAAGACTACTTGCGTTTACAAAGAACCAGCCAACTGACAAATATCCACATGAGTTCATGAGAGCAGGGGACATCTTCCTTGGCTCCGCTGACATTCAGGGCTTCTTTGTTGGGGGCAGAGGTGGCCTGTGTTCCATTGTCAGACGGAGCAGCACGCCTGGTCTCTACCCACTAGATGCCAGTGGCATCACCTTCCCAGTTGTGACAATTAAAAAATGTCTCCAGATGTTTTCATGTTCTCTGGCACCAAAATGGTGAGGAAGACTACTCCGGAAGAATTTTCAGATGCGGGACGCATCTGTTTTGCAGGCTGTATGTCTTGGTATGTCCTAGCAGGTCTCAACCTGGCCTCTAGGGCTGGGACAGGATACTCAGTGGAACCTGTCCCTCAATGAGATAGACAGATTTAAGCAACACCATGCTCCCCGCCCCAAACACCCATCCATCCAGCCGGGCTCCCTGCTCTGAGTTTCCTGCTTGCTGCCCTCTGTCATCCTGGCCTGTCGATGTCCTTCCTACCAGTACACTGAGGTCCAGTCCCAATCCCACCTCCGACCTCAGAGAGTTACCGATCCTGGTGACATGCCACCTCCACTCTCTAGTTGTCTTCACAATTCCATTTCAGCACTGATTCCAGCCTCCCTTCTATCACTTCTTATTGAACGTGGGGCAAGATGTTCCGTGTTGAGATTCAGCATATCGTATTCATGGTTTCTTCTCTTGAGCACGGGTCATATGGATGACCTGACGACAGGCTTCAAAGTCTCTAAATTTTCAGTTTACTCCCACGTAAAATGGAAGGTAGAAAGAGTGAATGCTAACTTCTGTGTTTCTGTCCAATAAATACATGACATGTAGAGATTGTTTAGTTGACATTAACCATCATACTTTTGTAGCTGCCTGCAGCAGATTATGAGACCCCAGGGGGTCGAGGGTTCCAGCCTGGTCTAGCATGGTGGTTGGCCCATAATGGATATCCAACAATATGTAGAAGATTGAACTGGCCTATGAGTCTTTCTGAGGCTTGAACATAAGCTTCTATTTCTATAAATTGTAAACTGGGACACAAGGTTCACTATAGAATCACTCTGAAAATTAATGAAATGGGACATATTGTCCCATTTTGACTGCAGGCAGAAATCAAACACAGTCCCCAAGATGCCCCCCGGCCCCCCACTGGTATACACTCATGGCATAGTTTCATCTATTGAGTGCACAAGACTGGTGAATATGAGAGGATGCTACCCCTTTCAGCGTATTGAATTCTATGGCAAAAGGGATTTTGCAGAATGTAATAGAGTTCCCTCATCACTTCTCTTTGAGCTAATGAAAAGGGTGATCATCTTAGGTGGGCCACACCTGATCAGGTGAAGAAATCAGCGACCCTACGTAGCAGCTGATGCTCTTCTGTTGGCCTTGAAGAAAGCAAGTGGTCACACTGTGGACAGCCTAGGAGGGATTCCATGGCAAGGATCTGAAAGTAGACTACGAGCTGAGTGTGGTCCCCAGCTGTCAGAAAGTAGGGTAAGAAGAACCTCAGTCACAGAGATGCCAGGAACTAAATTTTGCCAACCATCACATGAGTTGGAAGAGAATGCCAAGCCTCAGATGAGACCTCAGCCCAGACAACACCTACATTTCAGCTTGTGAGACCCTAAGCAGGGAACATGGTTACACTGTGCATAGATTTCTGATTTATAGAAACCATGAGATATGAATGGGAGTTACGAGTCACTATGTTTGTGATAATTTGTTTCACAGCAAGGGGACATCAGTACAAAAGTAAAGGGCTTCCACATGGTCCAGTGCAGCCTAAGTGATCAGTGGATGATATCTGTTCTTACTACTCTCTTCTTGCTCTTCCATTTATTAAAATTAATTAATAAAAATTTAAAATTAAATTTTATTAAAATTTAAAAAAATTTATTCATGAGAGAGAGAGACGGAGAGAGAGAGAGAGAGGCAGAGACACAGGCAGAGAAAGAAGCAGGCTCCTTGCAGGGAGCCCGATGCGGAACTCGATCCCAGGACTCCAGGATCATGCCCCAGACCAAAGGCAGACACTCAACCGCTGAGCCACCTAGGTGTCCCGCTCCTCCATTTTTAAAAAATTGTTTTTATAGAAAGTGCAAAGCTCCATCCTGAAACCCAGATGGGCATGAAGCACTGCTATAGTTTTCCTTCCTACATTAGTCTGGGAAGGCCACCATGGTAGAGTTCCACAGATGGGGTGGCTTGGACAACAGCCATTTATTTTTTCACAATTTGGGTGGCTGGAATTCCGAGATCAAGGTGTCAGCAGGGTTAGTTTCTTCCAATGCCTCTCTCCTTGCTTTTGAAGATGGCTTTCTTCTCTCTGCACCCTCACATTTTCTCTCTGTGCCTGGGTGCATCCAAATTTCCTCTTCTTAGAAAGACATCATTCATATTGAATTAAGGCCCACTCATATGACCTCATTGAAACTTAATTACGTCTTCAAAGACTCCGTCTCCAAATACAGTCACATTCTGAAGTGCTGGGTGTTAGGATTTCCACACATGGGATCTGTGGAGACATGGTCCATAATGCCTCTTAAGGCTTGAGTTAATTTCTATTTGTTGGGGCAACACAGTTAATCTCAGATGATGCACAGAGTTCCTCCTTTGTCAGCGTTTTCTCTGTCTCAGGTCTTGGATAAGCTCCTTGGGTTTTCCTTGGTTCCATGGGTTCCTTTTCTGCTCCGCTCAGCTTCATGGGGACCCTTCTGTGGTCCGGCTGGGTGCGGGGGTTTGTGAGGCTGACCAGGCCCCCCAGTGAAAGCCTAGTTATTCCATGAGGCCCTTTACTGTCTGCAGTTCTAACCTCTGTCTCTATTCCCAGCCTCCATTCTATGTGCAGGTGAGTGGCATGGTCCCCATTGCTCTTTGGATGACTGTGTCCACACCTTCATCTCTTCCTTACATCTCTCTTCTCTCTGAGGCTGGGGTCAGAAGACCAAGAATGGTAAATCTGAAACTTCTCCACCCACCTTTGTCTATGTATCTCATTGTATCCCTGAGGATCTTTGCTGTTGTTGCTGATGAACAAAAGCCAGGGGAACACAGCAGTGCATTTTATTTCTACTTTGATGTTCTCTACCTCCAAAGCAATGAATATAAGAAAAGTGTGGCTTTTCTAAGGGGGCGGGGGTAGGGAGAGGGAGAGTCTCCAGGTGGGAGGGAAACAGTTGTCTGCATTTCAGAAATATTATCCTGTCATGAATTGCTTAAAGGTCAGTATAGGCTTCCACCAGAGCTGTCATTCCAAATACCTATCCCAGTGTTTCCAAGAGACTCCTTCGATTACTACACACCATATTCAAAGTTCAGATGGGGTGACAAAGTTCAAAGGCCTTGCATTCTTACAAAAATTTAAAAAATATATATTTTATTTATTTATTTATGAGAGACACACAGAGAGAGGCAAAGGAAGAAGCAAGCTCCCTATGGAGAGTCCAATGTGGGCCTTGATTCCAGGACTCCAGGATCACACCCTGAGTAGAAGGCAGATGCTCAACCACTGAACCACCCAGGTGTCCTCATTCTTGCAAAATGTAAGACTCCTGGAAAAACCCAAGGCTAGAGCTACTGCCTTCATGGGACACCGGCCTCCCAGGCCACCTGCTTTGGAATGCTTGAAGAGAAGTCATTGTGTTTAAGCTAATACAATATGTATTGATTCAGAATTAGGACAAAAACACATCTAGAGAAAACACATGCTGAGACCATACACAAAATTTTTAAATTTAAAACATTTACATTCCAGTTTGGGAGCCACCTTGAATAACACCACGGGAACTAGTCACCAGACTCTGTAAGTTCCTTCTGTTTTCCCCTGTTGGTCTCCTAGAGCTTCCACCTTCTTCAGGGTCACTCCAACTCAAGCCACAGCGATTGGCTAACTGGTGGGGACATGACTTACGTTGGGTCAATCGTAGATCTTCACATGCTTGGCCGTCAGGTTGCGGGTCTGTGGACATGTGTCAGGGGCTGGGCTAATGTGATGGTCGCTAACAGATTTCTTAGGATGGAGCTCTGTGTGGATGGGTGCAGTGCTGGGAAGTGGGAAGTTGGAAGAGGAGGAAGGATCTCTGGTCTATGAACTGGGAGCACTGGAGCCCAGGAGTTGTTGGTAGCCAAGGAAACAGAGAGCTTAGCAGCATGAAGCCAACTTACTGAGAGAATCGGAGGGAGAGAGAGAGGATTCTGATGGCATCCTCCTTTTCCACTCTGCATGTACCTCTGAGCAGCCCACACGTGGGGTATGTGAGCCATAGATCCCCTATTTTGCCCAGCTGGTCTTGGTTGTGTTGCTGTTGTTTGTAAACAAAGTCAGCTTTGAGAGTGGAAGAGTGAGGTCTCAGCATCAAGGCAGTGTATGGCAGGGGAAGAGAAGGATGTAAGAGCCTCACTTCAAGACAGACTTGGGTTCACACCTGATGTCCCGATGCTTCATTTATCATCTGGGATTGCACACAAGGTCATCAGCCTCTCCTGGCCTTAGTGTCCTCATTTCCAGAATAAGGAAATTGGGATAATAAAACTCCTTCTGAATCTGAAGGATGCAGATTGGCAGTTCTTACCTACCTCTCTTAGTCATTATTCAGGAACTTTGCCTTAAACCCGATTTGTTAAGCCCATATCACCTATTTATTTTTGTATAATTTTTGAAATTCTTCATTGCATGTAATATAGCATAGATCTCCTGTTATGGTGCCTCCTTCCTTTGACTAAAGCATGTGTCATAGGGGTGAGCATGTGATGCAAGATGGGTAAATCAGTATTCTTCCAAGGCTTTTGCATCCTAGAGGAGAAGAGGTCTTGTCTTTTGGGTCATGGAGCAGCTATCTTCTTTGACAAATGGAGAAAGTTTTCATTTAATAGGAGAGAGGGATCCTGAACAACAGTGCAGAAGAGAGAAGAACCACAATAGAGAAAGGGTGTGATAGCAATGGAATATGGATGTGACTGAATCCAGCCTCATTCTGGATCTATCTATCCATCATATATATATATATATATATATATATATATATATATATATATATATATATGCTTTATATTGGGTTTTTGTTACTTGTACCTAAGAAAGTTCTAGCATTAGGCAACCAGATGTTCTGATTTGTCTGGGAGAGTCTTGTTTTCATGCCTATTATCATGATATGGTTATTAATATCCTCTAACTTAATTCTCAGAAGGTATCCTGGTTGGATGAAAAGTCCCATGTTACTCAGCCTGGTGCTTCTACATGCATCAGTAGAAGAATTTAGAAGGGGTAAGAGAACCATATATTCTGAGAAAAGTGAAGGGAAAAGAAAACCAGAGGAACCAAAGGACTTATTGTAGAGAGGTGAGCTTCTGTTCTCCTGGCTCTCAGGAGGTAGCAAAGAATGGGATGACCCACTGGAGGGAGAGTGGGATGCCAGGAAATCATGACAGAGGAATGATTCTGAAGGTAGTTGATCCAAAGCACTCCTCTTGGCTCCCTGCTTTTAGAAGATTTCCCCGAAGGGAAGCTCTGTTCTTTCCTGCTCTGCTATCTCCATGATGTCAAGTCTCTGTCCAATTCCTTCCTGGGGATTCCAGGTCCTGGAGAGCCCCAGAGATGCTACCCCTTAGGAATAACTAGAGGGCTCATCACACCCAGTCCTCACCCTATAGTCAGAGATGGCCCACGCTCTCTGAGTTTCTAAAGAAGCACAGCAAAGGGGCATCAGTGAGCACCCTCCTCTGTTGAGACATTTTCTATTCATTACCTATTTTACAGGGCAAGGCATGGGTGGAACATTTGCAAGAACACTATTTCCATTGTGAGTTTTGCTCTGTGCCTTCCAAATCTTCTGACTTTTCTCTTGGCATGGGTCAAGGTGACATTTCTCTTCCCCTCGGCGATGAAAATAACTTCAAACAAGAATGATAAATACCAGAATCAGATTGGAAGTAAAGAGATCCAGAAGATGTTACCTCCTAAGCATAATGGGACGTGAATGGCGCCTGAGGAGTTCTTTGCAAAGTTCTGAAGAAAGCAAAGATGTTTCAGGAACATATGCATCCTACAGTACTCTACAGAGGCTGGAGCCCAGTATCATGAGAGAATGCCAATTTCAAGAATTTGGAATAAAGAATTACTCAGAAATAGAAATCGTTTTGGCAGAGTCGAAATGTTATATCAGTACAGAATGACTTCAAATTAATGGGCAGAATTCAATTTTGTTCATATGCATGCTCCAGTTTGGGAAGGGAGTCAAGTGCAAGGTCTACATGGGGCTTTGAAAGACCCTGGATTTTCTGACAACTCTTCCTTCCCACAAGTTAGAATTTAGAGACGAGCTTGACTGAAGCCCTGTGTATATTCATTACACAAGGATGTGTGAGTTCAGACAATGGCAGTGACCAGTAGGGACTATTCTGGACATATTTAGGTCTATGAAACATTGCTTGAGGCAGTGTGTAGACCAAATTATTTCCTGGCCCATATCACAGTGTCATGGGGCTTGGAATCTGCTAAGGCTGCTTACTTTGCCAGGGAAGTGGGCTGTGCCCCTGTGAATGTGAAGAGGCAGTAAGCATCCTGTGTCTGAATTCTGTGTCTGTATCTGTCTTTATCTCTACCCATGTCTGTATCATCTGGTGACGTCTACACACTCAGACACACACAGAGCCCCAGACCTGGTTTAAAAAAGCACTTGCTGACGCCCCACTCTGTGCGGAACTTTGGGCTAGGCTCTGGTTCTTTGGTAAGAACGATGTCCTGGTTCTTTCCACCATGTGCTTGCAATCTCTTTAATGCTAAGTCGGAGAGTAAAACATACTTACTATTGCATTTAGAGAGCCCATTGGCATTTAGGAGATGCTCTCATATCAACAAAATCCTGTGAAGATGAAAAGAACTATTTTTCCCATTCTGCAGATGGGAAACTCAACTCTGAAAGGCCAAGTGGTTCGAGGTCACCCAGTCACACAGAACCCGTGTCTCCACTTCCTGCCCCTTCTTAAGTCACTTCTAACCAGCTCACCTTTCTGTTTGACATTTTATTTTTTAAATATTTTATTTTTAAGTAATCCCCACACCCAGAATGGAGCTTGAACTCACAACTGTGAGCTCGAGTCAGGCTCTACTGACTGAGCCAGCCAGGCACCCCTCTATTTGACATTTTAAATTCCAGTAGGTAGCCAATCCTAAGAGTGGGTATAGTGATGAAGAATTTTTTTTTAAAAAAGAAACTCTTTCAGTGCTTTGTACCATGAAACACACATGGACATGAGGATGTGTGAATGTCTTTGCCTTGTAATTTAATATTGTGACTTCAGAACTTGGAGACATCTTAATTTGAGTTTTTAAAAAATCTCTGAAGCTTTCTGAGTCCATGTGAGGGTGCCAATAGCTGAGTTTAAGTCGCTCTTCTTTCCCTCCCTCTGTCTCTCTATCCCTCCCACCCTCCTTTCTTCCTTTTTTCCTCCCTTGGAAGGAATGAGCCATCCATTCTTGAAAGTATCCCCACCAATTAGAACAGAGCATCCCCATTTTCACAGCTACAGAATGTTTCATTGGATGGCTATGCCAAAGTTTATTTAGCCAGAATCCTCTTGCTGGATATTAGTTTACTTCCAGTCTTGTGGAGATGATGATTATAATAAACTCTTTAGGTAATTCTTGTTGTCCACTAAAATCTGAGAATCTCTTGCATATCATGTAATGACAACATCTTCATTGGCCTTTCTGAGTTTTCTATAATCCCTTCACCTCCATGATTCCACCCCCAATGGCTCAACGAGTCATTGAGTCTCATCGTCTTTAGAGTAGGGGTGATGGAGTACCTACTGCGACTGGTCATTGGGAAGACTGGATGTGTTAATGTCAGCAGGAATCCCAGAACAGGGCACTCCCATTAAGAACTGGGCGAATGCTAGCCATTCCCCCATTGCTAATCTTATTACCAGGAAATGCTCCATGTCTAGGATTCTGAAGATCTGGATGCTGTTACTCCCCACTCCTCAGAGGGACTGAGATTTTTATGAGTCTCTTGGAAAATCATCAGTTGACCTCCATGAACAGGGGAGGCAGTGGGTAAATTGATGTCTCTTACTTTTTGATATGAAAGCCACTTATGGGCAGGGACCTCAGGACTTGGAAGCGGAGTTTCTGTATTGACACAACCATTGAAATGATTCCTCCAAGATTCAGGTGGGGTGGAATTCAGGAAGAAAAACTGCTATGGCAGTTTCCTCCTTCCTAGCCCAGATGACAGAAGCCACAGCTTCCTTCTTCCCAAAGGGGAGGAATCTCAGGGATGCCAAGTCTGCAGACTCCCAAGTTTCCGGAGAGCGAGCTGTGAAATTCTGGGATCCTATTCAGAGCTCTTGCGATGTGCTCAGAGATGATATTAAATGTTTTATATCATTTTGGCCATGATACAGCCACACTTACCTCTGATTCTAAAGCAGCTCAGAATTTCATTAGGCCTTTCCTTACTTCCGGATGCAACCTCTGCCCCAACTCTCTTCTTTACAAATGAGGACAGAAGCTACATGACGATTCATTGAACTCTGTAGGTGTGTGTTCTCTATCGCTCTTTCTTACCAGCGTGTGCATTGGATATATGCATTTTCTTTAGGAAATCAGATATTACACATTTTATATTAAGGAAATAGACTCTTCTAAAACACATGGTGACGCTTTGGCCAGTCTACAAACTACAATATAAACACTAATCCCAGGTATCCAGATGTTATAAAATACCCATTTGATGTTGCTTTTATTTGCCATCAAAGGCTGCTATCTCACAACACAGAACCAAATCCCGTGGCAAACTTTGCTTTGCTTCAATCAGATAAGCATGATTCCCATAGAACTTCATTTATCTAACCTATCCCCAACCCCCAGTTCTGGGGAGAGGGCTTACTGCTCTGAGACTCTCTGCCTTCTGGAGAGACCTAGATTGAAAATCAGCTCACAGGGAAGAGACGACATGTCTCTTTCTATGTCCCCAACTGCCACTCTCCCACACAGCAGGGTTTATGTGTGTGTGTGTGTGTGTGTGTGTGTGTGTGTGTTTGGTGGGGGAAGGGAGGCACTCAGTCAGGTAGGCAGTTACTAACCAGTGGTTATTCTGCACAAGGGTGGTCAGTTCTGCTGCTGGGCTATAGGGACAGTAAGATGAGTAGGACCCAGTTCCCACTCAGGAACTTACAAGCATTTGGCAGAGATGGACAGGTACACAGACCCAGGTAATAAAGGGCTACCTTGTGGGGAGGGTCCAAATGTCAGGAGGATGTGGGAAAGCTTCCTGGAAGTCGGGTGCCCAAACTGAGGTATGATGGATAAGTAGGTAGTCTCCAGGCAGGAAAGAGGGGAAGGTAGAAGGCATGGAGCATTCTTAGGCGTGGAGGCATGAGATGCAACAGTGGGATCAGGGGCACTAAGTTCAGTATAGCTGCAACGTAGGATGCTCAAGAGTAGGGGAGGCAGGGAGGTGAGGCGGGGATGGTAGCCTATCTCCTTCATCAGCTGGTTCCTTCTGGACAAGAGAGCATCACACCCACGGGGCCTGACCAGAAGCACCATTGGCTTCTCACATTTGCATAGACTCTCAACGTTGTTGATAATGTCTTCTTACTTGGACCTTGTTGGCTTGGCCTTATCTTGCCCCTCAATTCCTGTGCTAGGAAATAAGCAGCATCCTCTTTACCTCCTCTGCCTTTAGCTTCCCTTGTTTCCTCAATCTATCTTCTCCACTCCATTGAAGTAATTTCTCTAGAACAGGACACTCAGTGGACCCTAAGTGTTAGCAGCAGATCCCAAAGTGTGGTTTTGTATCAGAATCACCTGGCATAGGGGAGAGTGCCATATAATGTAGTTTCCTTATCTCTACTCCAGACCTACAAGAGCAGAATTTAGAGATGGGGCTTAGCACCTGCATTAAACACACTTGCACATGCGCACATACACACACACAGTCACACACAGTATATTGATTGAGCACAGCGATTAGCTGACATGGTTATGTGCATATAAGGTACAAAATTTTTAAAAGCACAAAAAAATGGTACGGACAGCAAAAAATAATTCTCTCTTATCCCTGTCTCCCAGTCATTCATTTTATTGACTCCAAGAATCATGTTTATTGTACATACAATCATACAGTTATGACGGTTTTTAATACAATGACAACATAGATTTCACTGTTCCTCCTCTTGTGTTGGTTACCTAGTCATCTGCCTTTGAGACTATTTTCATTGGTATATAAAATTTGCCCCATTTTTAAGGGCTGCAGTGTATTTCACTGTATATGTATCAAAAACATATTTAATCAATATCCTTTTGATGGATTTTGGTTTGTTTCCAATCCTGTGAAGGAGCAATTCTAACAACTTGTAATTCCAAAAGTCACTTCATGCTGTATAAGGTCTAACTCCTTAACTTGAATCACCCATTATCTCCGTGGATTCATTTCTTACCACATTTTCTCACCCTTACCTTGGGACTATTCAGAGTTTCTCTTATAGGGTAGTCTATGCTACGGTGTTACAACCTCTTGCTTTTGTTTACAATATTCCTTATATCTCAGGAAACTTCCGTGTCCATCTGCAACCCTAATGCTTGGCTTTCCAGTTTCATGGGCCAATTGCTGTCTTCCATCTTCTGCCTTAATCTCATCTGTCATTCACACCGGTGTGAAGATGAACATTATTATGTTTCAGAAATAGAGACAAAAGAAGTCTTGTCAAATTTACAATGAAAAGTTCATGTCTAAGATGGCAGTGGAAGTCATAAGAGTTGTTCTATGGTAGTTCCGCCCTCAGGAACAAAGTCAATTTGGTGAATTAGTTGTATATACTTTGACAAACAGAGATTCAATGTTTGTCCTTCTTGATGTGACTTTTCTCTAAGTTTCATTTGTTTTGGTAACAAAGATGTGTCTGTCATGAATGTTCCTTCCTCCCTCGCAGACTCATGCCTGTGTCTCTACATGTTCTCTCATGCATACATGTCTTAAAAGTCCAGCACTCCTTTCTTCTCTGGCTCTGAGTTTGTAATAAAAATATGTAGAAAAGTCATCAATTCCTGTTTTGTTGCTCACCTCCCTATTTCAGGTTTTTCCTTATAAATAACTCTCCTTACCAACTTTATAAGACTCTTGCTTAGACCAGGTGGTTTGGGGATATTGACTTTGGATTTTCCATCACCATGACTCCAAGGATGGCCTGATGACCTGGTGAGAGCCAATCAGAGTGCTTCTTTAACCTCCATTAACCTGATTGCTGTAGAGATGGGCACATGATCCAACTCCTGTTCTAAGAAGTGATAATCTGATCGGTATACTTAAAAAAATCAGGGGTTCACTGCTGGGCCAATGAATGGTGGTCAGGAGGTTCTGGTCACTTGGTAAAAACAAAAATGCTGGAAGGCTCTTCCTTGTGGATATTGGAAATGGGGACGCTCTCCGTAAAAGGGGGTTTGTTCTGAGCTGGGCTCACTTTTCCTAAAATTCGCATTTATGAACTCGGCTCAACATTTTAACTTTGGAAGGGAAGAGTCTTTGCACAATCATGAGCCTTTATGCATGTTTTTCAGAGTTGAAAATGTCCTCAGAAATTTCCAGTCCAATCACCTTGTTTAGCAAATGAAGAAACTGAGGCCCAGAGGAAGGCAGTATAATACTGCCTGGTAATCAATGTTTGTCAATATAATTGCTGGTACAAATACTCCCAATAGGGTCGGATTCAAGTTACCAATGTGATGTCACTGAAGAGGCAGTTGGGAGGAGAGGGGTTGTGACACCCCATTAGACATGATGGGTATAAATAACTGGCAGTGCCTGCCAGTGAGGTAGCTGCAATGTAGTCCTGGGAGCCAGGTCTCCTGACTCCAACCTAGTGCTCTGTCCATTACTCCATGCTTCCTCCCTCTGCCTTGCTTTTGTGGTTTCCTGAAAGGGAGGCAGATGAGGGAGCATGAACTTGAAACACAGGAGAATTCCTCTGCCTTTAAATCCATTACCGAGGGAGGTAGCTCCACTAGATCCAGTTGAATGATAATGTGCTCTTCTTGGACCTGGCCTTGGCTGATTGGCTGGTGCTCCATCATCCAGAGCCTTGTTCTCAGACATTTTCATTACAGACTCTGCCCACTATGACGCACTGGCGCCATGCCATTCCTTGTGTGCATGCCAAAATGCTTTTATGAAACCATTAAAAGAAACCTTTCCTAAGGAAAGTGGTGTAGGAAATGAATTCCTGAAGGTTAACATGCCTAGCATATAGGTTTGACCACAAGTGGGAACCTCACATGAAAACCTGCAAATGGGAGAGCCAGTCTACTCTGCCTTGCCCTGTGCAGCCTGTCCTTCACACACCGTCACCATCACCACCACCACCACCACCACCACAGCCACCCCAACAACAACTGCAACAGCACTCACTACACTCATTTCAACTGTAGTCACAAAAAGTGAGGGGAGATGGTTATGTAGAAAGATTGGTATCCATCTGACTCGCCCTGAGTGTGTGCAGGACTGGGGTCTCGCCATTTCAAGTGGTGTCTCTCTTGCTCAGTGAACACTCAAAGGACTTGGAAGGGATGGTCAATGGCTTTATGTCCTCTGGACTCATTGGTGACAAAGGCCTGCAGTGTCAAAGGCCTGCAGGAAAAGAGAAGACATTGCTGTCCCTTTGATGTGAACAATAAATTTTAAATGCCTACAATGAGAAATATAATTGGTTTGAGCATAACAGAAAGTTCCAACCATGCGTCTTGGTTATGTTCACACTAAATCTGAAATACGTGATAGTAAATAATGCTTTTCCTTTATTGAGAATAATGACTATTATTTTATTTAATCTGTAATATTTATTTTATTAGTGCTTTGCTGTGTGTCTTCATAACAAATCCCTCTCTACTAAGGTGACCTGTGGGTATCTTTATTTCTTGAATTACTGACACTATTACGCTTCTTCCAGGAACCCCACTTTGAATGGTCACTCTCTTGATGGTATGCTAATTGTTTCATGATTGACTTTCAAAAAAAAATCCTCTGATTTGTAATGTTTGGGGATTTCCCTGGTGTAAATACTCCCAATAGGGCCGGTTTCAAGTTACCAATGTGATGTCACTGAAGAGGCAGTTGGGAGGAGAGGGGTGGTGACATCCCATTAGACATAATGGGTATAAATAACCTCTAGCGGATAGATAAGATTAAAATATAGAATAGTTAGGAAGTATCAAGTTCAGAGTATTTGTTGCCTTTGTCTTTAATATAATTTATTTTATTCTTTGTATAATTTAATGTGTTTTAAAATATTTTATTTACTTATTTATTTTACAGAGAGACAGAGGGAGAGACAATGAGCAAGGAGAGTGGCAGAGGGAAAGGAAGAGGGAGAGAATCTCAAGCAGACTTGGAGCTGAGTGTCAAGCCTTTTGCAGGGCTCGATCTCGTGACCCTAGCTGAAATCAAGTCAGATGCTTAATGAATTGAGCCACCCAGGCACCCATGTATAATTTAATTTTTAATTTTTAGTTGCTTTTAACAAATAAATCATGAAGTCTCTGAGGATTTCCCATCTTGCTTTTATGAGCCAATGAGAACCAAATCCCAATGCACCCCAGTTCTCTCATCTGTAAGATGAGGGTAGGATTGGTGGCTGTCATAGGGAGTAATTGGGGGATGATATAAGGTGTGTAGGATAATTAGAAGACAATAAGGCCATAGAAAGTGCTCAATATATCATAGTTTTGTCATCAGTTCTCTGGACTGAGGCAAGGACTCTTTCCACTGCAGCTTTACTTGGGTGCTCTTAAGCTATGCATTGTGGGGTCTTAGCTGAGACAAACATGGGAAGAAGAAAAGAAGCATTCAGTTAAGGCACTGTTGCATTTAAAACCTGATCTCCAACACTTTCCTTTAGCTTCCAGAACTTTGATTTTCTCATTTGTAAAATGAGGTTTGGTAAAAATCAAGGAGAAACAAAGGAGAAGGAATCTAAAGCAAACTCTGTGCTGAGAACAGAACCCAATTCAGGGCTCAGTCTCACGACCCTGAGATCATGACCTGAGCTGAAACCAAGAGCTGGGCCCTTTGGCCAACTGTGCCACCCAGGCGCCCTGCTCCTAAGCTTTTGTAGATTTGTATTGTTGTCCTCCATCATATCACATTATCACATGTAATGAGATTTGAGGTGTTTTTTTTTTTCCCTAATTTCCCTATAGACTGAGGACTCTTTAAGATCATTATCTGCATCTTTTATATCTGTATTTTCCTGAGTTATCTGGTAGGCATTCAATAATGGTCTACTCCATGGGCAATTAAAGTTGGCTTCCAATCTATCTTTGGTCTCCGGTATATTAAAAATTCAGAGGAGTTCTCCAGAAAGACAATACCAATAGGACATATATATATGGAGAAGGACAAAGAGAGAGAGATCTCAAGAAATTGGTTCATGTGACTGTGGAGACATTATTATTATTATTATTATTATTATTATTTATTGTGGAGACTTAATAAATCTAATATCTACAGAGTAGATGGGCAGACTGGAGACCCAGGAAAGAGTTTTTTTTTTTTAATTTTTATTTATTTATGATAGTCACAGAGAGAGAGAGAGAGAGAGAGAGAGAGAGGCAGAGACATAGGCAGAGGGAGAAGCAGGCTCCATGCACCGGGAGCCTGATGTGGGATTCGATCCCGGGTCTCCAGGATCACGCCCTGGGCCAAAGGCAGGAGCCAAACTGCTGCGCCACCCAGGGATCCGCCAGGAAAGAGTTTTATTTCTCGTCTGAGGGCTATTTGGGGGTCGAATTCTTTCTTTCTCTAAGGAGGTCAATCCTTGTTCTATTCAGGCCTTCAACTAATTGGATGAGGCCCACCCATGTTAGGAAAAGCAAGATGCCTTACTCAAAGTCCACCAATTTCAATATTAATCTCATCAAAACACCCTCACAAAAACAACCAAAATAACATTTGACCAAGTGTCTGGGACGCTGCAGACCAAGTTGACAAATATCATTAACCGTTACGCTAGGGAAGACGTCTTTATCGTATCTTTGTAAGTGACCAGCTCATGTGGCCAACCTCAGTACTGGTATGAACTAAGGTCCTCATGATGCAGGTGCTCAGAGATTCAACGAAGGTTTTACCTAAAACACAAGGCATCCCCATTGGTGGTTGTGGGAGGTGCCTTTGTTTTTTGTTTTTTGTTTTTTGGGAGGTGCCTTTGTAAATAGCTTTGCTGCTGTTTCCTTTTTTACGAATAAGCCAGAGGGTTTAGTCTCTTGGTACCCATCTGGTAACCTTTCCAAGCACTAAGTTTGCTTATAATTTCAGAGAAAGCCTGTGAGATGTTGCACTTCACTTTCTCTGTCTCCCTCTCTCTCTTACGAACACTAATGGACTCGTGAAGCTAATGATAGGCTCCGATGGTGGAGGCTGAGCCCATGGGTGTGGGCAGCTGGAATGGTGAGACAATTCACTAGGGAGATCTCCCCCTGGTTTTGGTGTCTTTGGGTATTTCTCCTCCTTCTCCCACTCTTTTTTCTCTTTCTGCTTCGTCCCCTGACCTTGGGGCTTGTGGGGTTTGGACAGAATCCACCAGAGAACCCATTGAGTGGTTTGCCCTTCCTAGTGCTCCGGGCCCCGACGCAAAGGAGCAAGTGATGCAGATGAGCTTGGGACGCCAATGCCTTTTCTTGAGAAGTACGAGGGAGAAAATACATTTATGCAAACTGATTAAACACCACCCACAAAAAGACACCAATGCAACACTTTCTAAACAAATTACCGCAGAGTGTTCCAAGTCCATGTCAGAGCATGTAAACTCACACTCTTGCCTTGCCAATCTTTATCAAAATCTCAGTGTGAGAAATGATAATGTGGAGCCCCCGGAAGCACCTTGGGTACGTGTATTTCTTCATAGCATGTGATTTTGTCCGATCAGATGGGACACAGGGTAGGTGTGACAGGGCCGCCCACTGCCTACTCAAAACCCTTCTCCTCTTTTTCCTTTGTGATGAAGCCTGATTTCATCTGGGGGTAGCAATGGGGTCCAGCTTCACATCCTAATAGATGAACAGTAATTTGCTTTGTCTTTCCTGGTTTCACTTCTGGCTGCGAGAAGTCATGTGCAATGGCTCTGTCCAAGGGGATGGAGCAGATGCTACTGCGTGGGGCTTTTTTGACTATTTCTTAATGTGAGTTGACTCAACTAGCATGTGCCTCTCCTGCCCTTGTACTTCCTCCTTTCCCCTGGGAAAGTGATGAGTTGCCTGAAAGAGTGAACTGTCTCTTGAATGTATGCATACGTGCATTCACAATACGTGTGCATTTATCTGTGTAAGCACACTTACATGCAGCCCACAAACATGTCCTCACTCACCTATACGCACATGCACATGTAAACCTACACACATGTACATATGTGTGCACACAGACGTTGCACACTTACTAGCACCTGCAACGCCTGTATATTAAACACACGGCCTGCCTAAATGCACATATATATATTCCGACATCCCTCCTTATCTGCCTTACTCAAATGCATATCCATTATATGTTCACCCATATACATAGAGCCACACACACGTTTATACCCTCCTCGTACACACATGGACGGAATGAAGGGAAAAGTGCATGGTGTCTACAGGTCACATCTGAAGAAAGATTTGGGCTTTGTCCTTGGGGGAATTGTCATTTGCCTGAGAAACTGTACTGGGTACTGAGTGGCATTTGATACAGGGTTTGGATATCAAGGAATTTACAATTTTCAAGAGGAGAGAGGAAA
The DNA here is from genome assembly GCF_053574225.1 of Canis aureus. NCBI lineage: Eukaryota > Metazoa > Chordata > Mammalia > Carnivora > Canidae > Canis > Canis aureus. Next base: position 69,482,871 of record NC_135619.1, read on the forward strand.
GAGATATCCACATGTCACCTGGAAAACACTAAAACCAATGCAAACGGTGTCACAAAGCCATAGATAAACATCCACCGTGGGCATAGGTAGATTGAGGTTTCCTGGTGAGTATCTTATCAGAGGTCAGGGATGAAAATCATGTTAACTGACCAAGGCCGCCACATGCAGCTGTACAGGATGTCTACTGTGCAAGGGCCCTGGATCAAGCCTATTCTCTGTTCTTTAAGCCATTTACTTGCCATGGGACTGTCACTCAAGAGGAGGGCATTTTTATAAATTGCACAAAGGTGCCCTATGGGCTGGGGAAATGTAGTCCCTGGCCATGTCTATTTTGATCTATCCAGGTTCCTGTGTACAAGCTGGCGATTAGATCTCAGAAGAAAGTCATTTAGCTCTGAGTAGCTTTCCTGTGTGATTCCTTGCCTGGTGATCAGCTTTGCCTCTGCACTTTGCATTCACAACTCATGAGGTTTACTATGGTGTATTGAGTTAAATGAAAGGGATGGAGCAGACAAAGCCCACCAAACTACCTTTAACCAGCACAGAGCAGCGCGGAGAAATTGATTAAAATATGCATTCCCCTAATAGAGCGGCTGGTCCCAGTCTGGAAATTAATTAATGCTAATAGTACACAATCAAAACTGCTTTTGGAAATCTTCTTAGAACATTAACTAAAATGTTCATCTTTTTAATGCATTTGCCCGAACCACCGAGACTAAAAGCTTCGCTTGTTCCATGCAAATGTGAAGGCGTGGAATGAAAAAAAAAAAAAAAAGCAAGAAAGCAAGAGAGCATATTCAGGCTATTTCAAGCTTGCTAATGTTGACTTTCCAGCTAACTCGAGCCTACTTGGAGGGCCTGATGAGATGGCTCTGTAAGCCCAGAGATAGAGGGTGGCCTGGGCCTGGGGGCACCTTCTGTGCATGTTGCATGAGGACTGCAGAGAGGTAGACCAGGTTGGGGAAAGGACCATGAATTGAAGGCAGGGCTGAGGGTCTCCAGGGTGCCATCCTGCAGTGAGGGTAGGAGGGAAGGAAAGAGGGCTCCAGATAGTATGAAAGGTCCCTCTGCTTGACAAAGTGGTCTGGGTCATCGGCTTTCAAACAGAAGGGCTTTGAGGCACCACGCCTCTCGGGGACCAAGCATCTGCTACATCATGGACCTCTGACTCCGATCGCCCTATCTGCAGGCTCCATGTCACAGGTTGGGGTTTGGGGTGCTCCAGTTCTGGGAGGAAAAATCCTGGTGCTCTTTATTATGGTCTTGTCATTCAGTATGTGATTTACCCAATAACGAATTGCCTGCTTCCTGCTAACTAGCAGCTGAGTAGAGCTGCTCCCACAGAGCTCAGAGTTTGGTGTGGGAGACAGACCCATAGATGGGGAAAGACAGTGTGTAAATGTCCTGGAGATTTGTCCCACCGAGGGGGGACCCTAACTCAGCTGGTGCGGGAGGGGCAAAGGACCCATCTGAGGGTCCTGGTGGAGGAGGGATTGGCTGAGTGGCCAGGGAGGAAGCAGAGTCTCCCTCTGGTTTTGCAGTATATGTATGATGCAGGGAGAACTGAGGCAGCCGTGGGTGCAGGGGGACAGAGGCAGGCATGGAGAAGTGGTTTCTGGTGAGTGAGCAGCACTGGTCAGAGGACACTGAAGGAGGCCAAATGCCATGTTAGAGGAGACCATGCAGTCAAATGCTATGGAAACGTGTCAATCCAATTTAGGATACCTTGTACTGCTCACAAGATCACAGACAGTCATCCACGAAACCAAGAGGGAAAACCTGCACCTGGGAGGAGGAGAAAGCTGCCCTACTTGCTCAAATCCTGTTTCTGGAGAGTATGTACTCAAATGTTCTTTTTCCTGAGATTGTGACAGTTTGGAAGGCTGTTCTGTGATTTGTTGGTGGCTTAGCAGCGTCCCTGGCCTGACCCACTAGATGCCAATCTAATGGTCAAATGTTCAGACATCGTCAAATGTCCCTTGAAAGGAGGGTGAGGGCCTCCAGAGAGATGAGGAGGCTAGGTAGATTATGTCACCATGTCAGATGGGCCGCACCTGTTGACCGGGTGCCAACCTTTATCTCCTAAGTGCTCCGACTTCAGCAGGATTTCCTCTCCAACTAGGGCCTTTCATAGTTTTACCCTTTGGCTTAAATTTTGGATTTGCATATGTTTTTATCTGCAAACCTGGAAGAGAATATGAAAATACGTTGCGGTCTTTTTTGAAATATAATTGTAACCATCTCATCAGCACCTGCCGATAACACAAGCGTCTGCGAGGTTTTCATTAAAATGGGACCATCTATCTTCTTCTATTATTTTCCCAGTTGAGGTGAGCTTGTTTAAAATTTTTAATTTCTTTGAACTAATTTTAAAATAAACAGATAAGATAAACACTAATATTTTAATTAAAAAAAAAAACCCTATCAGTTTCTTTCATGGTTTATCAGTTTCTGGCAGTGAGGGGAAAGAGGGGGCTGAATGGCCATAAGCCTGAATTCAGATCTTCGAAGCTTGAGCCGTGAGACCTCGGGGCTGGTCTGTGCTCTTTGATTGCCTCTTCTGTATAATGGGATTTTATCTGCTCTCTTGGACTGTTGGAGAATCCAGGTGGAATCGGGGCTCCTGGAAAATCTTGAAAACGGAAAACATGTGCTGTATCAATATAAAAGACTATTATGATAGTAATTATTATAATTCTGCAGAAAGAGACAATGAAATAAAACCAGATATCATGGAATACATATCTTAAATCTCGGTGCTTGCTGACTGACTGTTTCAGTTTCAGTACGTTACGGAGTTTCTCTGAAATTCCGTTTCTCTGTCTGTAAAATTCAAGCGCAGAATGCACCGCATGGGATTTTGACAATTACAGACAAAGGGGAGCGCAAAATGCTGAGCACAGTGTGAAGCAAAGAGTACGAACTCGGAAGAGTAACTATATGATTTTTATTACCATCACGGCTATTATATCATTCTTGTTAATTTTTCAAACACACTTAGCCTAAGTGTAGATTTGAAAAAAATATATATGGCTGGGATTTTTTAACCCAAAGCTAAGTCTTTTGGCATCTGTGCGTGCAAGGGGCATACTCTATAGGTCTAGCCTCACTTTATTGGCACAGGTGCACCGAGGCATCATCGGGGCAACACTCTTAAAAGAGGCCGTTATGAAATCATCGAGCTTGTGTCAGGCTGCCCTTGGCTAATACCCATGTCCCATGTCCGTGGGACCTCATTGTTTGATCCTCATGAAATCAAACACACCTCACGGGACTGTAGTTTTCATAGTGCCATGGTATAGATGAAGAAATGGAGAGCCCAGGAAGGAAGCAGGTGAAGACTTTTCTGCTTTATCTTCAGCCCTGCAGTGGTACTACCGGGACAGATGCTGTGGATGGATGAAAGAATGGAGAATTTCTGTGCATCCCCCAACATGGTCCTCAGTGGAGCAGCAGGGATTCCCAACCAGGCAAGCTGGCTCTAGTCACACCTCCAGGCCTCTGGGACATGGCAATTGGTCCCCACCGGGGACAGCTGCCTGGAAATCTGTTCTTGCAGCACTTTGTCCCATTCTTAGAGCACGTTTGCACCTTGCCTTGGCTTACCTCCTACATGCCCACCTCTCTCCTCTACCACACTGCCCATTGCTTGCAGTATGTCTGAGCCACTCCTGGACCCTCCTCCCTTGTGTCTGATGAAGATTCATAAAAGATATAATAGTCTTATTTTTATTTATTTATTTTTTAATTGAAATGTTTCTCTGCCTTTTTTAAAGATTTTATTTATTTATTCATGAGAGACACAGGGAGAGGAGCAGAGACATAGGCAGAGGGAGAAGCAGGTACCCTGCAAGGACCTTGATGCGGGACTCGATCCCAGGACTCTGGGATCACGCCCTGAGCCGAAGGCAGACGCTCAGCCACGGAGCCACTCAGGTGTCTCAAAGATATGATAGTTTTAAGAGATGTGCTTCAGAGCAGCCTCCCGTGTGACCTATGATTACACAAACGGCTCCTGTTCACCTAGCACGGAAGCTGCACCAGGCGTGGTGCATGCATTTTCTTGTTTTAGTCTTACCACAACCCCATGTAAGTAAGTAAAGGATTATTACTATTGTTATTAATTTTATTAATATCCCTGTTTTATAGGGGAAAATTTGGAAGAACAGAGGTGACATGGCTGGCAGGTGTCAGAGTTTTCAAAGCCACTGCACCGGGCAGTGACCCCATGCACGGTCCTGTCCCTGTTCCATTCTTTCTCTTGGAGCCAGTGTCCAGCCTGTGCTGGTTTCTTCTTCCAACTCCTGGACATGTGAGCTCTGGCTTTCAGTGGCGACCAAAGAGAGGTAGGTTCTGCTCCCGGCTGGTGCTGTGGCCACTCTGGCTGCTGGAGGCATCTCAGGGCTACTCTGGACTCTCAATGGAGGGGACAGATAGGTCAGTTGGGCTCTTGTGCAATTTTTTCAATCATTAAAAAGTTATTAGCTCAGATAGATCTCAAGTATTTGTCAAATACCATAGAGAGGAGCCCCTGGCTTTCCATCACTGTCCACTTACGTTTCCTGCTCAATGGCCTTAGGTCATGTTGGTGGCCTTGTCCCTCAGCCCATCCCAAGGCTGGAATCCAGCAGGTCCTGACTCCCTGGGGATGCATTAGTCATACCTGCCTCCTCCTTCCTGCCTTCTGCAGCCTGCAGAGTGCCCCAAGGCAGCTCAGAGGAGGCAGCTGTCTCCTCTCATCTCTCAGGCTTTCCTTCCTCCACATGGGTACTTGGTGATAGAGGGACCTGGAAGCTTAGCAGCTCCAGCTGGACTAATTTGTCCACTGCTGGACTGAGGGGCTCATCTTTCTGACCACTTTCTTCCTTTATTGGGAAAATGAGAGGGAAGTACCTGCCTGGTGTGGAGTGAATGGATTCGCCCAAGAAGATCCAGTGACCCAAGGGGAACCTGAGTCATGGTGAGCTGTCAGGATTGACTCTCGCTGTGCCAGCGATGAAGGACTAGGTCTTCTCTCTTACTTCCCACACTCACCTGTTCCTTGGATGGTCACAAGCCCTGCCTCCCTGCCTCCAACCAGCTCCTCTCCACAGGGACATCTCCAAAGCACATTTTGTGCTCATGACATCCCATTATCCCTTAGAAACATGTCCAGGTGGGCTCCCATGACCTCTCTGAATTGGCCATCTCCCGCTCCAGTCTCACCTCATCCAGCCACTCATGTACTTTTCTCAACTGCACCAACTGGAGCTATTTCAGAGGTCAAAAGCCCCTGTCCCACCTGTACCCTGACGCAAGCTTGTGGGAGATTGGGAGATGCCTCAGCTTTGGAGCTGCCCCAACGCCCCCCCCCCCCCCCCCCCCCCCCCCGTCACACACAGACCCCTTCAGGGCCTTCTGGTGCAGTGTTGATATGTCCCCTGACCTCATGCTTTCCTTTTCTCCCTCCCTACCCTGGGAGGCCACCTGGAGGCTGGGGCCTCTCGTCAGGGCCTCTCGTCACCTCTGTTTACCTAGGGCCTGCCCAGACTAGATTTTGACCCAGGGTAGACACTCAACAGAGCTTTTTGTACACATGAAAGATTTATCACGGTGCCTCCAGAAAGAATGATGGGACTTGCATAAACTGACAGGATTATTATTGGAATTCATTTATTTAAAAAAAACTTCATATATTTTATTATCCCAAACACTGGGATTCCAAGACACTGCATTCCAAGACATTTTTTATGCCAAACCTGACAAATGGATAGCTTTCCCCAGATTTTTTTTCCCTTTTAATTATTTGCATTCATTTTCTGTTTCAAAGACATTTTAACATTGTGCTACCAGCTGATGGCTTAAACAGACATTATTAATGGGAATATTACAAAAATTAAAATCAGGACTTTTAATGCAAATTGAATGAAATGCTCAACCACCCAGCCAAATTGAATGGCTGATTATTCATTCTGAAAGCACAGGATGGGGTGGATGACCTGAGCCACATGGGGGGAGCAGACAGGAAGTGAGATGGGAAGCAGGAAACCGAGTCCCAGAGCTGACCCTCAGGAGCTGTGTGACCTTGGGCCACTTCCCTGACCTCTCTGTGTCTGAGTCTCTTCATCTAGACATCGAATGAGGGTTGAATAAAATAAAGGGCTCTTGATCTGAATCCACGAGCCTTCTAGCCCTTTGGAAATCGCTGTGAAACCCCCAAATTATGTGCAAAAGTATCCTGTGTGTACATTTTTCTAAATAGAATGTCTGCAGCTTTCATCAGATTTTCAGAGATCTGTGACTCCAACATGTTTAGTAGCCAGCAAACAAGTAATCTCTTCATTCATTGAAGAGAATGAATGAAGTAATCTTCATTCATTCATTCATTCATTCATTCATTCATTCAAGTCACAGATATTTGTGAGCACCCAGGAAGTATTCTGGACGCCCTGGAGATACAGCCGTGAACAAGAAAGTCTCCACTCTCAAATTCCTTCCCAGTTGGACCATTTTATCCATGCGTACTGAGATTCCCACCTTGAGTATTAACCCTCCTGGCCTTAGAAGACAAACACCACTTCCCTTTGTGTCTTTGAAAAGGTGAGTAAGACCCAGGCAGAGCCGGCCGCCCCCCCACCCCCCACCCAGGGGCCACTGTAGAAGGTGGAAGGACCTTCCAGAGAAACAACTCACTCAGAGGAGGGAGGTCAGCTGACAAGGCTGGCCAGGTCTCAGGGCGTGGAGGGCAGTGGGCACAGTGGATGGCACAGTCCAGGGGCCTGAGGACGCATGACACCTGAGAGCGGATTTCCATTGACAGCACAAACGTGAGTAGCGCCCACCCATCAGCAGCACCCCCTGTGGGAGGCCCAGCCCCGTGGCAGCTTCCAGGAAGGGAGGAAGAAGAGAGGCAGATGATAGGTGCAGGGCTCAGGAGCTCCAGAAACAAGGGGTGCACTTGGATGTGGCCCAGAGGACTCCGATAGGCAGACAGCGATATGGCTTTTGGTCACCTCGTTTTGGTGCCATTTCTGCACAAACTAGGAAATGCAGGTTACACACATACACTTGTTTGGCTCAGTAGCCGACGCTGGGGTTGGAGGGCCCCCTGGAAGCTGTCTGGCCTTCCCCTTTGGAGGGCAGATGGGCCTGAGTGGGGGTGGGCCAAGCGGAGCTATTTTTCTAAGTGGGGTGGGAGCTGGTTGTGGTGCAGAAGGGTCCTGCTTTCCAGGCCCTGGGGTGAGCCCAGCTGAGGACAGAAGACTCTACCATGGAGCTGGAATCCAGGGACGCCCCCTCCCCCACAGACCAGACATAGCCCCCCCCCCGCCCCAAAAAAAGGTCCAGCTCAGATCCAATATGGCATGGAACAGACTTATCCTAAAGAATTTATCGAGTGTTTATTTGAAATTCAAATTTAACTGGACATCTGTATTTTTATTTCCTAAATCTGGCAGCCCATCCAGAGAAAGCCCAGGGGAGAGAGACAAGGAGAAGGACAAGGAATGAAGGAGAGGTGTCTGTGGCTTGTTGCCCTTGGCTCTTGTTTGGGGGTGTACGAGCAGATTGGACTGACTGAGAGGCAAACACATACATGTAATTGATTATTACCAAAATAATAAAATGGAGAAAAAATCCAAGAGCCACAGATATAAGACTTTTGAGCTTTACGTCCAGTATGCTCTGAAGTGTTTGAAACCTACCGATTTGTGTATTCCTTGCATAGCACTGTGGGGAGGGAGTCACGCTGGCTTGCAGATGCGGAGAGAGGGCCCAGAGGGGTGGGGGTCTCCACCCCATCGCACAGGTGTCGGGGTGCAGAGCTGCACTGTGCACCCTCTGACCATTCTCAGAGCCGGTCCTTGCTCACGTGTCTCCCCAGAACATTCCTCTCGGTATAGTGAGTTTCTCCTTAGATCCCTAGGCTTCTCCTTCGGTCAGCAGGCATTTTCTGCACAGGGCCCGGTAGCAAAGCCTGAGGGCCACACTGGGTCTGTCACTTCTCCCGATGCGTCGTGAAATGAAGGCGCATGGCTATATTTTTTATAAAACTTGATTTACAAAAATTGGCAGCAGGCTCCCTGTGGTCGGCTGACCTCTGATCCAAGAGCACGCAACAGAACCCTAACAAAGCTATGTGGACAAGACACAGCCAGCGAGGTAACAGGCAGGCAGCAGGGAGACCTGCCTCCCGGCACGCAGTAAGTTCCCAGCACCCGGGCTTGTTCTTTATTTAAAACCTATAAAAGATGGGGCACCTGAGTGGTTCAGCGATTGACCGTCTGCCTTCGTCCCAGGGCTTGATCCTGGAGACCCGGGATCGAGTCCCACGTCGGGCTCCCTGCATGGAGACTGCTTCTCCCTCTGCCCGTGTCTCTGCCTCTCTCTCTGCATCCTACATGAATAAATAAATAAAATCTTAAAAAATTAAATTAAATTAAAAAAATAAAACAACCGCATCAATGCCCTGACCGGTCAGGGACAGGGAGGGAGGGTAGAGACTGCAGGGATAGCGTCCACCTTGAGGGACAAAGGGCAGGCCCAGAGGCCCCACCTTCAGAATTCCGTCCAGCTCCAGCACCTGTTGGTCACGCTTCCTCCAGAAATTATTCAGTCTTTCTAAGCTCAGTTTGCCCATTTGCAAATCAAAACTAGAAATACCTATTCCGCGAGGCTACGAGGCTACGAGGCTACGTGGGGACTCATGAGCTCCTGTTACCTATGAGGGCATCACTTGGTTCTGATTTTACCTTGCAAACCCTCCCCGATTCTTCTCCCTCCCTCTCCTCCTCTTGCAGGTGAGCGCATTCCCCCAGAACACAAGCTCTGCCTCCTTTAACTGGCTCACAATTTAAAAGAGCAGAATTCCTCTGTTCCTGCTGCCAGATTGCATTTGCTAAACAATCATTTTGCTAACTGGGATTCAGACAATGTAGGAAGAAACACTTGAAAACAGTCGTAATTGGTGTTGAAAATAAGAAGCGGGACGGGCGGAGTCAGAGCATTATTAAATTTTGCTGCCATAATGACCATTGTAGAATTGGCTGGTTATCCCCCCATTAGGACGTAATGACATCCATTGTTGGCGGCTCTGCGTTTGATTATAAGATAATGACAATAATTCATTGTTTGCTGCTCTTTACCTTGAGACAAGGTAACCACAAGTTTAAAGGAAGATGTACAAGAGGTAAATTATATGTTGCTAAATATGAAACAGCACCTCGCTTGTCCTGGTTTATAACAATAAAAACAACAATTTTAGATAGAACATATATTTAGTAGGTTTTCCCCCTAGGAGAGACTGAGACACTGATCATTGCATAATTACTACAAAGGAAAATCCCGCTAAATTGTTAGGTTTGGATACTGTGCGAAACCATCTCCTTGAACTGCGGGAAGGAAATGGGGCCTTTTGGGACCTTTTGCTTACTGTTTGAACTGGGTCTTTGCTGATCACAGACCTGGAAGCCATCCTGAAGGTCTCGGGGGGTGGGCGGAGGTGGTTTAAATGCACCTCCTGTTTGCAAACATAGTCGTTCATGGATTGGTCACGTGCTAGACTGAGCTAGTCCTCAAGCCCCACCAATTTCTCTGAGTCTCCGGTCGCCTCCACGCTCAGCTGTCACCACCTCCTGCCCCGACTGGTTGCATCTGCTTTGCTGTGGTCAGCTGGCCCGCAGGCTTGCCTCCCCGGGTCTTTTCTCCATCAGCAAACACATGCATCTTTTAACCCTTGGATCAGATCCCGTTGCTCTTCTGGGACAGAGTTTGGCAGTTTCCTGTAGAATTGGATGTACTCGTACCTTTCGACTTGGCAATTGCGCTTCCAAGTACTCGCCCAAATGAAAAACTAATGTCCACATAAAAAATCTACAGGTGAATCATTATAGCCATTCGTTCATCATTATCAAAAACTGGAAGCAACCAAGATGTTCTTAGTGGATGGATTCATTTGTGATGTTCAGGTAAATGGATTAACAGACTGTGGTCCATCCAGACGGTGGAATATTACTGAGCAGAGAAAAGAAATGAGCTGCCGAGCCATGGAAAGATGTGGAAGTAGCTTAGGATGCTGAAAGAATTAATATTGATATGTGAAAAAAGTCAATCTGGAAAGGCTCTATACTGTCTGATTCTAACTACATGATATTCTGGGAAAAGTAAAATTATAGAGACAGTTCAAAGGTCAGTGGTTGCCTGGGGTTTGAAGGGAGGTGGAGGGTGGAATAAGATGGAGCACAGGACATCGTAGGGCAATGAATCTATTCCATATGTTCCCATAATGGGAGAAACATGACAATATGGACTTGCCAAAACTTGCAGATGTAAGGAGTGAACCCCAATATAGACATGGAACTTAGTTGCTAATAATGTATCAGCATCAATTGTGATACATGTATCAAATGCAACAGACACAAATGCAAGATACGAACAGTCCCGGAAGCTGTGTGCTGGATAGAATGTGGAAACCCTTGTGTGCTAGCTCCTCGATTTTCTACCAATCTTAAATTGCTCCAGAAAATAAAGTGTATGAATTCAGGGGGAAAAAAAAATCCGTGCTGTAACTAAATGTCTCCCATGTTGAAAACCCAGGTCCTTAGCAGGGTTTCAGGACCCTCCACGATCCGCCTCTGCCAACACTTGCATACTTAGCTGATTTATTGTGCTGCAGCCCCACTGGCCTCACTGGCTCACCTCCACACTTTGGGCTCGTTCGTCCTCGACCAGCAGGAGTGCACATGCCCCAGACGTGCCCGCCGCTCTCTGCTCAATGCCTCAGAGACCATTCCCCAGCCAGGCGGTGCCCCTCCTCTCCTGGTCTCTCTTTTCACTCCACTTTCTCTTTCTTCTTAGACATCGTTCAGTATTTATCTGGTCATTTCCTGTCGCCTGCTACAAGCTCACGGCTGTCTCCCCTGCGCAGTGTCCGGTGCAGAGCAAATTCTCAATTACTAGCTCCCGAATGATGAAGGTGGAGCTGCTCTGGACTCCCTCTTAGGAGACTCCACACGCTGCCTGATGTCTCCTAGAGGTTTAGTCTTTAAACCATAGGCCCAGCCCCAAACGCTGTAGCTTCCACGATGACATGGGACAGGGTGTGGGCACTGCGGGACCCATGTCATCAGTTGGGACATTGCATTTGGCACTCTTGAACTTGCCGATATGTGGGGAGACGGAGTTGCCACCCTAGGACTTTGCACATGTTCTTAATACATGCTTAGACAAAGAGATTCCTCAGGCCTAAGTACACACACACACATACACACACAGGTACGTACGCATCCATGCACACACAACCACACACATAGAAATGCAAGTTGGCAGAGGACGTGCCAAAGTTCAAAGTCTCAGCACATCCACCTGTGGTCAGAGGAAGCTGACTTACAGACAAGTCACAGCCATGCATGCAGAGGAGCAGCAAGGTCCTCCTGGCCCAAGGTCAGCCCCCTTGGGGCCTCCTCCTGGCAGCTCCAGCAAGACCTTTAGTCATTGAACATGCCAAATGCCTCAGGTGGAAAATTCTTTTTTTTTTGGTTAAAGATTTTATTTATTCATTCATGAGAGAGAGACAGAGAGAGAGAGAGAGAAGCAGAGACCCAGGCAGAGGGAGGAGCAGGCTTCATGCAGGGAGCCCGATGTGGGACTGGATCCGGGGACTCCAGGATCACGCCCTGAGCCGAAGGCAGGCACCAAACCACTGAGCCACCCAGGGATCCCATCAGGTGGAAAATTTTGCCCACATCTGGATGATACAATCTTCCCAGGTCTGTTATCTTCCCTCCTTTGGCAGAACACAGCACCGAGGAGGGTGGTCTCTGCAGCTGGGGTATCTGAGTTTGAATCCTGGTTCCAGCTCTCTAGATGAATGGCCTTTGGCATGGGAACCTCTCATGCCTCAGTCTCCTTATTTGTAAAATGATGGGATAAGAACAGTACAGATTAAACCATTTCACCCTTCTCAAGTGCTCATCACAGGGCCTGGCAAATTAGAGGTACAGATGATCACTAGCCATTATGATCATCAGCAGGAGCAGTGGCGTTTTGAAACTCAGCATCCCCAGGCGTCAGCCGACGTCTCTCGTCTCCAGAACACATCTGGGCCACTTCCATCCTAGGTGGATGCCCAGTGATTCTCCCTTCGGTATCCTGCATTGTATTTACACGGGGGAAACTGAGTTTGAAAATCTAATGTGGCTGGGTCAAGGTGAGCAAGTCAGTGTCATCAAAGGGATAAACAGCCCCTGAGATCTGTAGGCAGATGCTGGCCTCTGCTTCCTCCCTGAAAACATCTTAGCGAGCGCACAGCCCAGCTCAGCAGCCCCTGCTCTTCTCTGCAGGCTGCAGATCTCTGCAAGCCTCAGGATGGGAGAGCCGTGAAAACCCACCTCTCGGAGCTCCAGAGCATGACTGACCAAGGGCCCCAGCTGCTATGTCCTGCGATCTATCCATCACCACGTCAGTGCCCAGGCTGCATGTCCCATGGGCTGCTCCCGCCCGTCACTGAGCACAGCAGGCCATTCTTGGAAAATCTGTGACTCCTCCATCGGGCAACGTCGCTTGAGGACTCCCTGCGGGCCTCATCGATCTTCTTTAGTTGGCACAGCAGCGGCCAATGTTCCTGCCACTTCTTTCCTTCCCTTCCTCATTCACTAGGGTCAGACCCACAGTACAGCCTGATGGCTCTCCTGGCCCCCAGCTCACTTTCCACCTCAGGCTTTGCCCCTAATAAATCTTTGTCATTCCTAATCCTGTCTGCATTTGCTTCTCAGAATATACCTACAGGCAAATGACAGCACTTGTACCTGTGCATGGACAGCCAGAGTCCAGGGGCTTTTTTTTATGATTTTATTAATTTATTCGTGAGAGACAGAGAGAGAGGCAGAGACACAGGCAGAGGGAGGAACAGTCTCCCTGATGGGAGCCTGATGTGGGACTCGATCCAAGGACCCTGGGATCTCAGGTGCCCCCCAGGGGCTTTCAAATATCTGAACCGTATTGTCCAGAAACATTCATTTAAGAACATCTGTATTCATTCACTGCAGCATAGAACAGAAGGAATGGTCCGTGCAGGCTGAAGAGGTTTGCTTATTCACTCAACAAACATTTACTGGCTGTCTACTCCGTCATTTTGGCTAAGGAATAAAAGGTGTTTGGCAAAGAGATTTAAAGGACGACTACAGGGGCACCTGGGTGGTTCAGTCGATTAAGCATCTGACTTTGGCTCAGGTCATGATTCTGGGGTCATGAGATCGAGCCTCGCACCAGGCCCTCTGCTCATCTAAGAGTCTGCTTCTCCCTTTCTCTCTCCCTCTGCCTGCCACTCCCCCTGCTTGTGCTCTTTCAAATAAATAAAATCTTAAAAAAAAAAAAAAAGGGTAATTGCATTTCACGAAATCTGCAGGTGTTTGGACAATGACCCTGGCATTTCTGAACTTCATATATTCGCCAAGAGTTGGGCAGGTACCATCAAAGCACAGAAGGCAGCAGAATGCTTCACGTCTGTCTCAGGAAGGGGCATAAACATAGAAATGCAGTCTCCCCGAAGGATCTCAGAATCGTCTGGTGTTCCCTCCCACCCGAGGCAGGAAACCCCCTTCCCAGCCTCCCAGAAAGCCGGCACTACGGCACTACGGTTTCTGCTAACACACTTCCAGAGACCAGCCCCTCACTCCCTACCGAGGCGGCTCGTCAGGCACATCCCAACTGTTAGGAAGTTTGTCCTTGTGTTGAGCTGACGTCTGTCTCCCGCAACTTCTACACTACTCTGAGTTTTCCATCTGGAATTCCAGAGAACAAGTCAGCTTCCTCGCCCCCACAGAAAGAAAGAAAGAAAGAAAAAAAAAAAAAAAACACACACACACACACACACGAAGTTTGAAGCCTACTGGCTGCTTTTGGAACTTCTCTCTGGGATAACTGTGCCCAGATCTCACCGCTCTTCCGAGGACTTGGTGCCCAAGCCCACACTAGGCCGTCTAGAGAGCTGGGGCCTGTCTTGAAGCTGTGTGCCGGGACTCGTCCTATCTCTGTGTTTGTGGGGCAGCGAGCCCCCAATTTGAAACTGCTGCTGGAGGGGGGTGGGTAGTTCTCCCTTGGGATTCCCTCCCAGATGGATGAGGATTCTTAAACCAGATGTTTTTTAAAAGATTTTATTTATTTATTCATGAGAGATACAGAGAGAGAGAGAGGCAGAGACACAGGCAGAGGGAGAAGCAGGGTCCATGCAGGGAGCCTGACGTGGGACTCGATCCTGGGCCTCCAGGATCACACCCTGGGCTGAAGGCAGGCACTAAACCGCTGAGCCACCCAGGATCCCCGTGGAGGGGATTCTGCTAGCAAACACTCCTCGCCAATCCCTGGCTCTTCCCCTGCTCCATCCCTTCCTCTCTGATGGCAAAGTTTGGAAGGAGCGTCTGAGATCTTGACTGAGATCTCTCCTTCTCCACAGGAAGCTGTCTGTCCAGAGAATGTGCATTCTGCTCATTCTTAGGTGCTGCTAGTTTTACAGGGTGCTTGTGGTCATGCCGCCCTGGGCCTAAGCGTCAGGAAGCCCATCCACCTGCAGACACAAGCCTCCTTCCTCTTGAGCTGCTGGATCGGTACCCAGGTGCCCTGTGACTTCCATCTGCTGACCCTGGTTGGCTTCTCAATAGGTTTGAAAATTACATGGAGATGGGGATGGGGTGCTCCGTACCGTGTCCCCCTTAGGTTCCCAAACTGTATATGACTGTTCGGTGGGAACCTTGATATTCTTGAATTCCATGCTTATTGTTATACATACATCCTTGGACTACAGCATATAATCATGGATCTACAAATCTTGAGAGATATCTAGTATTTTTAGATTGCGTGAGACATTCTGAAAGAGCAAAGTAATTCCCCTCGTCTTAACAGTTTCCTTTTTCTGATGTACCGGCGGTGGCTTCATGAATGCCTAATTTAGACAAGCTCAGGAATTGGCCTGAGCAAAAAATTCACCTCCTAGTCCGATCCACTGCTTTTCTCTTACCTCCTCAAGACCTGTGACCTTTGACAAAATCACATTGTCTTCTCTGTGCATCTTTAAGTTGTCCCATGAGAGAGGGAGACATCCCCCCCCAACCAGGACCATGATGTTCCTTCCCTAAAAAACATCCAAAGTCTTTCACCATCTCTGTCAGCCTCGTGGCCTGAGCAATGTTTTTCCCAGGTGGGACTTTATCAGAAAAAAAAAAAAAAAGCAGAAGTTGAAAAATGTGGCAGAAAATTTGCATGCATCCCCAAGCTGAATATTCTGGCTTTTATTTTTCATTTTGAGAATATGAAGTCTGAGTCGTACTGGTTCTTGCTGCATTAACCGAAAAAGTCCTTTCCTTTAGCACCCATGTTGCAATTATAAATGTCCACGTCTCCTCAAAGTCCCAAACAAAATATTTCATTTTTTTAACATTCACTTCAAAAATAAGTAGATATGGACTATTTTCATAACCTAAAACTGTTTTTTTTTGTTTTTTTGTTTTTTTTTTTGCCTTATAACTTCCCTGGTAGGAAATCTAAGTGTCTGGCTCTCTAACGTTCCTGATTGAAATGTTTCACCTTCTCGTGTCAGTTGGGAAAATATGTATTATAATAATTATTCTTCTACCCGAGGGAAAAATGATTTGAGTCTATGGAAATCATATATATGTGAAGACGAATATTTTGACTCAGGAAATACTTGCTGTGGTTCGGAGGAACAGAGTGCCCTCGTCTATTTCTGTGGCTGGCTCCTTCTGTTTGGACATCTAGAAGGTTCTCTCCTCTGCCTCACCGCCCTCCCTACCATCTGTGCAGAGGCTTGTCATTGCTTTTCTGGAAACGTCTTGCCAATGCAGGGCCAGCTTCCATTCCTAATGGTAACTCAGCAACCTCCTGGCATCCCCAGGACCCAGTCCTGCCTTCATTCTGTCTCTTTCCCTCAGCTAAAACAGAAGTAAATCATTTGGGAAGCAAGGGAGACTGGAATAATGATTTCAATGCTTCCATTTATGAAACTTTAAATTCTCACCTGCATATGGAAGCTTTCCTGTATTATCTGTGACCTGGCCGCATCCACGCTGCCCATGCCACCTGTTGGCTCCTGGTGACACGTGTCAGGTTCCAGCCACCCTCAACCATCTTATTCCCCTTGTCCTTTTTTTTTTTTTTTTTTTTAAATTTCCTACCTGTTCTTCCAATCATTTCTTTCTTGTTTCTTGAGGCTCATTGTAGCTGCCACCTTTACTCGAAATCCTTTTCTAAACTCCATGGAATGGACCATGCCACACACTGAACGTGGCTTTCTAGCCAGTATTTAATAGACGAGGAAGTCGAGTCACAGCGAGAATCAAATGAAATCTCCAGAGGCTGGGAAACATCACATTTGAAATTCAAAAGCAGGTGTTTTGACTTGAGGTCCAGAATTTGTTTATTTTATACACGCTGTCCACATCATCCTATCCTGCAGGCCGGAAGAAAAGAGTAAATGAGGGATGTGGAAAGCCCACTTTACCAGCAGTCAATTGTGATAAATATGAGGCACACTATCATTAATGTTTGCGAGGCTGGAAGCCAAGATCCCCCCCGCCGCCCCCACTTCTCAGCTCTGTGCCATCAGGCTAACTCTCCTTCTGAGTTACCTTACCTATAATAATCAGTATGATATGTATCTAGCGGATTGCTGTTTGTATAAGAAGCCCTGGCATATAGCAGGTGCTCATTCAAAGTCAGCTTCTTTGTTTATAGGAACTCTTCTTTTTGATGGCTGAATAATATTCCATTTTGTATATACACATAATCACATTTTCTTTATCCATTCATCCATCCACTGATGGACACTTAGGTTATTTCTGTGTCTTAGCTCTTATGAGTAATGGTGCAATGACTTCATCTCCTTCCTTACCCAGAAGTCAGATTGCTGGATCATATAGTAGTTCTATTTTTAATTTTTTGAGGACTGTTGATGTTGTTTCCACAATGGCTGCCCCAACTTATATTCCCATCAACAGTGCACGAGGGGTTCCCTTTTCACCACATCGTCACCAACACTTGGCTCTTGTCTTTTTGATGACAGCCTTTGTAACAGGTGTAGGGCGATATCTCATTGTGGTTTTGATCAGTATTTCCCTGATGATGAGTGATGTTGAGCATCTTTTCAGGTGTCTTTGGCCATCTGGATGTCTTCTTTGGAAAAATGTCTATTCAGGTTATTTGCCTATCTTTTAATTGGGTTATTACTTTTTGCTATTGAATTATATGAGTTTCTTATGTATCTTGGATATTAACCTATAGGATTTACAAATATTTTCTCCCATTCCATTGACATATTTTAATTTTTAAATTGAATGTTTTTTGTTTGTTTGTTTGTTTTTTGTTGTTGTTGCACAGAACCTCTTTTTTTTAGTTTGATGGAGAGTCTCATTTGCTTATTTTGCCAGGGCATAGAGGAAAGGAGAATGGGAGAAAGGTTGGTCAAAGGATACAAACTTTCAGTTATAGGAGGAATAAGTTCTGAGAACCTAGTGTACAACATGTAACTATATAGTTAATGAACTGTATTGTATATTTGAAATTTGCTAAGAGTAGATCTTAAGCATTCTCACCAAAAAAAAAAAAAAACAAAACAAACCCACAACCTATGTGAGGGAATGAATATGTTAATTAACTTGATGGTGGGGATCATTTCACAATGTATACACTTATCAAAATATCAAATCATCACATTATACTATATTGCAATTTGATTTGTCAACTATACCTCAATAAAGCTATAAAAACTAGGTTAAGAGGATAGATACATAAATTATTTTTGGTACACACACACACATACAGGCACACACACAATCAAAGGCACACAAGGAAACTTTTGGAGGTGATGCATATGTTTATTAACTGTTTTGATGGTAACACTAGTGTGCATATGTCCAAATTCACACAATTGTTGCATTAATTCTGTGTAATTTTTGTACACAGATTATACTTTAAAAAGCTGAAAAATATGGGATACATACAATGGAATATCATTCAACCTTAAAAAAAAAGGAAATCCTATCATTTGCAACAACACAGAAGAACCTAGAGGGCATTACATGAAATAAGCCAGTAACAGAAGAATATTTATGGTATGATTCCATAGTAGTCAAACCCATAAAACAGAATAGGGTGGTAGTTGCCAGAGACTGGGGGTAGTTACTCAATGGGTATGGTTTTACTTATGCAAGGTCAAATGAGTTGGAGCCATGCGCCGGACAACCAAGAGTCTATAGGTAGCAATACACTGTTGTGCGCTTCAAAATATGTCAAGATGTGATTGATGTTTATGATAGATATCATGTTAAGTGTGTTCTTACACTTAGGAAAACAAGGACATTTTGGGCGGTGATGGATATGTTAAGTATCTTCATAGTGAGGCTGGTATCATGAGTGGGTGCATATGTGCAAACTCATCAAATCGTATACATTAAATGTGTGCATTTTTAATTTTTAAAAAAAGATACTTATTTATTCATTTATTTATTTATTTATTTATTTATTTATTTATTTATTTGAGAGAGAGCTCAAACAGAGGGAGTAGGAGAGGGAGAAGCAGGTTCCCTGCCGAACTGGGGACCCCAATGTGGGGCTCGATCCCAGGACCCTGAGATCATGACCTGAGCTGAAGGCAGATACTTAGCCAACTGAGCCACCTAGGTACCCCCAAATGTGTGCATTTTTTAATGTCAGTTATTCCTCAATAAAGTTTTTAAACAAAGAAAATAAGACATAACAACATATAACTATTTTTATAATGCTCTAAAGTCACCTGATTAAAATAAGTTGGATCAGATTGATATTTTCATGGAACTGCTGTATAATGGAATGGGTAAATAATCTTCAACCATTTACTCAACAGAGCTTTTTCTAGTGGCTACTCTATGACAGTCATGGTCCTGGAACTGGAATCTAGAAATGGACTAGACACAGATCTTGTCATCAAGTGGGAGGGACCGCAGGGAAGTGAGTCATTATGGGTTATGGTAATTGCGAGAAATTAATATTAATCAATCAATAAATCACTTAATGGTAATGAACTAATATTAATATCTGTGTGGGAATGGCAGAGGAAGAAGGAAGCAATTGACAATGGGCAGTAGGAGAAAAAAAATCAGTCACTCGAGATGACTTTTAAGGGATAAACTGGAATTTTTTCAAGATTAGTCAGATTATTCCAGGCAGAAGAAGTAGCATAGAAAATCGAAAGCCACATAAGTTGAAGCAATCATAGAAGTTCCAACACCATGGTCAGTGTGCGAGGTAGGGAGTGAACCAAGGTTTGTCCAGAGAAGTCTCCAGAATGTGGGACTGGCGTGGTAGGTGAGCTGTGCAAAGTCTGCAACCAAGTGTTAATTTTGAGAAGACAGGAGTCTGCAGCCCTTTCCTGACTCAGACTTTCTTATCTCTGAAGACCCCTGTCCAGCCTGCACCTGCCCAGCAACCTGGGCCTCCGGGGATGTGACCCATCACCAGCATCAGCACCAAGTGCATTTGTCTTCACAGGGCCCCACAGGGAGGGAACTGCCTCCAGTCAACGGGAGGCCAAGGCCAGTGGTGGAAAGAGGCGAGGGTGAGGGCCAGCCTCTCAAAACCTGTTTAAGACAACATGAAAAACCACTCACGTACTTTCAAATAGGTGAAATTTCGCTTTCAGCTTTATTTACCTGAGAATGAATTTCAGTTTGAAGAGGCCTTTATGTCGTTTGAGACGAAGTACCCAAGATATAAGCAATTTTCAACAAGAGTACTACACATTTGTCTTTATAACAATTTGTGTGTAACAGCTTTTATGCAAATGACACTAAAGTGGCACCTTTTTTTCTAAATTGGACATTTTTATGGTTATAATTTTCTTCTGTAATAACAGCAAAAAAAAATGGCTGTCCCAGTGGAGTTGAACATTTCATCTTCGAGCACCGTCTTGTGAAGTTGGAATGACAAGTTTCTTTCATTTGCGCAAAGAATGACAAAAAAGTATTCTTTGCCTTCCTTGTCTTCGTTTTCAGAGGCGGTTAAACTTCGGGCGCCTCCCTCCCCCATCAGCAACCCTTAGCAATCAGAATGGTCTCATAAAATCACCACACAGCTTCCAGGCACCAAAAATATTGCTTGCTCTTTCTCCTTTCAAGCCGAGTGGCATAAATTACTTGGTTAGATTTCACTTCCAACACGTTGTTGAGTCTTTTGCATTCATACCCACTTTTCCCCAAGTCAGACAGGTGACTTTTATAGACAATGGAGTTTAATTGACTACAATACAATGGAATTTATATACAGTATTCCAGGCGAGCATCCCGAGATACCCATAGAATAATCCACGTTATTGTTGCTTAATCGACTGGAAATTTTTGCAGAGACAACAGAAGAAGGCGTGCATTTCAAACAATGACTTAAATTTATCCAAGGACTCAGCTAAACAATATATATAATTTGTGGCAGTGGAGGCCTTTGGGATAGGCAAACCTGGAAGGTCATAGCAAGTGGGCGTTAGTAGGGATAGAGAATGGTGCTGGAAAGAATTGGGAAGATCAAAGGCCTGCACTCTGAATGACATTGGAGGAGTCACACCCTCTTCTCTGTGCTTCTGACTCTTCAGTGGTAAAAAAAACGTTCTTTCTTGACTTTTTTTTTTTTCCTCCTCATTCTAAGTCCATAGTTACAAGGGGCTGTTTCAGTGTGCTCAGTGAAACTTACCATAGAATTAGCTCTGGATTTTTGGAATTTGGAGACAGTGAGAGAAGGAGAAATTGAGGGGCTCCAGTGGCTCAGTCAGTGAAGCATCTGCCTTTAGCTCGGGTCATAATCCCAGGGTCCTGGGATTGAGTCCCACATTGGGCTCCCTACTCAGCGGGGAGAGTGCTTCTCCTTCTCCCTCTATCCCTCCCCATTATGCTCTCTCTCTCTCTCTCTTTCACATAAATAAATAAAACCTTAAAAAAAAGAAGAAGAAACTGAGAGCTGAGCAGGAAATTGTCGATTTTCATGATAACTTGGTGGGTACCACGGAGAAGAGTCTAGGAGTTGGCTTTACCACAGGTAGTCTTTGAACCCAAGTCTTTAAAACTTCCTAGGTATTTGATCCCAGCAAATAACTTCCCCATTATGAACTTTTGTCTACCCATTTGAAACATGGCGCCAGTAGTTTTCTCACACAGTCCTCATGAAGACAGAATGGGGTTGTAGGTACGACACATAGTGATATTTATTAATTGGTCCTTATGGTTTTATCAGGATCATTAAGATTTCTTTTTACCACTGAACTGAGATTAGAAGGTCACCCAGAAGCTATCTGCTCTGTTGCTAATACCATCCGACCCAAAGGGTCACCATGATCTCTGACTTGAAAAATTCACACCTCTGATGGCTCAACCAATATGAATACAACAATGTGGCTTGGGCTTCTTTCCTGCAGTCACACAGTCTTTTGGTCATCCAGCGGCACTTATGGTGCTATATGCTTGGTCCTAAGCAGGCTCTAGAAATTCAGAGGTGGGAAAGATAGTCCCTGTCCCCCTGTCAGGCTTCAATGAGTACAGGGGTTGATTGGAAGAGGATAGAACCAGAGGTCATGTTACTTTCTCCTCTCCTTTGCAGAGAGTTTTGTCCAGAGCACTTGCTGATGGGTGGCTTTCATGTAATTCGTTAACCACTTGTGAAATGTATGAACATATTTTTTATGATGAACATAGATTTCTAAATTCAAAATGCTGCTCCTTCTGTGAAATTTAAAAAAAAAAAAAAGACAAAACAGAGCAAAAATAGTTTGAAAGGGCAGTTCACCATTCTATACAGATTTTGAATTAGATGGTTTTTAAATACTAAACATACATATAAGTTAATATTACTACAAATATACACATATGTATATATGTACATGAGCTATGAATATATACACATACACATATATATTAACACATATCAATATAGAGGCATTTCTCTTTTTTTTTTTTTGTAAAAGGTTTTATTTATTTTTTTGAGAGAGAGAATGTGCAAGAGAGAGCATGAGAAGAAGCAGAAGGAGAGGGACAAGCAGACTCCCTGCTGAGCAGGAAGCCCAATGCAAGACTCAATCCCAGGGCCCTGAGATCATGACCTGAGTTGAAGGCAGATGCTTAACTGACTGAGACACCAAGGCTCCCCTAGAGGCATTTCTTAAAAGAGCACCTCGTTAGCTCAGGCTAACTGGGATTCCTGTTCTATGATTCGTCTCTCCTGGCATCTCACCTGTTCCCGGTCTTGGCATTTCATTCAGGTCCTTCTTTATCCAGTTACCCAGCCTAGCCCACGTTTTGGTACACAAGGTGGATTTGCTGTTCTGGCTTGCAGCCCCAGCCTTTGGCCTGCCTGGCTTCTGCATCCAGTCCAGAAGTCCTTCCTCGGATGGCCCTTCTGTGCAAAATGGAAGAGTATGGTCCCTGGGGTTCCTCTCCCCACACCGCCACTTGCTGAATTTAGTCCTCTCATTGAGAAATATAGACAGTAAGGCTGATCTCAGAGACTTGTTTGGGGGAGGAAAACATCTGATAAATGTCAGTCATTTTATAAACTTCCTTTCCTTGTGATTCGATCCCTGGGAAGAAGGTTGGAGATGTTTGAACCACTTGTCAGCTGATTAACAGGAATTATGAATTTTTCCAGGGGGACATAATTTTGGAGACTTACGGTTTGCCCATTGGACAGAAGAGCAAACTGAGTATCATGGTGGGAGGTGCCTTGGTGCTGGAAACACAGGCCAGCCTGTGGTCCTGCTAGCAGATGTCCACTTGAGAAATCCAGCCTCAGGGTTTTATCCCACAGACCACATTGTGCATCTGTAGTACCATTTCACCTTGCACTTTTGCAAGCAGAAATGTGTAGGGGCGGGTGTGCATGTATCAGCATATCTATACATCCTTACAGAAACTAAATATTGAAGCATGTCATCATCCTGGGATTGCTGCACAAGACAAAGCAATTTGCATGGATCCTTTGTGAGCTTTCTTTTCCAGTGGTAGAAACTCATTAAAATCTCATGAAATCCTTCTACATAAAATGTGAAGCAATACTGAGCTGCCTCCCTAAAAGTTAATCTGTGTGTGTTGAAGGGGAGGCGGGGATGGGGGCACGTATTGGAAGCAGCTCATCATTGGGTCCAGCTGCCATCGTACAGGGGAATTCCTTAGCATATTTTAATTACTGTCTGGCTGCCCCTGTAAATAAATGAGCCAGTGGCTGGAGCTTGGATCAGGCTGAGGACTGAAGTAGAGGCGCAGAGTCCCAGTGGCCCTTCCACCTGCAGCAGGGCTGAACTTGGGTATGATTGTTGCAGCGAGAAGAAAGGCTGCTGGCCTACCTGGGATTAATGAGTACCCAGGGAATGTGGGATGGCTCTAGGCTGGAGCCAGGGTCATTAAATTCCGCTGGTCATTAATCCCCTGGAAATGCCCAGGGCTGAGGTCATTATTCTTGGGAGATAAAAAATTCAAGACCAAACAGCACAAGAGCATGAATATCGTGCATTTCTCGGATTGGTGGTGTTTTTCAATTTGTTGGCAGAGTGCAATTTCAGGAAAACAAATTCCTTTTCATATATCCGCTGTGCATGCATTGATCATCTCAACTTTACATGTGAACTCAACCGGCATTTTTGATGTGTCCCTACTGTGTGCCAGGAGCTGTTATTAGTTCCGTTTCCTTTAGCCCGCTGGGTGGTAAAGCTAACGCTGTCACGTTTAAGAGTGAGGCAATCAAAGTTCGGACAGCGTAAATGACTTGGGCAAAGTCACACCGCTGGCCACAGATCAGCCTCAAGCCATAGCCAGCTTCTTTAGGCTCTCAGCTCAGGACCTTCTCCATGAAGCTCAGCTTGGGGTACGGTTGTTGAAGCAATGTATTGGAACCTGAGTATATTCTTGTGTTTAGATCCCTTCCGCTACTGGTCTTCTTTGGAGCTTCCCCCCACCCCTCCCCACTCACTCCTCTGAGTCAGAAGAGAAGCTCAGTCCCACTTTATCGTTGCTGCAGTGCTTCTTGATGCTGCATGCCCGGAGAGCCTCTGTGGCATGCAACTTCTTCCTGCATCACTGATGGGACTTCTAAAAACCGGCCTAGATTCTTAGAGCTACCTAGTGAATCAGGCACTATATGATTACAGTACCTAAAACCATCTGAGCCAATTGCAAGTGGCACCTGGTAGGCAATTATATTTCTCTGTGCCTCAGTTTCTTCATATGTAAAATGAGGCTCATATTTGTGGCACCTTACAGGATTGCTGTGAGGATGGAGGGGCTGGTATTTGTTAAGCACTTAAGAACAGTGCCCAGCTCAGAGTATATGACACAGACGTGCTTGCAAAAGGAGATGAGTTAAAACCAAGTGAAAAAATAATAAAGTCAAATCAGATAAAGCAAAATAAAATCAAATAAGCTAGTAAAGTCAAATAAATTAATAAGCCTGGAAAACAGGCATTGCTCTTGTTCTTCTGAGGACTGGAACCTGTTTGATGTGTATACTATTTGGGGGTATCTATTGGCTTTTAATATGATCTTGAAGCATCTTCCAGCTTCACCAGTTTTATTGATAGCTGCCTGCTTCCTTCTGCTACTGCATGCCCAGAATGCCAGCAAAGCCATTCTTATTTGTGGTTAGTCTTTTGTCTACTATGTACTAGCCTCGTGAGTTCTTTGGTCTGCAAAAGAGAAACAGGTGGAAAAGAGCAACTATGTGCTTGGAACTTTCCATAGAACAAGTGGGCAAGTGAGGGCTTTCTCTCCTTATTCTACAATATTTCAGTCCTTTGAGAGTTCAAATTCTCCAGCGGGAAGAGAAAGACTGGAACTTGAACCCAGGTAGGTAACTGATAGGCTGTGTTTGTTGGAAGTCTACATGATCGTTTAAGGCATCATTCGTATTCCTGCTATTATTTCTAATAATACACCGATTATGTTTATTCATTGGGAAACATTTTATAAGAATAGTGGAAAGCATAAAATTAAGCACTCAACAAAAGGTCAGTCTTCTTTAGCTACGTTCCTTTCTATGTTCTTTCTGTCCATACTTCCCCACAGTCATGGTCATACCAGAGATCCAACTCAAAATTAATCCAAGGTGGGTAATTTGAAGGACTTTGTTCATTTTGAACTCTGTGTTCTGATGTATGTGTTAAAAAATTTTTTTTAAATATGCTATTTTCATGACCATAATTGAATACTGTCCAGCATCAAATGATTACTCATGAGAACAGTGTCTATTATTTCTAAAGTTGCATCAGGAAACAGGATGAGGCCTTGTGGAGCAGTGACAAGCCTGTCCGTTGAAGTAGGACATTGCAGGTGTCTGCAGATTTTTCAGACACTTCAGAGATACTGTGGCTTCGATTCTCAACATACCTGATCACAGGTGCATGTACATCATTTGGGAATTCCCTTTTATGAATTAAACGAATTAAATTTCTGCAGTCCCAGAAGACCTGCCATAAAATTTACTGACATAGAACACTCAACACCTACATCTTTGAGATGTCATGCAAGATCATTCATTCATTCATATATTTAATATATTTCTGTTGAACTCTTCTGTTATCATGGCCCCGTGGTAGAACACGGCTTTCCAAACTCTCAAGTGCATTTGAGTCTTCAGGGGTAACGCTAAAATGCAAATTTGGTAGGGTTGGGGATAAGATACTCAACATTCTTGAGAAACTCCCTCCCAGGCCAGATTGATACTGCTGACCAGTGGGGGGCACCATGCCACTCTAGTGGAAGTGACGAAGAAGACAGACAGACACGGCTCCTGCTCTGCTCTCCATGACCCAACATTCTAGTCCAGGAGACAGAGAATAAGCAAGCAAACCAAGACTGAATAAGATTATCTCAAACAGTAACACTATGAGAAATACAGAGAACCTGGACTTGGGGCTACTAGTAACATAGGATGTTCAGGAAAGGCCTCTCTCTGATGAGGTGACCTTAAAAATTGATTTGAGGCCTGAAAAATGCAAAGGATATAAACATTGGTAATTCAGGGAAAAGAAAATTCCAGACAGAGGGACTAGCAGGTGCAAAGGCACCGAGGTAGAAACAAATGAGTCATGTTTAAGAAAATAAATTCAGATGAAATCTTAACATTTACATCGACATGGATAGCACTGGAGGGTATTATGCTGAATGAAATAAGTCAATCAGAGAAAGATAATTATCATATGGTTTCACTCTTTTGTGCAATTTAAGAAACAAAACAGAGAATCATAGAGGAAGAGAGGGAAAAATAAAATAAGATGAAATCAAAGAGGGAGATAACCCATAAGAGACATTTCACTATACAAAAAAATACTTAGGGTTGCTGGATGGGGGAATGAGGGATGGGGTAACTGCATGATGGGCTTTGGAAGGGCACAGGATGTAATGAGCACTGGGTGTTGTATGCAATTGATGAATCACTGAACTCTACCTCTGAAACTAGTAATACACTCTATGTTAATTAACTGAATTTAAATAAAATAAGTTAAAAAATTAGAAAAAAAATAATATAAGTTCAGGACTCCTAGGTAGCTCAGTCGATTTAAGCATCTGAATCTTGGTTTTGGCTAAGGTCCAAAGCCTTTGGAACCTCACTTTTATCATTTTATGGGTTGTGGGATGGAGCGCGGAGTCACTCTGCACAGAATCTGCTTGAAGATTCTCCCCCTCCACTGCTCCCACCACTCACACTCTCTTTCTGTCTCACACTGTCTCTCTGAAATAAATAAATCAAGAAAGAAAGAAAGAAAGAAAGAAAGAAAGAAAGAAAGAAAGAGAGAGAGAGAGAGAGGAAGGAAGGAAGGAAGGAAAGAAAAGAGCTCCAGGGTGCACAGAGTGAGGAAAAGGATAGTGTGAAATGAGATCAGAGACATAATTGGGGGCTGAGGTGGATCAAGCCCTGTGGGCTCAGTAAGCCCATCTAGAGCAGGAAACCATGGATGGTTTAAGTAAAACAATGATATACTCAGAATGACTTTTTCAAGGGGCTCTTTAAAAAAAAGAAGTAGTGACACCAAGTAGGAGCTGGGGCCTGGATCTAGGAGCGAGAGGACAGTGGTTTGGACAGGAGTGGGAACAGCAGATGGATTGGCGATATATTCTGGAGACAGGGCCTACAGGCCCTCATTCTTTAAGAGCCAAAGGACTTGAAGGCTGCTGATGTGTCAACAGTGTTGTAGGGGCCAGTTGCTGACATTGGCCTGGATCTAGGGGGAACTCTGTCCCTGGAAGGGAGCCAGGTGAGAGACCCACCGTTATAGCATAAGGGCCAATTGCTTCTTGGGCAAGGCTCTCTGCAGGACAAAAGAGGGGCAGGGCTAGCTCCCCAGGTAAATCTTGGCAATTACCTCCCTTCTCTGAGCAAGCCTGAGTCCACATTTGTAAAATAAAGGGATGAACTAAGTAGCTTAGATCCCATTCACATCAAAATGATGTCTATGTCCTTGACATTCTTCTCTTTATTTTTGTCTCTTTGTCTCATATTTGTTTTGTGAGTACATCATGTGATGTGAATCATGTGATGAGTTTCTCCAAACACCATGACTCCAGACTGAAGAAATAGGTTACCAGGATGGGCTCTCTGGTGATTTACGAGCCAGTAGAGAGCACAGCAGGGAAGCCCATGGACTCCTGGACTCTTTGGCTTCTTGTTCTGTTCACTGTGTGGCCTTGGGCAAGTGACTTAACCTTTGTGTTTCCTCTTCAATGAGCACTACACAGTGTTGTTGCTGAGATTAAATGAGTTAATCTAGATTAAACATTCACTGACAGAAGGGTCTGGCTCAAGGTAAGTACTATGTATGATTAGGTACTATTATTGATGCTCTGATTGATATTTTGCTGATCTGATATTGATGCTCTGGTTGGTATTTTACTCTGATTATTACCCAGGTAGTGATGCCATGGCAATTTCACTGGATTGTGGACAAGATCCTTTATTATCTGAACTTGGTGGATTTATGGTCCACAGTCCATCTATGGTGGCTACCAGAAGAAAGAGAGTGGACTTCAGGGCCCCACAGGCCTCTACTGCACCTCACTTTTATCATTCACAAACTCTGAGATTTGGGAAAGGCATTTGGGTTGAGCTGAGCCTCAGTTTTCTCCACTATGAATTGGGAATAATGATATTGATCTTAAAGTTCAAGATGAAGATTAGACATGATATCTACCAAGTGACTAGCACGGTACCTAGACTGAGGTAGATCATTTATCAGTGGCATACTCAGTCATCCAATACATATTTGTCAACAACCAATTACATGCTAGACACTGTGCTAGGCATCAGAAATATAATATGAGCAAAGGGAAAAAGAAAAGCACAGGCAATTGTGAGGGTATCTACTAGGATAATGTTAACTTACCCAATCAGGGAGGCATTCTTTGAGCATTATTTGCATTATTACTAGCATTTGAGTTGTCAGTCATGGACACCTCCCCTACTTGACCATAAATCATCTTGTATCTAGCTGTGTGTTTGGTCAGTTCAATGTAGACATCATAGATTCACTGCAAAATGCTCTTGACTTGTAGGGTCAAAGAGAGCTTTCCCCATGTGGCAGGCAAAATAACTGTCCCCACTCCCTTCCACAAAGATGTCTATGTCCTAACCCCCAGCACCTGTGAATAGGTTTCCTTATATGGCAAAATAACTTTTAGATGTGATTAAGTTAAAGATCTTGAGATGGGAATATCCTTTATTATCTGGGTAGGTCTAGACTAATCATGCGGATCCTTAAAAGTGGAAGAGATTTTGCCAACTGAAGTCAGAGGGGTATGTGATCCAGAATAAAGATCAGAGAGATGTAATGTTTCTTTTTCTACAGATGGATGAAAAAAGCCATGAGCCAAGGAGTGTGGACGGTCTCTAGGAGCTGGAAAAGGCAGGGAAAAGGATTATACTCTAGAGCCCCTGGAAATGTACAGATTCGGCCCTGATTTTGGCCCAGGGAGATCTGCACTGGGGTCTTCCATCAACAGAAGGTTAATATACCCCCATGAGCAGGGAGTGATTTCTTCCATGCTTCCCTTTGGAAGTAGCTGATACTATCCCATTGTACAGATGAGTAAAATTTGAGTCAAAGAGGGTAAGCAATCTGCCAAGACTGGCAAAAGAGTGACCTGCGGCTGGCATTCCCCCCCTGAGGCTGTCTCACCAGAAAGCCCGTCCTAATTCACGCCACCACGAAGCTTTGATGGATAGCCTCATTTTCTACAGAGATCCGCAGAGAGCCTAGGCCAGTGCCTAGGCTTAGCAGAGGTGAAGCAGCCACGAAAGCTTCTTGGCCACTGCCCACCTGTTATGTGGCACGTGAGCTAAACTCCGCCTTCACACTGGGTTTGGTTGAGCCTGTCATGCCAGACAAAAGTCGTGTGACCGAGCTTGTAGTAGCTTTTGCCGTGAAGGTATCTTTTCCTGACTACGCTGTTATAGATCTCTTGAGTCAAGCAGCTGTCTCCCGTGTTAAATAGTCTTTCATCTTGTCAAACACTTCCATTCGCCTTTCTACAGCTTTCTCAGCCAACATGTACACACCTAATCAATCTCATGCCACTGTCTCCAGACTTTCAAAACCAAAAGCACTGCCCCGACCACTTTCTTAAAGAGACAATCATCTCTTTCTCGTTGTATTCCAAGAATGCCTTCTTCCTAGGGGATGTTTTCTGAGCAGCATAAAGGAAGGCTGGGGTTGCCTGCAGTTCTGTTAGTTCAGTTACAACAGGGAAGACACTTGGGGTGGTGTCCTTGCTCTTTTCACAGCCTCCACACCTGTTGGTAAAGCAGATTTTTATCAATGTACTCTTGTGGATACCTCACCGACACATGAAGCCTGAGGTCTGCGAATAGGCATGTAATGTCCTACATCTTCCAGAATCAGACCTCATATCACCTCTCAGCCTGATCTAGCACCTTCCACGTCCCCTTTGCCTTCCCCCATATGCTCTTGCAGTGCTGGTCGGCTTTATTTACTCCTCCATGGCTTGGTCTTAGATTGCCATGTGGTCTTAACATGGTCTATAATACCTGTCTCTCTGATCCATTTTATCAGCTCCTAATTATCCCTCCAACTCAGCTTAGCCATCATCCTTCATAGAAAGCCCCTCCTGCATCTCTCAGGGTGCATTTCTCTGTCCTTGATACACCAGGGTATACACCTGCTTTTCTAGGATATATATTTATAAAATGGTGATACTTATCAGTTCCTGTGAAGCACAATGCAAAACAGCTCTAGGCTTTGCCCTCACTGGTGCTCAAGCCCTTTGCTTTTGTGACCTTCTTCCCTTCTAATGTGGACTGAGCCATATAACCTCTGGCCAATGAGATGTTAGCAAATTGCTCTAAGTAGAGGTTGGCAAAGCACTGATGTAGTAGGGCTTGCCCACCCCGTTGTGTCTCTGCCATTGCCACGAGCCTCACCCAATGGAGGATGAGAGATCCACAGAGCAGAGCCCAGTGACCTCAATTGCCCAGCTAACAATTAGCCCACCTTCAGCAATGTGAGTGGGTTCAAGTGAGATTGGGGGAGCTCCCAAGACACATGAGCAATAACTGTTTCCTTCTTTTTTAGAAAATATTTTATTTATTTATTATGAGAGACACACACACACACACAGAGGCAGAGACACAGGCAGAGAGAGAAGCAGGCTCCATGCAGGTAGCCCAATGTGGGACTTGATCCTGGGACTCCAGGATCATACCCTGGACCGAAGGTGGCGCTAAACCACTGAGCCACCCAAGTGTCCCACAGTAATTGTTTCTTATTGCACGCTCCTGTGATTTTGTTTATTCAGCAGGATACTATGGCAATAGGTGACTAATATACTCCCCTATTAGGCTCCACTCTCCTTAAGGGCCGACACTGAGGCTGAGACTTATTTATATCCTCAGAGCTCAACACTTAGTAGTAACTCAATAAATAATGGTTGAATTGAAAGGAAAATGATTTTCAAATTTTGTATACATAATAGCAGCTCTGAATTACTAATATTTAATCTGGGCTTTTGTTATGCAGAAGGAGCCATCATTTTTCTCCAGTGACTCCACCTTACAGAATTCCCATTAGTAGATTGATCTTTCATTAGCGCAAAGGTGGAGGGGACGCTGATTTCAGAGCCGTCTTGCCAATCCCCATCTCCATAAACCCATATCTGGATACCAAATATTAATTAAAACCTCTTATTTTTATTTTTATTTATTTTTTAAAGATTTTATTTATGTATTCATGAGACACACACACACACACAGAGAGAGAGAGAGAGAGAGAGAGAGAGAGGCGGAGACAGGCAGAGGGAGAAGCAGGCCATGCAGGGAGCTCGATGTGGGACTCCATCCTGGGTCTCCAGGATCACACCCTGGGCTGAAGGCGGCGCTAAACCACTGAGCCACCAGGGCTGCCCAAAACCTCTTATTTTTTATTGTAAATACATTACTTAAGGGAATTGAGTGCAGGGAGCCGCGTGGAGGATGGAGTCACTCATGAGTTAATAGTTATCCCTCAACCAGTTCATCGGAGTGGATTGTGAAAAAGGCGATGGACAGAACAATGGCTATTTAAAAAACTCAAACCGAAAGAAAAACTCTCTTGCAAGGCCTGTGGTTCAGCGATAGACTGTGGTTTCTTCAATTGCACTTTTGTTTCTCAGTATGGTTTTTTTACTTTTAAATTTCAGATTTGCTGCAAACTGATCCACACAAAGAAGGCGCTGAACACAGAGGTGGATGTATGCTCTGTTTTTGTCATTCTTCTTATGAAAAAGAACACAGACAGACAGGCACACACATGCACGTGCATGCACGTGCACACACGCGCACACACAAACACATATGTATTTGAATTAGCTGGGATGGATGGAGGTGAGTCACTTCAACCTTTAAACCCCGTTGACATTCACAAGGTGCTAAAAGTCAGCTGGGGTCTCAGCTCTGACGGATTTGCATCTCTTTGAATATGACGCTTGAAAAACCCCAGCGATAGATTAAATTTTGCCAAGGAGAAAATGAGAGAGAGGCTTCCATCTCTCAGGTCTGCTGGGAGGATCTTTATGGTTGATTTACTTTTTTTAAATAAATGTTTCTTTATGTGTTTCCCTCAGTTCCTGCCCAGGCTGTCTCTATCATACACGCTGTAACTTCAGGCCGTCCTATCAGCGGGCGAACAGTAAGTCAGCCTGGTTCTGAGTACAAGGTGAAGGGATATTTCAACCTAAGCTGCATATACCTTCTGTGTTTTCTGATTAAAATGTGCAGACAAACCTTGGAATAAAGTCTACCTGACATGACTTCTAAAATAATTTACACTCTTTGCAAACCTGGAATGTAGGAATTGATTTTGGTGCCTGTCACTATATTTCAGATGATCAAAAATGGATCAGAGCTTTTAAATGAATTTAATGACCAAAGAGGATCCTGTTAAAAAAAAAAAAAAGTGAGGTCAGAAAACAGAACTCCTCGTCTAAAGCCACAGTAGAATGTTATTTTTTCTTATAAAAGTGACACATATTCATCACCTAACATGTGAAATATGCAGAGATCAAGAGAAAAAAAATATTCCTAATTAAACAAGCCACAGAGACCCATCGCTAGCGCCTGAGCACATTTTCTTCCAGGGTTATTTATGTCTCTGGGTTGCTTTATATAGGTTAACATATAAAACAAGTTCAATTTTGTTTCCTGATTTTTATCACTTGCAATAAGGACGATGATGATGATGAGGACAATATTTGAGCAAAATTGATGTGGAACTTTCTAAAAACTATGCATATATTGCCTTCTTTGGTCCTCAAAACAACCTTATCAAATAGATTCTATCATTTCCCTGTTTATAGATGTTAAGTAATTTGCCCAAGGTCACAGAACCATACAGTTCTGAAGCTGTGTCTCTACCTAAC
The DNA here is from genome assembly GCF_053574225.1 of Canis aureus. Lineage (NCBI taxonomy): Eukaryota > Metazoa > Chordata > Mammalia > Carnivora > Canidae > Canis > Canis aureus. The sequence goes on from NC_135619.1 coordinate 69,515,765, forward strand.
GCAATCTGATTCTTGAGCCCTGTGCCCTTAATCACTACATGATATAAGCTTTTTCAATGTTATAAAGTAACCACATATGTTTATATATATAATTGTAATTATATATGTGAAATTGTATACATGCAATTTTTAGTGATTCTATAATATACCAAGAAGCATTATTTGCCACATATTCACCATACATTCTGTGCAAACGTGCCTTCCTGGAGATGTGCCAGGTGGCAACCCTGTACTATAACATTATTTAAATGACCTACTATATTTAAGCCATTTGTCTATTTCTGGATATCAAGCAGTATATTTTTTTGCTCCTTGATCCACATTCCATGGTGGAGTTGAAAGAGCACTGAATGTCTCATCAGATAGACCTGGGTTTGAATCTCAGCTCTGCAACTTACTACCAGTGTTTTCTTGAACAAGTTTCTTATTTTCTGTGCATTGAAGGCCGAGTGGGGGTGTTAGAGAAATTAAATGAGATGCCATTGGTGTAGACAGTGTTTAGCACAGTTACTGACACATCACATGTGGCCAGTGTATGATCCTATAGTAATCCTTTTCATTATTAATAATTATTCATTATCGCTGTCACATTTAAAGAAATAATTATGTAACTATGAATGGTTGGATTCAATCAGCACCACAACCTAATAAAAGAAATATTCTTTATTCTCTTTGATACTTGAAGACAGTAATGCCAGAGAGGACAGTGGCTTTCCCAGGTGAGATCTAACTGGACAGCAGAGGGTCTGATTTCAGAGGGGGTATCCTGGCCCTCTTTGCAGTACTGAGATCCAGCCATGAAATGCCTTGGAAACTCTGTACAGCAGTTAAGAATGAGAGGGTCACAGTAGGCCTTTTGGTAGGGAATGAATGAGTTCTGTTAACTGTATCGTGATGGGAAGATGCTGAGGAATGGACAAGGCTGGAGTAAAGAAAACCAGAGGAAAACAAAAACAAAACCAAAAAAAAAAAAAAAAACAAAACCTGATGAAAGACAGTTATTGGCATTCAGGCAAGAGATAATGAAAGAATTAAGGACGAAAGACAATGGAGATGGGAAGGAGGAGGTTTCAAGAATTATGGCAGAAGGACGAATTTGCAGGGTTTGGTGCCTTGTGGGAGACAGGGGAAAAAAAGGAGAATAATGTTCAGATTTTTGTCTATGTAATAGGTAAAACCAACAGTTTAATTTACCAATAGAAAATGGAAAAATGGTCAGGGGAAGATGGTCAGTTTAGTTGTGGGCATGTTGACTTAGTTTCCTAAGAGATACCCTGATAGTTAGATGTTGAGACCTTGAAGTTCAAAAGCAGAACCTGAACTAGATTTGTGTGCATTTTGCACACTGAAGGGGCTGAGGACGGGAGAGACCATAGAAGTACCTAGGAAGAGTGTGCCGATAAGGAAACTGAGACTGGAACATAAAAAACATCCTTTAGGTGATGAGTGGAGGCCATGTTAGGATGGGCCAGGCCATGCTGGGATAGCAAATGAAGCCTGCTATCTGAGTGGCTTAGCACAGAGGAAGTATATTTCTTCCTTGTGCAAAATGTGATGGGGGTTGACAGGGTCTCTCTCCATCTAGTGACTCAAGGAACAAGCATCCTTCCATCTTGGGACCCCAACCTCTCAATAATTGTCTTCCAAGGACTCTGTGAAAGGGGAATAGCATTCATACAGGATCTTAACAGCCTTCTTTGGAAAGATACATATCATTATCCACAATTAATTGCAGGCCACCAGCCTAACTACACAGGAGGCTGCGCAGGATTAATGAGCACAGAAAGAAGAAATGATAAGATGGATGAACACGTAGCATTAAGTCTACCGCCAACTCAGGTAGATTTCCAAAATCAATTATGAATTTTAAGACTCTTTCAGGCACTGTTCACCATAATTAAGTGTTGATGTCATAACTTGGGTTGGTAAGGGCTTGAGGTATGATGGGCACAGTGCAGCTTTGTTCTGTGGAGACAGACAGGAAGACAGCAAAAGAGAGAAAAGGAGCTGGTAGGATTGTCCCAAATTCTAGGTCCTGTGCAATTGGTATCCAACAGAGTCTACAAAAGGTATGGAAAATTCAGTCTAAGGAAGACCCATCTGCTTGGGAGGGCCCAGCAGTCTAGGCTGAAATTAAACTTAAACCACATGATTATATCCAATCAAGTCTATTACAGCAGGACTCTAGAGCCTCGTGGGGGTATCTAGGAAATCAGAGAGCTGGGCATGGAGGCAAAGCCAGAAGCCCATCCTCTGCCCTGGGGGCAGACATTGACTTCAGCAAGTGACCATGGGTAATGCCAAAAATGTCAGATATGAAGCTTGTATTGTTAAAACAATCTCTGGATCTCACCTACGGGTGAGCCACGGAATGATATATGTGAGTCCAACAGGATTGGATCAGGTTCTGAGCAGGGCTGAGCCCCAAGAGTAAAGGAGAATCTATCTGTGATGTCCTAGGGAAGGTTCCCAGTCTGATCCTCCAGGCAAGTGGTTGGTCTGGCATTTAGGTTTGGAGTCTGTCTGGGCTCTACTACCGATGACCTATGTCATGCTGGTTCAGCTTTTTATTCCTCACTCACCCTGGGTGTTGGTTTCCTTATTCCTGAGTGGGAAGGGAGCAGTGAAGTAGATGACCCATGAGATCTCTTCCCCTGCTAAAACTACCTATCTGTAATTAATTGAGATATTGTAAAACGCAGCACACGTTAATGTACGCTGTTACGCAAGCTGTTATTTTTATTAATCATAGACAGCTCTTCCCCACATTCTGAGTTAATGGGTGCCGACTGCAGATTTAGAAATTCATTTAGCGGGGCATTCAGAAGGGGGATGCCGTATCAAAACCACATAAAACTTCTCATGAAGTTTAATTGCGATGCACTTCCCGAGAGAGGCAGAGCTGTTATCAAGTAAGAGCAATTCTCTAATGCATGCTGGGTTTGAAAATAAAACATAACGCTGCTCATAACCACGCTGGCGATATTAGGAAAATCCAATAGCCCGAAGCATTGGGCTTCCTTCCTGCTCCATCGAAGGAGCAACCTCATCTGAGCTTAGCAGGTTCTGTGTTGCTGCCGTGCATGAAAGTGTGGGTCTGGTGGAGTTCGTTTGGTGTCAGAAGGCTTGGTGCCAGGAGCCCCCACTCTGCCCTTCTGAAGGTGTCTGTATGAGTAGCACAATTTGTGATGAGTCAAACACCCCTAATTTTCTTTCCCTACAACTTCCCCATTACTCCCACCCACCCACTCCCGGGCCATTCTGTGCTCTGGAAGACGATGTGTGCTCTATATCACATTCTTCTGTATTTTGGGTTGGCCACTCATGTATCAGCAAACTCTCTGGAAGGAAGCTGGGGGTCAGGTTTAAATGCAGGCTGTGTACAAGAGCAAAGTTCTTGGAAGAGAGGAAAGAACAAAAGGAAACAAAGGCAACCAATGACCGAAGGAAGAGCATGGTGGAAAGGGGTGCACGGCACTTCTCAGTTTGCCTGCACCCCTCCTACCACTTCTGGCCAGCATCACCCCCATCCAGCACCAGATGCCTGGGCAGAGTTAGGAGGATCTGAGGTGGCTAGAAGTTTAGTGACTTGCTGTGGTCATATATTTAACCTCAGAGGGTCTGAGTTGAGATTTAGGCTCCTAGTTGTTTATGTAGCACATCATTCTCCATGCTTGTCCCCATTATTACCTCCCTGTCCCCACCTTCTGTGCTCCTGGGGCTGCTTCCTTGGCTCCTGCTTCTGCTAATGTGCAACTGTGCTTGTAATTGCTCTGCTTCCCCTCTTCCTGTTGCTCTTCTTACTGATCTCACTCGCCATTTGCTTTCTTTCCTGGGAGCTCTAATGGGTATAGCCACCCTGCTTGGTCATCAGAAGACCTCCACAAAGGCCTCTCTGAAGTTTGGATGGATCATCCACCTGATTTGAATCGCACAGCTAGGAAGTGACCAAATGGGGATTTGATCTGAATCTAAAGACCATTCTCTTGCCTCTAAGCCATATGCTTCTGTGAAGCCAAAGGGGAGAGACTTTGGATTGGGACTTTATAAGACAAAGACCCTTTCTCGGGTACCATTTGTCTAGAGATGTAGGATGTAGATCAGATTGGAGAGGGGGATACCAACAACGTCCTGGGGTGAAAAAACATGTGAGAAGTACAGATTGTGTCTTGTGGAGCTGGGGCCTTGGGCTGGAGGTGAAAAGAAATCCAGGCTCAGGAGGTGAGAGGCTTCTGGAGAGCCAACCGAGAAGTGAATGTGGAGATTCACAGCATCACACAAACTGGTGGGCCCCATAGAATGCTCAGTGAAGAGTGGTAGAGCAGAGGAAAGGGAGGGAGGGAAGGAGGAAAGCAAGGAGGGAGGGAAAGGGGAAAGAAAGGCAATATCCTCATATCTTTGCTTTCACACTTGGCTGAGAGTAGACCTTTTCAGAGACATGCAGCTTATCATCTACTATAAATCTGATTTCCCAGAAAAGCTATATGACAATTTTGGGGGTTTTTGAGACACATGACACAAAATCCCATCACAGAAAGGGCAATATGTGCTAGTGGTCTTCTCATTCCTCCTTATCATAGCCCCTGGGGCTCACTGCAGAGGGAAAAGGTGGAATTGGGACAACATCACAGAATACATTGAAAGAAAGGAGTCAAGACCCTCTCTCTTCTCTTATGTCTACCTCCAATGTATCCCTGTGCAAGGCCCAGATCTAGGATCCTCTCTGGGGCTCAGGCACGTCATCTGCAGAGAAGGGACAGTGGTGTCTTTGGAGATTGAGTTCACTGGAGGCCCAAAAGGACAGGTGTCACATCTTTCCATAGTTTTCTGAGCTTTCCCACACACATTCCTATGCTCCTCCTCAGAACAGAGGTGGGCCCTTGGCAGGTGAGGGATTATTATATCCATGGCGGAGATGTGATCAACCATGTCATCCCTGAGGCTCAAAATGTGAAATCGCTTTCCCAAGATCACACTCCGGAGAGCAAATTCAGGGCTGGGACCCACATCTGCCACCTCTTCAAACATCACTCCCACAGAAGCAATCCCAGCTCCTCCTTACCCTGGGGTTTATCTTATGGGATACCCTACATGTAAATGGGCCATTTTGATCATTCTTTTTGGACCGTTCCTTTCCTTAGAAACTATCCCTTCAGGTCCCCAGTTGTGCAAATTCTCAGGAAAATTTAATTTGCCTGATATATTTAGAATTTCGAATGAACATTTTGCCTCCAAACTTGGTTGGAAATGAATGCTTCTTTTGTAGATAATGCAAAACAAAGCCTGGGTTTAAAAATAAACAGAGCACTAAGATGACAATTATATTGACAAGAATACCATAAACAAGCCCGGCTCCAGATCAGATGCCTTTCCCACGGCGTGCCTACCTTTAACATGTTGGTGTTGTACTTTGTCTCCCTACTTAATTAAAATTGAGCACCTAACAAGGCCATATTGTAAAAAGAATTTGTTTCTGAACTTGGCTTTACATGCAGCCGTCGAAACAGCCGTGTTTCTAGTTGCATTTCCTGCCAGCTTTGCTATATTGTGTATTTCTGTTTGTCAGGTTTCTTTCTTTCTTTTTTTTTCTGTTTTATTTGGGAACAAATACTTAACTTTGGCCCACCTCTTGGAACATCTTCCTCACCATAAATTCACCATGTGGGTAGATTTTCGCATGGCACCTATCCCAGGTGCTCCACCCTTTCTACACTGACTGCTCTTAGATTTTTCATATGTCACCCCAACCTGCCATGGCTCCCCCTTGCCTGCTAAATTCATCCAATGCCTCTCATCCTGGTTTTCAAGGCCTTTCTTGACAAGTCTCCAGCCTGTACATTCCAAAAGCATGTCACACACAGACTAGTTAATGTTTATTCATTGACTTACCAAGTAGCTGCAATATTCTAGATGTTGTTCTATGTACTCCTATCATGTACAAAGTGCTGAGAGAGACACAGTTCTTCTTTTCAAGATGTTCACTGTGTTCTGGGTGAATAAAGACCCAGGCAAGGAGATTATATAGCTGGCAGACCTCAGCAGTGGTTACATGGACATACAAAGTACTAAGTTGGTATAAAGAAAGAATGGGTCCCATTGAAACTGGCCTCAAGAAGGGGTGACACTTGGATGGGACTTGATGGAAGAGCCTTTCAAAGACAGAGGTAGGGGAGTGTCACCCCAATGAAGGCATAGCAGGAGTCCAGAACTTTTTCCTGAAAAAGACCAGTGGTCCAGTGCTTTTGGGATGCCAAAGGTAGTTGGAGAGATAAATTGGTGAATCAGATAGGAAGGGAATCCTGAGGACAGTTTGTGGAGGGCCGTGAATGCTACATTAGGGATAAAGAATAGGATGCTATGGGAACTTTTTGGAGTGTCCAACACACCACTCAGTTTAGACACCCCTTTATTTTCCCCATCATGCCTGGTCTTGCTCGCTCCAGGGCTTCACACATGCTGATCTCTTCTGCCTAGAATATTATTATATTTCTGCTCATGAATTTCCACCCACCCTGTCTCTTCCAACTCTAGCATGAAGTTCATCCAAAGCGCTTCTGTGTCCATACACACTTTTGTGCGCTTATGTGCATGTGTGTGTACAATGTTTTACTCCCATTATCTGCTTTTAGTCTTTTAGAGATTCTTCAACATTTCTAATCTGCTAATGGCACTCTTGCTTGTTTTTATGGATTCATCCTATTTTCTTGTTTTGTTTGAAACATATTCTCTGGCAATTTGTGAGATACTTTTGTGAGCAATGAAATAGGAGTTCAGCCTGCCATCTTGATACTCATCACACAAGTTCTTTAAAGAGCCCAGAATTACCATTTCCCTTTTCCTCCTCATGTCACAAATTAAAAAAAAAAAAAAAACAACAAAACAAAACAGAACAAAAGTCTTCTCCTCATACACAAGTAATAGAATACTGGTGTTTTTTTTCCTTCAATGCCATAAGATGGCATTTCATAAAATTATATACAGAAGAATTCAACTGTCCCTTGATCTGTCCTGTTCTCTAACCTCCACTAGGAAACTCCACAATAATACACAAAACAGAAAGCTCCTCTTCCTTTCTGCTATTCAAGGCCACCTGCTCTATTTTGTTGCTGTTGGTACACAGAACCAAGCACATGGGAGATGCCCAATGTGTCTTTGTTGAATAAATGACTACACCCATGCATCACTGAATCCCTTCTGTAAGTTGGTTTTGTGACAGGGACATGATTCTCATGTGTATCTTTGTACCCTGCAGTGATTGGACATTCATTCGATTCTTAGTATTTACCCTGCAGCGGAACTAATGATATTGGTGATGTTGCTACTACAAATAGCACAGCACCACCAAAGGCCCAGTGTTACCACCGTGGCACTGCTCCAGTTAATGGATCCCCTGGGAGGCCAGCCCCTTTCTCATGATGTCAGCTGTGTTAAATACAAAAATAAAAACACTCTCTGAATCAAGCATTACAGTGTTGTGGTGGGAGACTCTCAAGACAGGAGGCTATTTTTGTTGCTTTTATTTTTTCTAATGTAATATTAATAACTACTGTTTATTTACTACTTACTATATGCCACACACTAGGATATATGTTTTGCAGGGGTATTATATTTAGTATTCACAGGGGGTTTATGAAGTAGACACTATTATTATTCTCATTTTATTGACAGAGAAACTGAGGGATGGAGAGTTGAGATGGATACACCAGGTCACCCAGCAAGTATGGGCGGAATGGGGTTTCATTCTCAGGTACTCTAACATTGGTGCTTGAGCTCTTAACCTCCTCATCATTTGTTCAAAGTATCATCCAGGGCCTGGGGCCAGAATTACTCAACCTACAGGTGTCAGGGACTCATTCCAGATTGCTACAGCTGAGGCCTAAGCATCCACTTTTTAAACATTAGAGACCAGATGTTTCTTATATACACCAAAGATCTGAAGTCGTGACCTCGCTTCTGTAGAGGCAGGGAGAGGGAACCTGTGGACATGCACATGCCTGAAGGTAAGAAACAGCTGCTCCCTGGAGAACCACACATCTCTTAAGGGCAGGAGTGGGATAGGTTGGGCTCCAGGTAGGAGCTTCTCTGCCAACATTTTGGACTTCCCCTATTCCTTTCTTGGGAATCTGGTGATGCCATGGTTCTGGGGTAGCAAAGGTTAATGATCACAATCTTCTGGACTGTCTTCTCTCTTTTTTTTTTTTAAAGATTTTATTTATTTATTCATGATAGTCACAGAGAGAGAGAGAGAGAGAGAGAGAGAGAGAGAGAGAGAGGCAGAGACACAGGCAGAGGGAGAAGCAGGCTCCATGCAGGGAGCCCGACGTGGGATTCGATCCCGAGTCTCCAGGATCGCGCCCTGGGCCAAAGGCAGGCGCCAAACCGCTGCGCCACCCAGGGATCCCTGGACTGTCTTCTCTTTAAGCCACATGTACTCTGGAAGTAATTTCTTAAATAGGAGTCAATGCTGCAGAACTGGCCTGAAGGTCCTGTGGCTTCTTGTCTTCTAAAGTGGCTCCTCCATACTTCTCACACCTGGCACATAGTCACCCTCCAGAAGGACATCCCTGGGGACCTTTTCAATCTCTGGCAGAGATATGCAGAGGCTGAAGTCCTTCTAGTCATGGTTTGGCTCATTGTAGGATTCTGAGTGGCTGCCTGAGACGGGATGAGCTTGCTTCATTCAGGATGGCAGCTGAGAGTCACTATCTATGTAAATAGATTGTGAGCCAAGAAGGCAAATTCTCTCTGGTGTTCTCCATCACTGAATTTCTCCTTTGGGGGAAGTTGTTGTTCCCTATCAATCAAGATTCATTAAAGGATTGTTGTCTCCTTATAGTGGTTTTTTTCCTGACCTCCACCTGGTAGGGTTCATCAAGCTCTTAAGGGTGCTTAGAAATGTCTCCCCCCCACCACCACAACTTGAAGCCACAAGGTTAGCATTGAGAGTTGTTGTCTTTGGAAAACCCATTCAATACAGAAAATGTTTAGAGAACACCATGCAGACTGCAAATAAGACACAGATCTTGTCACAGTAGAAATCATGTTCTAGCTGGAAATGGGCAATAACTCTAAAACCAAGAGCCAACCTAGAAGAATATGCTAAGTCCTATGTGAAAACAGATGGGACATTTATTTTATTGAAGGTGAGTCCTTAGCAAATGATACATCTTAATGATTTCAGTAACATGGGGCATCATTTCAGTTCAGATTTAATGTTATATCTGTGGTGGATCGCCACTTCCCCTCTGCACGCATTTACCAAAAATGTAGGATGCTTCCTTTACAGTATAAGTTAACAAAATGAAGAAAAGTCACCAGACTGAGGGATGTGAAGGCAGTGTCTGTGCTTTACTCCTTGTCCTATGGTCTGCCTGAAGTTGGGGTTTTCTAAATATTGGACAAGTGAGTGAATAAGTGAACAAGAATGCATTGCTTCTTGTGATTATAAATGGACTTTAATATTTGCAGTGCATGCCCCCAGTTTCAAAATCTTATCACATATGTTAGCTTTTCTGACTCTAGTGAATGCTCTGTGAATAAGCAAGTGGGATACTATGTTTTATCATTCAAGTTCAGTGGACAAGGAGTTTGATATTTACTAAGGCTTTAACGAGCCCCAGCACATACATGTGGAAGTGGACAGGTTGCAACTTGATCCTTGGTCTGCCTGGCTTTGATCTCAGACAGATTCCCCTGCATTACCCCAGGGCATTGGAGATGAATATCATTATTACTATAACTGAGGGTTTTTTTCGTGGATTATTAATCTCTTCCTGAGTTGTAATCCAAGGATTATTAGTCTTTTAACCATTTGCGATAATCAGCATATTGTAAAACCAAAAGAATGTTCAGTCAGAAGGAGTTCACTTGTTTCTAGCGTTTGATTGAAGCATTTATGATTGGAGGACCATGCTCTGCCTTCATTTCTGAGTCAGCAGACACATTTGGTCACTAACACTCTCTTCTTCTGACTTCCTGAATTGTCACTCGCTTCTGTCCCCCTCCTCTCTCACCCTGGCTTCTGTCCTTTGGAGTCCTTCTCTTTTATCTGATATTTAAAAGATGCTGTTGCTCAGATCTCTGTCTTGAGCTTTTTTCTACCTGTATACTCTCTCCCTGTTTGATTTCTTCTACCTGTTATGGCTTATTTAAATCTAAATGCTCATGGAGGGGTGCCTGGGTGGCTCAGTGGTTGAGCATCTCTGCCTTTGGCTCAGGTTGTAATCTCAGGGTCCTGGGATTGAGCCCTGCATTGGGTTCCACACAGGGGCGCTGCTTCTCCCTCTGCCTGTGTCTCTTTCTCTCTCTCTGTGTCTCTCATAAATAAATAAATAAATAAATAAATAAATAAATAAATAAACAAACAAACAAATAAATAAATAAATAAAATCTTTAAAAAAATGCTAATGGATTCCCAATTTTTACTTCTTTTTTCCCCCCAATTTTTACTTCTGACCAGTATCTCTAACCTAAACATTAGACTCATATGCCCAAATGCCTACTGGGAATCTATGGACCTTCTTTTCCATTCAACAAATACTTATTCATCACTTATTGTGCATTAGGCATTCTTTTAAGCATTGAGAATACAGCTAGGAAAAGATTTCAGGTAACTGATCCATTCATAATGTATCAAAGTGGAACTTCATCAATAAAACCTGTTGTCTAATTTGCCTTGACATAATAGGTACACTGCCAACTGTCCAACAGTCCTAGTTGATGACCCATGAGTTGTTGCAATTCTTCCATTTGTCCCATGTTTCAAATTTAGCCCATCAATAAGCTCTGTCAATCCTGTTTCTAAAATATCTCTCAATTTCATCCACTTCTCCCCATTTTCTTTTTTTTAAAGATTTTATTTATTTATGAGAGAGAGAGAGAGGCAGGCACACAGGCAGAGGAAGAAGCAGGCTCCATGCAGGGATCCCAACATGGGATTCGATCCTGAGACTCCAGGATCACGCCCTGGGCTGAAGGTGGCGCTAAACCACTGAGCCACCCGGGCTGCCCTCACTTCTCTCCATTTTCTTTGAAACCACAATGAGTCCAGAAAGACAACCATCTGCTCCCAGCCAGATGACCATTGTAGACTCCTGGCTTCCTTTCTTAGACTCTTTGGTCCATTTGCCTCAGCCTGGCAAGCAGACTACGTCAGTCCCTGATAATCACCTTTGGTGCCTTTCTCTTGGACTTGGGTTACAGTTCTTTATATCATATGCTCATGAGTTTTCCTGAGCAAGATGGCCCCTGGATACTTCTGCAAACTCATCTCATGTCATTCCTTCCTCATCTACTACTACCTTGAAGTCTCATGAATCTGTGGGCTGCTCTCTGAATATGCTTCAGCTCTTTCATACATGGAGATCTTCCCATGTGCCTTTCCCTCTACCTGGAATATTCTTCCTTCTTCTATTGGTTGTCTGGCCCCTTCTCAACCCTTTAAGTTATGTTTAATTATCTGTTCAGAGAGAGCTTCTTTGTACTATTTTTTAACTCTGCCACAGTACTCCATTCGTGAAAGAACTTATCACAACTTGTGATCATTTTATTGATTTTTTTGTTCATATTTTTTTTCATTTCCTTCTCCTACTATGCTACAAGCGCACTGAAGGTAGACACCAGCTTCATTCCCCATGATGAATCCAATATCTCTTATGAAGAAGGTCCAAGATAAATATTCATACATCAAATGAATGATTATTTTGTCATCTGAAAGAGACAAAAGATACTTTTGCTCAAATTTAAGCAAATATTTTTAAGCATGTTATTGATTTTTTTCTGTATAAAAACATGAACAACAGCTGATTTAGTGCTAATGTTAACACTAACAAGATTATTCAAGTTAAACATAGAATAGTCTTCAACTAAATGCACAGTCAGTAAAATATTAATGTTGTCTTTCTTCTAGACCACAGGGTCACACAAAGAGATGTTTAGGAAGCTTCGCTATATGGCTTCTGGGTTTGCATCTAATAGCATTTATCATCTGCTCATGCAACTTTGAATAAATCTTAACCACAAATTGTTTTGGAGCCCCTCCTCTGTGCCAGGGGGAAAAGTAAAACACCTGATCTCTTGGAAAAGCATCAGTCTGTGGAGAGAGACAATCAAAGAGTCAACTCAAGGAAGACAATGAGAATGTGGAAGCATTTGCTAAAGATACAGAGTAACATATCTTCTTGGATTGGATAGGTGAAATAAATCAAATTTTTCCTCTAATATAAGAAGAGGCTTCATAGTGGTGGTGGCATTTGGTTGAGCGGTTAGGGTGAAAATACTAGTAGAATGACAAAAAGGAAGAAAGTCAGTAAGAATAAGCACATGGCATTGCATTCTACTTCACAATTTGAGAAGCACGTTCCATGTCTTTTTTGATTCAACAATCCTCGAGATGATGGGGCAGGCATTATTACTGTTTTGCTATTGGTGTTGTGGTTGTCTCCTTGCTTGTTTCTAACAGGGGATTAAGAAAGATAGAACCCACATGTTTTTCCCAAAGACACCTGTCTAATGGCAGGAAGAGGTCTTGAACCACAGCTTGTGAATTCGGACTTTTGAGCTCAGCTCTATGCTAGGCTGCCTTATGTATTTGAATTAAATGAGTGGCCCTAGATTCCTCCTTTTCATCCCACTAGCTTCATTCTCACCAGATTGAGAAGTCCCGCAGCGATGCATTTCCTGGTAGAAGGCTAGTCCTGACTCATCAAAACCTTCAACTGTCAAAAAGTTCCCCCAACTCTAAGGGGGAAAGTTTTCCCTTTTCAAACAGTCTCAAGAGCAGGGAAAAAAAAAAAAAAAGAGCAGGGAAGATGTCCAGTCTCCTATCCTCTGGGTCCACTGGCACTATAGAATGGCACATGGACCCACTGTGTCACTGGCTATTTCACAAACCATGAACTTTAGCCCACTTTCTCTTCCAGAGCTCTACATATCCCGAGAGAGTGCTTTCTCCGGAATGGAGTCATTTAAGGTGGTCAAGACTTCTCTCTCCTAATTAGCTAATAAACAAGTGTTGGCAAGATGGCTGCAGTTTAAAGTAGCACCTGGGGATCTCAGGAAGGAAACGTGAGCACAAGTATGCCCCCTAAGACTGCTCATCACTGCCATAACTCACGATTGAAGGAGGCCATTGCTTGGGTCTTGAACTAGAGTTTCTTGTGGCAACTTAAGTGCTGGCTCAGGGAGGAGTTGACAACAGGGAAGATGACATGATAAAAAGAGGAGTGCCAAATGCTTCTGGGCAGGGGCACCTGGCTGGCTCAGTCAGTAGACCTTGGGACTCTTGATCTCAGGGTCATGAGTTCAAGCCCCACATTGGGCGCAGAGCCTACTTAAAACAAAACAAAAACTCAAATGATTCTGGATAGATGAGAAGACCTATATTTCATAGTGCACTGTCCTACTAGAAGGGCCCCAGGAACCCTTTCAGTATACAAACCCTATCCCATGTATTACCCAATCCTTACTCCAACCAACCAACTGCCTCATAGGTACAAACATGCACCTACTTCTCATTACATTTCTGGGTGCTTAGAGCAAGGACAAGGGAAGGTAAGGGTATATAGGGCGTGTTGATATCAATACAGCTTATTACCTAAATGATCAATTCTGGAAGGATAATATGGTGCAGGCCAGATGGGGGAGTTTGAGTGGATGAGTGGATGAGTGGATGGATAATTGAAATTTCTATGCATAATGAAAGATCAGGCTCTTGGAGACCTCCTGTGTCCAGTGAGGCAGACAGGCACTGGCACCCCAGGTTCTCGGAGAGAGAGCCTGCCAGTATTCAGGGGCATCAAGTAGAGTCTGAGAAGATCATTACTCAAGTGATGGCTAAGATTTGACTTCACACCATTGCCTCTTCTGTTAGCATGACTGTCTCCTCCTTACATTGTCATTAACCCTCTGTTAACTTTGACCTTCAGTTCAAGTCAGCTATACACCATAGCTTTGTGCTAGTGGTGCTCAGAGGAATGAAAGCCACATGTTGGTGCTGACTCAGGGACTGAGGGAGGTGGTCAGGACATAGAGGCAAGCTGAGTGATGGAAGAACCAGCATGGTTGATCAGTGATGAAGAGGAAGAAAGGCTGTGGGGATGTGGGCATCCAGTGCTCTTGACTAGATGGGAGCCATATTAGAAAAGATGTGAATGCTCCACTGAGCTGGCAGTTGGGCTCAAGCTAAGGATGCAGCCTGAAGGCAGGGACCAGGGAGATACTGAAGCCCTACTCCACAAAACTGGCCAAAAGGACTCTTCATGAATCACATCAGGCCCAGGCTACCTCAGTGGGGTTTTAGATTCCACAATGGACTTGGGACTGAGTGGCAAGCGTATACTTGCAGTATGCCCCCAAGGATCCCAGGACATCTCCTCCCTGCTCTTCCTCAGCCTACCACCACCACAGTCTTCCCTTCCCTCCTGTTTGGTCTCCTGCTTTATCTGCCTGACCATTCCGAGCTGGAGCTGTTGTTGCCTCTGAATCCAGGCAACCAACAGAGCAGCAGAAGAAAACGTGCGGATTCCTTCATGGCAATGGTAAATTGGGAAGAAAGATCCAGAAAGAAGTGTGTACGGTTTCCACCAACTCAGGAAAATAAGCAAATCTAACAAAAGGCCTAGCTTCCCAACTATCCGATACCTGTGTTCATTCATTCGTTCATTGCAACTCATTTTTGCATCCGGCCCCCACCCATCCTTCTCAGCAAACGACGACTGCTGTGCATTTCAGTTTAACCTGACATCTCAATGGAGCCATTTCTCTGGGGCTCTTTCCTCCTTCACCCCAAACCTCCATCTGTCCCTTTCCTCCTCTCTTTTCCTTCCCGATGGCAGTTTTTTATTTCAGAAGAAAACTTATGAAAATTGTTGAAACACGCACTACAAAGCGAAACCTTATTTTTTTTTAACATTCGGCAGAGAGCTCCCCCCCCAAAAAAGGCAGCCATGTCAAAGACACTGCCTCCCCCCTTTGACATTCATGCAGTGCTCAGAGTCAGCTGGGGTCTCGGCTCTGACAAATTTGCATCTCTTTGAATGTGACGCTTGAAAAAAGCCGGAGCCGCTAGATTAAATTTTTTTTTTTTCCGTCCAGAAAATGAGAAAAGCCTCTATCTCTCTGCAGAGTCTACTGGGAAGATCTTTATTCTGATTCTTGTTAGAATTGTTTATCACCCTGACAGGCCAGACTCGGACGAGATAAAGGCTCCGCTCCATCACGGGGCCTGACAGTGGTAGGACATGCAGAAAAATGAAAGGAGCAGGAGAAAATATTATTAATAGATGCCGACTTGCTTTGCCTGCATGGCACGTCAGGGAAGGGAGAGGGGAGCCATAGCTTGATTGCAGGCCTATGAAGTTCTGTCCAAAAAAGAAGCTATTTTTCATTAAGTGATAGAAGGGCCCTTTTCATGTTCTTTCCTGAGGAGCTGATAACTTATGCAGTTTATTCTAACCCTGCTGATTTCTGTCAGGGGAAGAAAACCCCTGAAAGATGGCTCTGACTTGTCCTTTTCAGGAAAGGAGGCTGGTTTGACAGACACACACAGGCAAAGTCAGAAGCCCTGGCCTGGACAGGCCTGTGGCCCTGGCTGCTACTTGGGTGCGTGCTAGATGTTGGGAATCTAGGATGGATGGGGAAGGGGAAGGAAAGATGGAGTTCAGAGCCTCTTTGGCCTCATTGGGGGTCCTGTGTACAGAAATGCAGAATTTCCACACAGGCATCAGAGTAGATGACTCCCTAGAAATGAGCACGCGGTGCTCCCATTCATGGATCACCATCCTGCCACATCGCTGTTTACTACGGTGTCAGGCCTCTGGGGATGCTGTAATAATGTACTGCAGGCTGGGCAGCCTGAGCAACAGACTTGTATTTTCTTGGGGTGCTGGAAGCTGGGAGATCAAGATCAAGGTGTTGGCAGATTGGTTTCTCCAGAGGCCTCTCTCCTTGGTGTGCAAGTTTCTTCTCTGTGTGTGTACACCTTGGTGCCCATTCTTTTTATAAGGACACTGGTGCTTTTGAATAGACCCCATCCATATGACCTGATTTTACCTTAATAATCTCCTTAAAGACCCCATGTCCAAAGATAATCACATTCTGAGATACTGGTGGTGAGGTCTTAGACATACAGTTCTGAAGGGGACCCAACGGAGTCCATACAATTGAGTCTATATGGTGATTTCCTCTATTTGAGCTTCTTTGGATTCATGTGGCAGAAGCTGAGGAGGATTTGATGCCCACAGTCCTGTTTTCTCTTAGGAAACCGGGAGTGGTATAGCTCTTTCTGGAGGATGGGCCCCTGGCACCAAGGAGAAGGCCCTTGTAAGGGTCTTAGTAGGGCAGCTGGCCTCTGATAGCACTTCTTTTCTGATAGAACATACATGGGGGAGGAAGAGAAGCCATGGGCAGGGCTTTACTGGAGTGCCCAGGGCCTGGACTGAGGAACTGAGTGCCCCACGGTAGGCCATATAACACTCTATGGCTCGGTTTTCTCTCCTTCAGAAGTGATGGCACTTTAGTGGTTGCCCAAACTGAATGGGGATTGATTGAACGAGATGGGGGAAAGGCAGCAGCTCCTCACATTGGGCAGTGATTCGGATTTTTGTATTGATCCCTATTGTTAAGGGGTGGTCTGATGTGGCATGTTCCAGCCTGGTGACCATGCTCCCATGGGCATCCTGTGAGTCTGGATGTGTGGCCTTTGTCCAGACATGCACTAACCCAGAGTCTGGAAAGGATCTGTCTTCGGCAGCGTGGGAGAAAATGAATTCCTTTTGTGAGCTGAGCTCTGACCCTGAACCTCTTCTCTCCTACCTGACAGTCTGAAGACTGGCTGAGACCTCTGTGAAGACTACACTGGGACATCCCACCAACACCAAGAAACTGCTGGAATTCATTCAACTTCACAGTTTGTTGTAGTGGGGGCTGGGGAAACCATCTTGGATAACCTACAGGTAAGTGATATGCTAAGGGCATGCTGTCTCTGTGGGGTCTGGAACATTTGGAGAAGACATTTGCATCTCTTTGAATGGCCTTGGGCATCAGAGAATAGAGTTTGGCATAGAATAACACTCGTACTTTATGTCATTTGCTACCTTAGACCATGACTTAACTCTTTTGAGCTTCAGTGTCCTTGTGTCTTAGTGGAAATTACAATACTAGACAGAGTTGGATTCAATAAAAGATCTTCATTGCTTGGCATAACCACTAAAGTACTGTAAGTACTCAGTTTATATTAGTTATCATGCTGCTATTGCTATTGATGATGATGATGATGATGACGATGATGGTGATGACAGAGATGGTTATTTGCTAGAAAATCAGTAAGCACACACCACTTAACATGTGCCAGGCACTGTCCTTGGTCTTTTCAACCTTACATTGATCTAATTCCCACAGAAACCCTAAGGAGGCATCACTATTATCCCCTTTTGAAGAGGAGGACCTTGATGTTCAAAAAATTCCATATCTTGTCCAGGGTTAAACAACCAGCCAGAGACTGTATGCTTGGCTGGGATGATGGGAGTGCTGGTTGGTGAGTTGGGCAGGGTCTTTTACCCTACCACATGAATTACAGAAAATTATTGCCAAGTGACCTGAGAAGAGGGGTAGGATCCAAGAAATATATGCTTACTTAGGGGTTGTTTGGAACTCTAGGCTTGGGGGTGCATACCACAGGCTGAATCATGTAGGCAGATAAAAGTCATTTCAGCTCTCACAGATCTAATAGCTAGTAGATGAGCAAGACTATCAAAAAAGAACTGGAGGATCCCATGTGTGAAGGATCCCAGTAATGGCATGGATAGATCACATGGTTACTGCAGGGGTTAATCCCGGACAGAAGTCTCTTGCTTCTCCTTCAAGGAACAAGTTAAAAGTCCACCCTCCCACCCTACCATAAAGCATCCCTTACTTTCCTGGCATAGGAAACTGCCTATCTTCCACAGAAACTAAGCATTTGCAATGCATTTGCAGGTGTCATAGCACAATGTGATCATATATTGATTTGTGTGTCTTTTCTCCTTGACTTTCCCGCTGGACTGATGAGAATCTGCAGCACCCAGGGCTCTTTCTGACACCAAGATGGTGTTCAGTGAATGTTTGTGAATAGAACCATGGAAAATAAATAGTCTGTGAATCCTAAATACATTGAATATGAGTCCTAAATCTGTAGGGAGAAAAGAAGCATGATATTAAAAGAGAGTAGATGTTTAATTCTGAGAAATGAATTTTGGAAATAACAATGATGATAAAATTAATATCTCAGGATTACATTTCATTTAAGTCAACATATACATATCCCATGCCAGGCACTAGGGTGGTAGGGGAAGAGGGGTGAGATGCAAGGATATACGGCACAGGAGCTCAGTCCTGAGGGAGCTTCTTTCTCAAGGCAAAGCAGCTATAGAGTTACTTTTTTTGTCTCTGAGTAACCCAAGGAAGAGGGTGAGGCTTATAAATAGCAGGATGGGAGACTCAGAAGTTAGCCTTTGGGTCATGGGAATGGAGATTTAAAGGATGAATGGAGTTGATCTAGGCCATCAAGAGGACAAGAGTATTCCATGAAGAAAAAATATTTGAGTGAAGATGAGCTGAGACAACCATCGTGGTGCTAGAGTGAGCTTTGGGCTTGGTATTAGGAGACACATATCCCAATTGTGGCTTTCCCCTTTCTTCAGTGTAGCTCAGTTGAAGTTCATATTCTATTCTCCAAAATGAGAGTGCAAGTAGATAGATGAAGGACTTTTTCTCAGCCAGGTGAGTCAGGTAATCCATGGGTTGCCTGTCTTTGATGGATTGATCATGAAGTCCACTCAGAACTGACTACTTTCCTTCAGACACAATGTGGTGTGATGAAAAAGCTTTGTTGCTGGGGTAAGGGCTGTTTTCTAATTTTAACTTCTTTACTTAGGGCCAGTTCTGTTTAGTTTAACCAGCATAAACATGGTGCTCACTAGGAGCCAGGCATTGGGTAACATGGACACATTTGAGTTGAAAGGGGGTGCTACTCATAAGGATGTTAAAATAACAGATTTAATTAAAGAAGAACTGTAGTGGGCATGCACGAATGTGGGTTGCTCCAGTTGCATATCATATTAAACACTTAACAATAGAGCTGAGTAAGTACATTTCACTTCTCTCTCAAAGAGCCTATAGTCTAATTGGAGAGATGGTCACATTTATTTCTTCTTCCTTTTATTCATTTCTTAGACATGTATTTACCCTCTTTGAGCCTCAGTTTCTGCATCTCTAAATTGGGGCTAATACTGATTTCATCTTCACAGGATTGCTCTGGATGCAGATGCTAATGGATACTCCTAAGGATAAAGCATATAAAGTTTGTGCACAGAAGTCGGTACTGAATGAGTATGCAATATATATGTATATGTATATATATATATATATATATATATATACTTCCCAGAACAGTTTCTGACATAATGAAGATGGTCAATAAGTAATTTTTGGGTGAATAAATAAATAAAAATTTATGGCAGTTATTGTAATAACTGTCTACTGTGGGCCAGGCACTCAAGCGCTGTCCTGGGTCCTGAAGCAAATTTTGTATTGTGATTTAATAAGTATTATGATATAGATAAGCACAAGATTCTCTATGGGTGAGAAGAACACCTAAAGTGGCCTGAAGAGGAAGTCCAAGGATGGTTTCTGAAGAAGGAATGCCTGAGCTAGGAGTTAAAAATTAAAAGCAATAGCCAAGAGGTTGGGGTGGGGAAGACTGAGAGGAAAATGAGTGTGTTCCAGGTGAGGGACCAACATGGACAAAGGCACAGTGGTGTGGCACAGCAGAGTGTGTAAACTTAATGAAGCTGGGTCTTAAATGTGTGAATACTCAAAGAAGCTGCAGGTGCCACTGAAGAGGGTGTCAGACATCATTTATTGTAGGCCACATGAACCCTGAACCGATGGAGAACTGAGGCAAGGCTTTGAGAAGAATAATGAGGCTATACTTAAATCCTTTATCACCGTTGAGGCTTTCTTGTGTCTTCATCTTCTTCTATTCACATCCTCGCTTGCATTTGCACACGATATCATTTCTCTGTGAAACTGAGGCTGGTGGATGTGTCACTTAGGGTGCCTAGACCTCCCATAGCCAAGATATGGGCTGTAATTAGAGCTAAACCAGTCAGGCATGGGGTCCATGGATTTTGCATCTTAAGTGGAGTAAGACCATCCAGAAAAAAGCAGCTGGTGTGTGTTCGTCTTGGGGGAGGTACTTGGATTGTCTATCACCTCCTACTGCCCAGATTCTTGGGGCCCATGACTTCCTCCTGCAGCGCCAGCAACTCAGGATCTTACAGTCTCACGGACGATGTGGCTGTGATCTGCTGTCACCCTCAGGCTCCACTTGCCTTTCAGTGTTCTGTAAATCCCTCCCCGTGGCAGAACATAGCCAGAGCTGGGTGATCAAAGAGACTAGGGGGTGGAGTTGCCAAGTTTCCAGCCCCTGCAATAGAGGAGAATACAGAGGAACAGGGGTGTGGCTGAGACAATGCAGATGCATAGCATACTGTCTGCCCCACAGGAGCATTACAGTGTTAATCACAAACACTCTGGGTAAAAGCCGATGAGGTGCAGAACCAGGTGATCAAGCCGGTCAGGCACTTACCACTGCCGTGTAGATTCTCTTAACATAAAGCTTCTTTCCATCTTACTCAACTTTCTATTCTGATGCTAGGCTCCCAAAATAAGTATTCCACAAATATTTGTTGACGACCTGATGGGTCCCTTTTGTTCCTATGATGGCTAGAACTGGAAGTTAAAAACCTTTACATTGTTAATTCCTGTATGTGGTCCAAAGACCTTCCTAATGTACAAATATTCTTCAGTGGCTACAGTGTTTTCTAGGAAGCCCCAAACCTCATAGGCTTGTGCCTGTATGAACTGGCATGCGCCAACTTTACTTAGGACAGATAGACTGCGGAAACAAATGAACACCAAAGTGTAATGCCTCAAATATAATAACCTCCAAGGCAGGTATATCTGGTCAGCAGGCACCCTTCCTCCATGCAGTGGCTCAGGAGACCAAGCTCTTTCAATCTGTGGCTTCTCCAGTATTAGTATCTTGCCATCATTTGCCAGGAGAGGACGAGAGTGTTAGGTAGACTCATTGCTTCTTAGGAAACTCTGCAGAAGTAGGTGACACACACCACTCAGGCTTAGTCCACTGGCAAGAACTCGTGTCATGGTTATCCCTCACTGCAAAGAGACTTCAGAAATGTGGAAGAGCTACACGAGCATGGGAAGAAAGGGAAACTGACTTTCAGTGACCAACTGTCTCCCTCACTGTGTGTGTGTTGTGTGTGTGTGTGAGAATGCGCATTGAGTTAAAATGGCAGAAATGACAAATAGAGTTAAAAAATCACTGCAATAATAATTATTTAATTTGCTGGACTTTTATAAGATATTCTTATTGCTGTTGCTTGAGGGGTTCTTTTTTCCCTAGTCAGGGCAAGAATATGATATTTTTGAGAACTTATTGTGAATTTTGCTTGTAATTCATGCACAATCATGCCATGGCTCCTTGAGGTAACTGTGAGCTAGGTTCTATCCCTTTGTCCTTTGCAGATGAAAGCATTGAGATGCAGAGAAGTTCTTTAACATTTCCAAGGTCTCAGAGCTGTGGAATTATAAAGAAGATCTGAACCTAAGTTTGCCTAATGCCCAAGTTTAGCCCAGTTCATTGAGCTCCTGGCTCCCAATGGGAGCTGGGAGGGTCTTTGTGATCAAGATGCCATGAAATACCCTGAGTGACAAGGACACTCAGGAACATGTCCATTCATGGATCACATGGGAGGTTTGCATAGTCATTATAATGGAAGGTCTTCATTTTCACAATGAAAAGTGCTCAATTCCAGTTTTCTGCAAAAAGAAAAAATGTGGCTTTCCTAGATTATCTTTAAAATAATACTTTTGATAAAGGACATGAGCAAGAGAAATGTTTTTCTACTACTGGGGAAAATAATAATCAGGGCAGTGCAAGGGCAGCCAGAGCCTCTGCCAAACTTCATTGAGGGGGAGAGGGCAGGGTGGTAGGGCTGTGCAGGGGAGGGAGCCAGGGCCCTGTGAAGGAGTCAACCCTCTGCACCTCCAGCCGCAGTGGCCGTGAGTGGAAATGAGGCCCATTGTTGTCCCAGCTTTCAGCTTTCCAAGAGAATCTTCCAACCTAAATGTAAAATTCCAACTTGAAATATTGGATCACCTGGGGAAAAAAAAATCAGGTCACACAAGTCACATCTGTGTGCTGAATTCAGCACCCAGGACAGCAGGATCCTGACCTGCTTTGGGGGACACTTTTGGCCAGCGGTCTGCACTGCGGGATTGCGTTCAACACCGCAGCCTCTGCTTTTTGTGCTACAGACAAAGCCGCTGTACTGCCAAGGACATGCATTTCTCCAGCGCCTGTTTGGCACATTGCAGGCAAGCACGGGGCACGTCTAACTGCCCGCACTCAGCCAAACCAAAGGACAAAGGCAGCGAGGCTCTCTCTGGACCTTGGGGGAAAACATAACAATCTCAAGTGGAAGACACGAATGTTCTCGCCTCAGTGTAATTAGGAGCAGCAAAGAAACTCAAACATGTGCCCCTTCTGCGTTGGCAATGGATATGAAAGAACTATATGAGGCGCAACACACAGGCTGTGTGTGTGTGCGCGAGCAGGCAGGCAGGCCTGTGCGCCCACATGCTGCCCACTGTGCTGTGCGCTGCTTGCAGCCCAAGTTTCAGGGTGATTTCTAACTTGAAGCTGAGGAGATGGGACATGATGTCTTTTTAAAAAATGTAACCAACCACAAACTTTGCTTGGTGTAATTTTAGCAGGGATGTGAGTTTGCCAAGGTGCAGTATGTCATTGTGCAGCTACTGTTTTGACAAAATAGTATATATGTGTGGTTGGGTCTGCGAGTATAAAGAAGACAAGCAAAAAAAAAATTGGGATATATATATTTTTCAGGATGCGATACATGAAGGACAGTAAGAGTAAATCAGAAAGAGGTTGGTGAGGTTCACTGTTGTCACAGGTCTTCATGGAAGCTGTTTGTAAAGACACATCTAAATTCTCGGTTGATTTTTGAAACACTCCTCATCAAATATCTCTGGAGTCTGTTCTGTGCTAGGCATCATGGGAGCCCTGATCATGTCTATATGCGTGGGACGTGTCCCCGTGCTCCAGGACCCACTGTCCACAGGAGACAGCCATGCGGATCTACAGGGAATTGCCCTGCAAGTCCATAAGCAGCCAGAGTGGCGGACACTGTTATTATTCTAATTCATGCAAAGCTCTTGGAGCAGGGCCTGGCATGTAGCAGCACGCTCAATAAATTAATAGGCACGGGGCAAGGTGTTTTGCACAAGCATTTCTCATTCTTCTAACAACCTCAGATTGGATCATATTATAAAGGAGGCAAAGCTTAGTAGAGAGGCAATATTGCAGAGTGATTAAAAGATGAAGGCCCAGCTCAGCCACTTACTACCTTGGTCATTTAATCGTTTTGTTTTTCAGGGTGCTTGACTGTGATTTAGAGATTATAATAATGCTATTGTTAGTTGTGGTGCAAAACCAACCACCACAGGCTTCAATAGCTAAACCAGAACCATTTATTATTGCTTGTGCATCTGTGGTTCAGCTGAGGTATGGCTGGGCTCAGCTGAGTGGTTCCAGTTTCAGCTGCAGTAGCTCTGTTTTCTTCTCACTGAAGCTCTGTGGCTGGGTGGGGTGGCTCTGCTCCACGTATTTCTCATCTTGCTTGGGCTAGTGGGCTTGTGAAGGCAGGTTCCTCTTGTGGCAATGGCAGAGATACAAAAGAGCAAGCTTCATTTTACAAGTATTTTTGGTGCCTTTGGTGACATCACAATGTTTGATGGAGCATTGGTCAAATTGATTCACATATCCAAGCAGAGGTAGTCAGTGGAGAAGTGGACTCTGCCTCTTGGACATGGAGCAGGAGAAATAATACATATTTATTTTTTTCAAAGATTTTATTTATTTGGGAGACTGAGAGAGAGAGAGAGAGAGAGAGAGAGAGAGAATGAGCAGGGGATAGGGAGAAGCAGACTCCCTGCTAAGCAGGGATCCCGATGAAGGGCTTTATCCCAGGACCCCGAGATCATGACCTGAGTGGAAGGCAGATGCTTAACCAACTGAGCCACTCAGGTGCCCTAATAATACACATTTTTGAGCAATAATCTAATTGACCAAGCTACCTACCTCATAGACTTGTTTTGAGAATTATATATAAAAAGCTATGTAACACAATGAAAAATTTAGTACACAATGAAGGACCAATGAAACCAGGTAATTTATCACTCATACCATTCTTTACTTGACAGATGATCCAACTGAGATTCAGAGAGGTTATGCAACTCCTCTGGGATCATATGGTAATAAGTGAAGAGCCATAATTCAGACCCTTATTGTCCAAGTTCCTCTCTTTCTGATGAAAACCCATGAAGCTGTCTGGCACTAGAAAATAGATTTTAAGGCCCCCAAAAGGCAGAGTGTCCATGAATATTGGAGTTCACCTCATTTAGGAAAGAAGATCTCACATTTTGCAAGTTGAGAGACTAAAACAAGATGAGCAAATACCAAGTCCCAGGGGCAAGAGCACAGTGATGAATCACAGCAACTACTATTGTGCACTGAGGCCCCTGTGGTCCAGGTCACAGATCAGGAGACTAGGGGTGTGGGCCTTGAGGGAGAAGCACATCTTCCCTCTGCTCTGCCTGTTCAGACTCAGCTGCTTGACCCTTTGGGTGGAAGCTGGGAAATATGAGCTGGCTACGGGAGCCTCCTTTCTATATTCAATCAGACAGCAGGAAGGAAGAGGTTTCCTCTAGATTCCTTCATTTGCTAAGATTTATTTCCCCCCCTATGAGCTCTCTTTTCCTCCCCTGAGGATCTTGAATTTATAAGTATTGAATTTTTTAGAACTCTCTGAAAGTACTACATTAAATGCAGAAAAGGGTGATGGGCTCCCCAGGCACTTTGTAGTACTCTCTATCACGGCTCTTATATATTGACTTAAAGGATTTGCTTGTTGCATGTTGGAGTCCACCTCCTGCCCTCTCCTCATTCTGTCAGTTCTTCGATGGAGAGCTCCTTGTATCATTGGATCCACCACAAGGCCCTAACCAGGCCAGACATTCAGAAAAGATGGCTGAAAGAATGAGTGAATGTTAGATGAATAAAAAAAAAATGATGAATGAATCAAAAAACAATCAATCAAACAATCATATATCAATAGATAAGTGGGTGAATGAAGGAGTGAGTGGGTGACTGAGTTACATGGGTGTGTAGATGGGGGGCTTGAAAGAGTGATTGATGAAGTGACATGTTAAATTCTTCATTCTCTCCTAAGCCTCCCTTAAAAATCAGTCTTTGTCAACTATTGCGTTTTGGTCAAGCAGATCTGGTTACTTACATTCATCCCATTCCCATCAGCTTTAGCCTGTAGGAAGGAGGGACCCTGCATGTGCAGTAGTAAGGAGAGTCAGTAGTACAGCATTGAGCAGAATCATGAAATGTAAGACAATGGACTCCTGGTCTTTGTCTCACTGTTGACTATGTTGCTATTGTAGCAGGGAAGACAATTTAGGCATGATCTCTGACCTCATTCAGCTATGATCTCTCGTTTACCTGTCATGTAACCAAATGAAACCCATGGTCTCTATATTTAGGGGGATTTTTTAGGAAAATGCTACTGAGGGAGCACACGATAAATTGCCACATAATTCTAACAGGACCTTTAAGACCACTCTGTATCTCTGGGTCAACCGCTGCCACCTAAGCAAGGAGGCACATGGTACCACCACACAGTGACCCCAGGAAGATATATGTCTCCAGAGGAGTGCTCAACATGGCCTCGTCCATTCTCTGGGAGTGGACACTACCTAAATGATGCATCTCCCCTTCAACTTCTAGTAGAATTCTTGCTTGTCACGTTCTCTCTTCTACACATAGGCTACCTTGGACTCTCACTGACCTTTGTGTGGGCTACAGCCAGCTAGAGGGTAAACTCCACTTCGACTCATCTCTAGCTGTTCACAAGGCACAACTTTGGCTGACTATGAGGGTTATGATGAAAATAAGTCCATTCCAACCACATTGGCTTTGTCCAGGTCTCCAGGAACACATTCATAGAAAAAGTGATGGGGGATCATGAAAAAGAGAGATCATACAAGTAGACTCAAGGGTGACCAGGAACACATCTTGGAGAAGGAACCAGAAGTGGGCTATGATGAGTGAAAAGAACTTCAGAATGTAGAGCGTGGGAGAGATGGATGCATTTCAGAAGGCAGGACTCCTTGAGCGAAGTGTGCAAACACAGAATAAGATGTTTTGAAATGTGAGATCTTGAGGAGTCTTAACACTACACCAGTTCACTTCCTGGACATGAGTGAACAGTCCAGAAACCACATAAGAAAGCATCAACTTGCACTTTGGTCCCATGTGACCTCCGGGACACCTAGGGAAACTTTGTAGGCTTATGAACCCAGTTGAGCTCCAGCAAAGGACTCAGTTATGCACATTATACACTGTTAGAATCTCTTTCACAATCCTTCTCATGGCCACTGGCATCCTCTCACCCCACAACATACCTGTCCTTTTCCTGTCCCTGGATTTTTCATTCTGATATAAGAATATCTTAATCATACTCTGACTGTTCCACCTATATCTATGGATGGATGGATGGATGGATGGAGTCTTCTCTTCCTGAGAGATGAAGAATTAACTTTATATGTCTGCTTTCTCCAGAGTCTTTTAGCTAGTTGACTGGCTTAAGGTACCTTTTTAATGTCTCTGATGGCCAGGATATGGAATAGGAACTTAAACCATAAGAAATGCTAGGGACACAGTGACATCTGCATAGTTTGTCTAATACACAGAGGTTAAAGAAACTTCCTCCTTCTAAGTCCCCAACTCACTCTGTGTACACTGAATGTTGACATAGGAAAGTCATAGGAGATATGACCAGAAAGTTAAGCAAGGAACAGATTGCTGATGATTGAAATATAAACACGATTGAGATCTGGACCCAGTAAATTGCATATAAAGATGACATTTTGGAATAATGTCCTAAAATGATAGAGTCCAAGCATTTCCACATGGCTTCATGGTAAAGTCTGACCCAGTGCTGACTTGATACTTCATGCCTCATATCTTCCTTCTATTTTATTCTCACTTGAGCCATACAGAGATAGTCATCATTTTCTGAAAATGCTGAGAACTTCCATGACTCTGAGCTTTTGTGATGTTGTTCCCACTGCACGGATGATACCCTTTTCCACCATTGCCATCTGGCAAATCCATTAGACCAAACTGTAAACAATCACCCTAATAAAACATTGGCCACCATTAAAAAGCTCACTCTCTACTTGACATACTCTCTTTATACTTTGGTCAAGGCAATGATCCCAGAGTGCTTTAATTTGTGTAATGGTGTAATGCATCCCTTCTTTGCCTACTAGTTCATGAGCAACTAGACTCTATTGCCACATGTGCAACATTGCTGGCCCTCAGTAATGTTTACTGTCAGAATGGATGAATCAGTTCATGTACCAATGGAAGTCTAAGTGAGACAGTCAATTGATGAATGGAATGAGAAAATGGGGGAATAGATAGTGAACAAATGAGTGGGTCAATGCATGAGAAGATGAGTATGGCAACTGAACAAACAAATTAATGCATGAATCAGTTAGTGAGAGAAGATGAATACATCCAGGAGGGATCGAGGAGACTCCTGGATGCTGACAGATGCTGAGACAGTCCCTCTACACTGAATGAAATATGAAATAGAATCACACTATCCCTGTACAGTTACATCGACTTTTTGCTTCCTTCTTCATTGGATGACTGAGCCAAAAAGAGAAAGCAGAATGTTACGGAGTTCAAGGTGACTGACTTGGATTAACAATTATTGGTCATGATTAAAATGTGCTTCGGTGTCACTATTTTATATTTAAATAAGTAGTGAAATTTGTTTCGATTGGCTAGAGATATGGATTATATCAATTTTTCATTTCTTTTCTTATTTCCTTACAGGAGCTCACCAAAAGAAGCCATCCCAGAATAAAAATTTTCTCTTAAGGACACAGAAAGATCTGGAAAAATCTAAGAAACACCTTACAGACTTTTGTGATGTTGTCACAAGTGTGTACTTGTGGTTTTGTGAAGGCTTTAGACAGTGTCGTGAAAAGGGAGGAATTCTAATTAGTTTGAATTATCCTTACTTGCGCAAAAAAATCAGCACTAATTTCAAGTACCTGAGATACTTACTGGATGCTTGTAGCTTTGGGGGAAGTAGTACATGAAGAAGTATTAAGAATTATCATAAATATCAAGACATAACCCCATAGATATCAGAAATTATTTGGGGGGAAAAACCCTAAATCTATGCATATTTAATACAGAGTGCTAAGTTAAAAAAAAAAAAAGCTTAAAAAATGTCTTTTGTGATGGAGGACTAGATTTACCATTCTCCACTTTCTTCCCACTGCAATGTGGGCTCAGAGCCAAAATGAAGAAAATATTTGAAACACTAGAGAAGCCTTTTTCTTTTTCATTTTCCTTTTTCCCTCAAACTGCATTATAGATCTACCTCTGCATCACTTCTAGGGAACATACCTAGATTTTTTCTCACTCAGATGTCCCTCAGACCGAGAAAGCTCTAGTGGTATATGACAAGATGACTATAAAGTATTTTCTCAAACTGTAAAATGGAGTGTGTATGTGGAGAAGGCCCCTCCCTCCTCCATGGCTCCCACCTACACACACACATACCAGGCAACCTGATCTGGCACAGGTTTTGGTACATTCTGGAGATGCTAAAGTTGGCATTCACTGTGTCTTACCCCATAGAGAGAGGTGACGTTCACCATCTCCCCACTAGACAATACCTACAGAGAGCTGGTGGCCTGGGGCTAGCATCTATCCCTTAGATGTCCATGTTCTTTCAGGATGAGATTACAAAGCATATGAGCTTCAGTACAATCCTCTCATTCTATTAATTCTCTCAATTATATTATTTGTTGAGCTTAGACCCAGAGATACATAGTGACGAATCTCAGGGCACATAGATTGTTCAATAAGTGGCACAATTATTATTTGCTAAAATCATGTTGGTGTAACATCGACATGGCTAAACTAAGTAAGCAGGATTTAAGAGGTTTGCCATCAGCCTGTGTGTATTTTTAATAATAATACAATAAAAACTAAAATATGTGTGAAGATCACTTGAATTCTTTCAAGTATTTATTTATCCATTCATTTGAATATTTAATGAGCACCTCTTGTATGCTGGATCCTGTTGGAGGTGCTTGAGGACCTAAACAATGGAGAGTAAGGTGGATATAGTCTCTGCCCACAAGGATTTTGTTCTTCTGCCGGTGACTTCTGTTAGGATGTTGTCAGAAAGTTGAATTCTGTTTCCAAGGATTTTGTCCCTACTCTAAATGTCAAGAGGGAAGGGCTGGATCTTTGGGTGCTAAGAAGAGTGGAGGGTCCTTTCTTGACACCAAGATACTAGGCACTAGTATTTCATTTTGTTTCCTTTTGGTTAGAGATGGAGACGGGGAGCCTTGGGTGGTCTGTGCCAGTACAAGATGGCACGATGTTGTTTCTTAATCTCAACATGCATAGAAGGAAAGATAATGAATTGTTTAGTGTTTGGAATTTTATTTGTAATCACTCATTCCCTTAAGGTCACCTATGCTCATATTTTGCATTTTCCCAACAGACTGAAGTGAGGATCTAAATTGCTTTGAGCTGTCGGGTTGGGATTGCTAAGGGTAGATGATGTTAACTTCTACCATGTGCTGGGAAGTGAACTTGTAGGGAGTTTGACTTTGTGGATGACTGGAAGGATGGCTCTGACAAGAGAATGGGATGGTGGAAGGTGAGATCTCGGGCTAGGGGAGGATCACAGCATTGACAAGGAGGGTCTGGGTGGGGCATCACCTCAAGTGTATGTATGGAGCTTACTTGGGGGGACGTGGTGATTTCACAAGACTTGCTGACTTCCCATTGATCTGGGAAGCGGGGGAGGGGTTGGAAGAGGCTCACAGATGATACTGTCACCATTAACCAATTCGCCTTCTCAGGCTTGTACAGGAAAGAGAATAACATCAGAACAGGCAAGCTCTCCTCCCATTTCACTAATTAAACTTATGAGTGTCTCATTTTTGGACTGTCACAAGTGAGCCTGTACTTTCCTTAGGCTCCTCACAGAAGAGCCAGGTGTTTCCTAATCCAGGTATCTCTAATTATCACATATTCACTTAGAGCCTCTTTATCTGAAGTGAAGTATAAAATAGAAATATATGAAATGATTGCTGAAACTGGAGAACTCTTGGAGGGGTTCTTTGAGAAAGATACAGACTATATTTCAACTTTAATGTTGCAAGTAAAGAATTGCCCTAATGTCCCCAAATGTTTTGATCAGTGTCACCTCATACAACATTAAAAAAGGGTTATGGATTCCTATATAATAATACTTTTACTTTTGAGTAGTACTTCTTGAACAATATCATTAAGTTAACTTAAAGTTACTGGAAATCCAAAGTGTTCTAGGATTGGAAAGAGCTATCTTTAGGCTTCAGATTTTCCTCTTTATAAGAAAGTGAAGTATACCAGGTTCTTAGACTCCCAGAAGTTTACTTTCCTCACCTATGACATGTTGATAATGAGAGCAACTGCCTCCCTGGCCTGTGGTATACACCGAATGAAGCAACACATATAAATACGTAGCCCAGGACCTAACCAGAGGGATGATGGATCAACACTTAGTTCTAGAAGTGACAGGAAAGTATTTTCCATGCACAATTTTATTGGAACTAAATAAAAATAAAAATGATAATGCTTTTAGTACATATGGATTGAGGGCCACTTATAATTTTTTTTCTTCTCTTTAAGCATTTGACCAGCCAGTGATTGAGAATTCCTGGCCTTAATATACCTTGCCAACATTAACTATAAGCTATCAATTTAAAAAAAAATTCCAGACATTTCTACTTACACTTTGAAGATGATGAGCATGTGAAGACTGAACTGTCAAACCACCTCTAGGGTCAACCTTGCCTTTAATGTAAAACTCAATTTTTATTTGGATTTTAAAATGTCTCCAATTATCCAGTCAATATTACATGCATATTCAAAGATTGGTTTTCATCTCATCTGGAGGTATACCTTCCAGGCTCGCTTTTTATCTATGTATTTGTACAAATACAAACGAAATTGGATCCATAAATTCCCCGTATCAGAATGAAATCACACTCCTGTGTGTTTCTATCACCTGGACAGCTTTGTTTGGGCTTCAGAGATAGGAACGACACTGGGTACTCCATTCTTCAGCGTTTCCACCTTGAACTTCGTTATGAAAAACAGAGTTTTCATTTAGAAATAGCCCAAACTTCCCACTTGTATGTCAGCCTAGGGGAAGTCAACTTAAAAAGGGTATTTAATAATACACAGAGTTGAAGGGGAAAATCCAGTTGAAGGACTTCATGCTGAAGCCTGCAGCATTTCTTAACATTTAAATTCTCAGATTGCGGTGCACTCTTCTCCCCAAGTCACACGGCCGTGGGTAATCACCATTAATCTTCCGTGTTCATAGCTTCCCTCCTTCCCTGAAATAGTACTTCACAGGGATAAACATGACACCCATTTTGCCTTCCGTTCATTTTTATTCACTTATTAACAGCAAAGAAAATGGCTACCATGGAGCAAGTTCTATGAGCTGGGCACCGGGCTAAGCAATTTACATGAATCACTGTGATTAATTTGGTAATCTGACAATATCTCTGGGATGTAGGGACTATTATTCCCTATTTAAGGGCAGGAAACTGAAGTTCAGAAAAGTGAAGACATGCATCTAGAGACACCCAGGTTAGCAGCAGAAGTATGTATCTCCAGTTGGCCATGTGTGGATAATTTGAGGCATTTTAAAATCAAGAAAAAAAATTGAGTTTTGAATTAGAGGCAAGGTTGGCCAGTGATGCAGTTCCTATGGGTACAAACAAACTAATAATGACAGCAAATGGCCTTGAAAGACCAACAGCTGACAAAGGAACATGTAAGAAGGTAGGAGACATATTATAAGGGGATTTGTAGCAAAGGGATGCTAAGGTAACCCTCTTGAATACCACCTTCTGAGTGTGAGCAGGACCTGTGATTTGCTTTTAGTCAAAAGAAAACAACAGAAGTTATGGGATGCATTTTTTTTTTTGTGATTACATTTTAAGGCTATATATCTATTTTACTGACAGACACACCTCCCTTGCTGGCTTTGAAGAAGCAAGCTGCTGTGCTATAAGCAGCCTTTCAGCAGAGGATGGAAGCAAGGGACTGTGAGTGGCCTCAAGCAGATATTTAGGGGGAAACTGAGAGCTACAGTCCAACAACTGGCAGGATGCTGAACGCTGCCAACAATCACATAAGCTTGGAGGGACACCTTCTCCAGCCCTGCCTTGATGAGGCCACAGCTCCAAATGACAGCTCAGTAACAGTCTTGGAAGACCCTGAAGCAGAAGACCCAGTCAAGCTGTGCCTAGACTCCTGACCCACAGAAATTGTAAGGTGATAGATGTGTGTTGTTTTCGGTAGCTAAATATGTTGTAATTTGTTGTGCAGCAGTATAGTTGACACAAACAGAATTGCTTGGTATTAAGATAATCTTTGAATCACAGAAGTGGTCAATATAATGGAGGCTATGTATTTAAAGATTTAAAAAAATTATTAGTTATCTAACTAACACGAGATCTCTTAGAACCATGTCACTGGATGTTTTAACTTCTTGGAGTTCATTATGGTCTTATGGGAAGAGCAGAAGACTTGGGGTGAAATTGCTTTCATGGAAGTACGAAAGCTCAGTGGTCACATTACAGTATCCAACTTAGATGGGCACTGTGGGCCATCTTTGATGATCTTTGATCAAGTATCTCTGATGTTGTTGATCACTCCCTGTTGAAATATCTCCTCTCTCCTTTTCCATGAGAATCCTCACCAGTTTACCTTCTACTTCTCACCTTTCCATGAGAATCATCACCAGTTTACCTTCCACTACTCAGCTTTGTCTGTGATTTACCTCCTCTACCCACAGCTCACCCGTGCGTAGTCCCTATGGCCCTGCTTCTCTTCCCACACTGTGTGTTCACGGCATTCATGGTAACACATGTGCTGACCCAGCCCAGATCCATGACCCCTGCCCTGAGCAATCTCCAGAGCTCCTAACTCAAAAACCTATTGGTTTTCTCATTTTGGATATTTTATGGACACCTCAAACTCAACTTCTCTATTACTTATTTCAGTGAGTGATTCCTGACAGCCACAACTGACTACCCATCCAACCAGCCATTCAAGACAAAATATAGTAGTTGCTGTCAACTTTGCTTCTTGAAATAACCACCCACTAGATACTGCTAATTTCATCTGTGAAATAATTCTCAACCCATTCTGGTCCATGATGACTACTGCAATGCTACATCCATTCAGAAGGATTACTATAATATTTTTCTTCACATGTGTTGCCTCCCTTAATTCACACCATACCATGCTGTCAATAATATGGCAAAATAGCGGAAGGATAGAAACACTTACTAGGAAATGCTCTTTGACTCTGCCTCTTTCATATTTTATTATAAGGGCCCATTGACTGTGAAGATGATGATGCATAAGTTCACAGCTTCTTCCAACATCCTTTTTTACTTTTTTGAAATAAATATTTATTTTTGTGTCCAACTGTATTTTCATGATTATGCATCTTTTATTTTTTCCTAAAAAAACCCACTGCTTATAATCTTCCTTTGGTTCTAAAACACCTCTGAGATAAAGATCCAACTCTTTAATGTCATCTGGTGCTCCCTGTCTTACATTTTATCTTCAATACAGTGGAACAGATTTCACTTTTCACTAAATATGTTATTTCATGCCTCTGTGCCTTTGCTTATGCTGTTCCTTTGGTCTGCAACACCTTTCCATCTCTCATTGATTTCTGCCAACATATATCCAACCACAACTTCTATTGGACAGTTTTTCTTCCTCCTATAAGATGCAGCTCTGGTGTTAACTGCCCAACCAGACTTCGTGGTTCCCCTTCCCTATCTCAGTGGCTCTCTGTTTCTATAAAACCTTGATCTTTCCTTTATCACAGGCTGATTGACTCTCCTTGGTGTCTGACATAGATGAACAGTAGAAATTTTTTGAGCTGTCGCTAAATTACCATTGTGTAACTTGGACAAGTTACATGATAAACACAAATCTCACTCTCTATGCTTGTAAACAGGGTTGTTAAAATACCTTAAAAATTGTGGCTAGATTTCAATTAGGTTATATAAAATAAAAAAGGCTGGTAAACATCAAGAATCATAGTTGACACAAACAGACTTGCTTGGTATTAAAGTAATCTTTGAATAACAGAAGTGGTCAATATAATGGAGGCTATGTATTTAAAGATTTTTTTAAAATATATTCATGAGAGACAGAGAGAGGCAGAAACATAGGAAGAGGGAGAAGCAGGCTCCCTGCGGAGAGCCTGACAGGGACGCAAACCCAGGGTCCTGGGATCACGACCTGAGCCAAAGGCAGAGGCTCAACCACCTATCCACCCAGGTGCCCTGAGGCTATTCATTTATACGAAAATCAGAGTCTAGAAATCCATTAGGGAATACCATAAGCATCATATAGTGGTTAAAAGTTTGGGCCTTGGGGCTAGTTGCCCTGGGTATGAATCCTGGATCGACCAAGCACTGCATTTTTGACTTTAATTAAATAACTATCCTTTCTGTGCCTCAGTTTCTCTACCTGATGTTGACAACAATACGGTTGCTGTAGTAATTAAATGTGTTAGCCCACTTTTTTTTTTAAGATTTTATTTCTTTATTCATGAGAGACATAGAGAGAGAGAGAGAGAGGCAGAGACACAGGCAGAGGGAGAAGCAGGCTCCACACAGGGAGCCTGATGTGGGACTTGATCCCTGGACTCTAGGACCACACCCCGGGCAGAGCAGGTGCTAAACTACTGAGCCACCCAGCGATCCCCTGTTAGCCCACTTTTAAGTTTTCGCATAGTGCTTGGGCCTTGAGTAATCCTCAATAAATGTGAACTATCATTACTGTTAATTATGATTAATAGAATTTGAAGAAAGGGTTTTTTGATGTCACAGTGAAATTAAGCCTGCCTGATGGCTAGTTTAGCACAGATATTCAAGCTGCACAATCCCATTACTCACAGAAACTATGACCATATTTGCACTTTTAGAGAATAATGTTAGAGCATAATGGTAGAGCCTAGAAGGCACTGAAACATCACTAGTAGATTTGATCCAAAGGATAGAGAGGTATGGTTCAAGGTACAATATTGAAATACTTCTTTTTAACTATTGGAACACTTCATACATATAAATCTGGTAGCAAGATTAAGAAGCAAAACAAACAGCAACCTGGATGAAATTGTAGCACATGGATTATTAGTAAACAGAAAGTAAAAAATCAAATTATGGAGCAGAGATTTTTTTAAAGACACTTAGGAAATTAGTCTCTCCCTATGGTAAAGTTCTCTGTATTATGCAATTTTAGAAAATTTATTTTTTTGAAAAGTACTATTGTGAAGTGTATGTAATTGGAACCCTGTAATCTGCTTTAGGAGTTGAGGGAGGGTGGATGGAGGAAAACAAAAAACAAAACAAAACAAAACAAAACAAAAAAGGGAGATGAAGCAGTCAGTGCCAAGATCATTTTCTAGCTGTATGTAGAGCTAGGTGCCCTCATGCAAACAAAAGGTCCTGATACATCACACAACAAACTGATGAGCACTTAAAGAATGTATATATATATATACAAATAGTTTATTGTATAGAATTTATACCTCTACAAAGTTGTTAAAAATACATATTTTCAATGTGTTGCAAAGCAAAAGAAGACAATGAAAAATGTAAGATCAAGAAATGAAAAAAAGTGATAAATTTCATCAGAAGAAGAATTAAATAGAAAAACAAGAAATAAAAAAAACAGAATGAAAAACTCAACAGCTTTGTTTAACAGCATATGAGATGTAGCTGACTGAAAGATTAATGAACTAGAAAATACATCTGAAGAAATAGTCTAGAATACACCTTAGCAAGACAAAGAGAATGAAAGGGAGGTTAATAAATATGGAGGATACAGAAAGAAGGTTTAACATACAGGGTTTCAAAAGGAGTGTGAGATAATATGGCAGTATATAAGAGCTAATATCTGAAAAATTTCCATAACTGACAAAGTACATCAATCTGCAAATTCAGTAAGCCCAACAAGTCCCCAAACAGCTTAAATAAAGTACATACATATAAACTTAAACACACTATAATGAAAAGCAGAAAACCAAAGACAAAAAGGAAATCTTAAAAACAACTAGAAGGGATAAAAGTTATCCCTTGAAATATGAAAGTAAGTTTTTAAGAGCAATAATTGAAGCCAAAAGACAGCAACTAATAGCTTCCATGTATTGAGAAAAAATAGCTGTCAACTAAGAATTATGTATATCAGAGAGAACATATTTCAAGAAGGACAGCAAAATGAAGTCATTTTTGAAAACAGAAATGAAGAAGAAAGTTTAACCTTAAACAGCCTTTCTCTAAAGAAAATTCTAAAGGTTGTTCTTCCAGTAGATGTCAAATAAACCAAGATGATTTCTGAAATTCAATGTAGGAAACATGATCAAATGAAATATTATCTTTGTGGGGATACTGAGTCAAGTATTGGCAATTTAAAAAATACTAAATATGTGTTAACTTTAAGGGGCACCTGGGTGGCTGGTGGGTTAAGTGTCTGACTCTTGGGGTGCCTGGATGGCTCAGTCAGATAAACACCTGCCTTTGGCTCAGGTCATGATCTCAGGGTCCTAGGATCGAGGCCCAGTTCAGGCTCTCTGCTCAGTGGGAAGTCTACTTCTCTTTCTATTCCTCCCTCTTGTTTGTGATTTCTCATGCTCTCTATCAAGTAAATTAGTAAAATCTTTTTTTTTAAGATTGATTGATTGATTATAGACAGAGAGAGAGAGAGAGAGAGAGAGAGAGAGAGAGGCAGAAACACAGGAGAAGGGAGAAGCAGGCTCCATGCCGGGAGCCCGACGTGGGACTCGATCCTGGAACTCCAGGATCACGCCCTGGGCCAAAGGCAGGTGCTAAACTGCTGAGCCACCCAGGGATCTCCAGTAAAATCTTTTTTTAAAAAAAGTGTCCAACTCTTGGCTTTGGCTCTGGTCTGATCTCAGGGTCATGAGATTGAGTCCCACGTAGGGTTCATGCTCAGTGCAGATGCTGCTTGAGTTTCTCTCTCCATCTCCCTCTGCC
Source organism: Canis aureus (assembly GCF_053574225.1). NCBI lineage: Eukaryota > Metazoa > Chordata > Mammalia > Carnivora > Canidae > Canis > Canis aureus. The sequence continues at coordinate 69,553,103 of NC_135619.1, forward strand.
TCTTTCCAGCACTCTCTCTATCACTGAAATAAATATATCTTTTAAGAAAATACATCAAGATACAACAATAACAACACACAAAAGTAGCAGGGAAGTAATTTGAATTATAGTAAGTAAATTAGCATCAGTATAAAAATATATCTAGAAAATCAGTATATCTGACCATTTAGAAATATAGCTTTAACCAACTCATACATTAAAGAATAATTATAATGGAAATTATAAATATGTAGAGTTGAAAATAAAAAATAAACTTTCCAGAATATGTGTGATACAACCAAAGCAGCATGTAGAGGAAAATTTATATCCTTTAAAGATTATTCTATAAAAGAAAGAAGACTAAAATCTAATGAGCTTAATCTCCAAGTTAGGACTTTAATCAATACACACATACAAAAAACAAAGACAAGAAATTAAAAAGAAGGAAAGAGTTTTTTAAAAGAGTAAAAAAGCGAAATTAAAAATAACAAGAAATAAGAGGGATCAATAGAGTATAAACTAGATATTTTGAAAAAAAATTAAGAAAACAAACAGATATAGATGGAACTGGAGGGTATTATGCTGAGTGAAGTAAGCCAGTCGGAGAAGGACAAACATTATATGTTCTCATTCATTTGGGGAATATAAATAATAGTGAAAGGGAATATAAGGGAAGGGGGAAGAAATGTGTGGGAAATATCAGAAAGGGAGACAGAACGTAAAGACTGCTAACTCTGGGAAACGAACTAGGGGTGTTGGAAGGGGAGGAGGGCGGGGGGTGGGAGTGAATGGGTGACGGGCACTGGGGGTTATTCTGTATGTTAGTAAATTGAACACCAATAAAAAAAAATAAAAAAAAATAAAAAAAGAAAAAAAGAAAAAAGAGGAAGAAGAAATGAAAAGAAAAAAGTTTATATATTACTACAAAACTGAAGATACTGAAATGATCATAACAGGATATTATAAACAACTTTTACTGATAAATTTTAAAATTGAGATGAAATGGACATAGTCTTAGGAAAAAAATATAATTTCTAAAACTTAGCAAGAACTAAATAAAATGTGAATAGCCCTGTAACAAATAAGGCAACTTGGTCAAACTTAAAAAACCTTCTCTTCAAACACTCCAGAACTAGATGTCTTCATCAAGTTCTATCAGAGAGTCAAGTAACAGATAATCCAATTTATACAAATTATTAAAGATTACAGAATAGAAGAGGACATACCTCAATAAATTTGGGGACCAGAGTAACCTTACTTGCCAAATCCTACAAAGACTTTATGAGAATGAAAATTACAGATCAATATTCCTGTGAACAGATATAAAAAATTCCTACAGAAAATATTAGCAAACAGAATACAGCCTGACATAACAAAGATCATTTATCATGCCCAAGTAGGGCCACGTTCAGGAGTGAAAATTAGCAGGAGAGTTTAGTAAGCTTTTTTGAATCAAAATCAATCTACAGAAATCAATCATACTTTTATACACAGACAACAAACACAAAGTACAATTTAATAGATACATTATTGCCAATAACATAAAAATATTTCAAAAATCTAGGAATATGTCTAACAAAAGAGGGTTGATGTCTTTATGAAGAAAATTAGAAAAATGATTATTATGAGACCTTACAGATCTATAGAAATTGAAATAACATTGATAAATGAATTGGAAGAGTCAGTATCATATATATGATGATGCTCTGTAAATTGATCTACAGAGTCTTTGTAATTCAAATACTATCCCAGTAGGTTTTGTGGGTATGTGTGTGAAAACTGACAAGCTAATGCTAAAATCTATATGAAATTTCAAATGGCAGGAAAAGGGAGATTTTCCTGAATGAGAAGAACAAGTTGAGTTGGCTGGCTTCTGCAGATATCAATAATTACTTAAATGGTAGTAATTAAGGCAGTGTGATATCATGCCTGGGTTAGGCAAACCAACCAATGAAACAGATTAATAGTAAAAGATGGTGTGTGTGTGGGGGGTGTTTATTTTATGAGTAGAAGTAGCATCACAGATCAGTGGCAGAAGAATGGATTTTTAAATACATGGTGCAAGACAATCTGTTATTCATATGGAAAAAATAGAGCTCTACATCACAACATGCATAAAAACAAATTTCAGGTTAAAAACTATAAGTGCAAGGCAAAATGATAAAAGTAATTAAAATATATGTATACGAAAATATATGAAATGAGTTCATGTGAAGAAATATTCCTTAAACAGGCATAGAAAGCGAAATCCATGCAGGAAAAGATTAATAAATTAAAAAGATAGCAAAATAAAAGGAAATAAAAACTTTCAAAATAGAAAAGTTATGTATAACATATACAATAAAAAATGAGTAGTATACAGAATAAATAAAGAACTCCTACAAACCTGTAAGAAAAAATACAAGAAACCTGAAAGCAAAGTGGGCAAAATACTTGAGCAGGCACTTCGCACAACAGGAACTTCAAGAGGTCAAGGACAGAGGATGAGGATGAAATGGGCAATCTCATTGGTAGATGGGGATGAGAATTAGGACCACAATGAGATGCTGTTTTATACTCACCAGATGGACAACAATTATAATACCTGACAATAACTGACAATAATAGGTTTTGAAAATGATAGAGAGCAAAGGAGACTCTCTTCTATTTCTCCAGAGGGCACAAATTGGCAAGACTGCTTTGGAGAACAATTAGTCATTATCTAGCAGCATTGAAAATGCACATACCCTTGGTCCCAGCACTTTCTCTTTCAGGTATACATCCTGGAGAATCTCTAACACTTGCACATCTGTTGCACGGAGAACGTCGGCCTATGGAAGCTCTGTCCTGGCAAAACACCGGAAATAACTCATACATAGCTATGGACTATGTAAGTACGCCCTAGTATAGACACACAATACAGTATTGTTTGGCAGTGAAAAGAAATGAAGCACAGGGACACACAACAAATATAGATGATTTTCAGTGACAATATTGAGCCAAGAATGCAAAACGAACAAGCAACAACAACATTTGCAAAACAGCATGTTGTCAAGAGAACCCATTCAATATAATGCACGAGGTTCAAAAATGTGCATCACTGAACAACAATCTGAGGCACACAAACAAGTGGTAAAGCCATCGGGAAAGTAAGGGGACGTTAACAAGACAGAATGGTTGTTCCAGCTGGTGAGGTCTAAAGTGGGTGGACCACACAGGTGTTTTGTCATATTTTTACTTTCCATACCTTTATATATGTTTTGAAAAAATTGTGTATTTATTCAGTAATTTATAAAAATATTTTTATATGTATTCTTAATATAGTAAAAAAAAAGTGTACCTATGTACGGCTGATGATGGGAGTTATTCCAATATTGAGGAATATGTTGCAGATGTGTGAGGGAGATGAAGTTACTTGTACCTTGAGATTCTAGAACGCTTCCCGGAGGAATAGGCACTTTGTTGTGTCCATAGTGAGGAAGAACATCCCAGCTAGGGAAAAACAAAGGGGGGGAAGAAGTACAGTTTTAAGCAGAGAAGGACCCAGAATAGATTAGCCCTTTGAAGCAGGCATTTTAGAGTTCCTGGAACTTGAGCCATCTTTCCGATGAAGTGTGGGGTCCTGCAAGTGGCAGTGAGATGCTGTGGTTGGTAATGGACTTGGGTTTGAGTCTTCTGTCTGCCAAGTTTCTAGCTGGGAGACCTTGGAGGAGAAATTGTATCACCCCGAGGCTCAGTGGGCTTCCACATGATGGAGTTAAGAAGCGTGCATACCTCCCAGTGTGGTTTTGAGGGTTATATAAAGGAATGCCCACCGTGTTCTCAGAATAGACTAATCAACGCGAGTGTTGACCACTATTTTATTGTTGTGGTTGTGGCTGCCGCTCGGGTTGATGGATAACAAGGCTAACGATTGCCAGGACACACAGGTGTGGGGATGCAGGTGCAGCCGGGAGGGAGGGAACCTCAGAGCATGGCTGGGGCACGGTGGCCCAGCGAGACCAGCCATGCCATGAAGCTGCAGTGGTGAGTAGGGAGCATGAAGGGCCTTACCTGTCAGGCTCAGAAGTTCGAACATGACTTAAAACAGTGGGGAGTCACTGAAGACTATTATGCAGGAAAGGAGCACTCTTGCAGAGGGGGTGGGGAGGGTCCTACATCCAAGCTGTGTGCCTTTGGGGCTACAACAGCCCAGAGAGATGGTTTTATTGTCAGTGCAGCGGAGGGTGGCTTGGCAGGAGCTGGAGGAGGGGCCAAGGGGACAGGCATGCGGGGAGGGTGTACGTCCCACCCTGGTTATGAGAAGGCCCTAAACCCAGGTGGGGCTAGACAGGAAGGGACTGATAGGAACCACAGGAAAGCGGTGTCTTTGACAGGTGGCTGCGTCTCAGAGCTTATTTTAAATGCAAAAGGGAAATGGGGGCAGCATGGCGAGCGGGTGGTGGGGAGGAGGCAGGGCTCAGATCTTATCTGGACTCTTGGCTGTCATCGGAGCCGCTCAGAGCAGGTGCTTCAAAGCCTTCAGCATTATCCTGCATTCGGGCCCGCGTCGGGTACACACACAAAGTGGGCATGCATTATTCAGGTGGCATCACATGCTCTGCGCCGCTCGTCAGAGCGTTGGCAACGTCGGTCCCTCCTTCCCCAAAAGCCCATTGTTAAGAATTATAAACAAACAGGATGGACGCCTTTACAGTCACTTCACTGCTGGTGAGATCTGCAGTCATAACAGGAAATCATGCACTTGCTGCAGAAAGGTTCTGTTCTAAGAGGCAGCATGAATGTCATTGACCTAAATTCCAGCGTCCCAGCCTATACCTGCAGAACTTTTCAGCAAAGAAATGCTGGAGAGAGGCAGATTAAAAGGATCTGTAACTATTTCTTCCTTTCTGTTCTATGAAAATTCATTGCCATGAATATCTAGTGACCCTGAAACCCACTTCCAACTTTGGAATCGGCTCCCCCAAGGATGACTTACAGGTGCAGAAGAAAATCCTAACGCGAGGGGCTTGGAAAGCCAGCCACAGATGCAGGCTTCCCTTGGCGGAGGCTGATGTCATCCACGCCGTGACCGAGCGAGGTGACGAGGTGACGGCGGGGCCTAGCTCTGCCCCAAGGGACCAGCCTGTCGGCACCACCGTCTCTCACATTCGGATCCAAGTCTGACGCTGCTAACGAACAATGCCTCGCTTGTGTTGGCTGCTTCAACGATGAGCGCGACAGCTCCTGGAAATTACTACTTTTTTCATGGCAGTTCTGTTGTCTTTTCAATTTTCTTAGCACTTTGCAATGATCGGTTGTTCTAGAGGGCCTTGGTCGCACAGATTAGGCGTCGGTTTATACTTTGCAGATAAGCTTACTGAGACACAGTGGCCCATCGACTTGCCCACGCATGGTCTGTCCAGAGCTTGGGCAGTTTGCTCAGCTGGCCCGTTTTCCTCCCACTCCAGAAATGCGTTTTTCAGGCCATTTCATTTATTCCTTCACTCATTCGGCAAGTAACTATTAACGGAGGACCTAGTACCTTCGGGCATGGTGCTGGATGCTAAAGATACGGAACTTAAGAAAATATAATTCCTGTCTGTCAAATGCTCACAGTCCAGGAAAAAAAGCAGGTAATTTGTCTGCTAGATATGACACACTGAGTTAAGTGAAGTTTCTGGGGGATTCCAGAGAGGAGTCCTTTAGCACAGGCTAAATATGCAAGGAAGACTTCCCGGAAGAGGTGACATGGCTATTGATCTGTAAAGAGAATAATGTTGATTTAGGAATTTGAAAGAGCACAAAGGATATTCTGGTCAGAGGCCATTTGGATTTAAGATAGCATAGCTCCTTCCAGATGCTCATTTATTTTTGTGGGGCAAGGGTGCGACATTGGCAAGTGCTAATAACCATGATGGACAACATGACACACAGGTGCCAGGAAACCGTTTAGGTGTTTGATTTAAACCATTGAAGCCAGAGAACAATTCTGTAGTCACTAGGAATCCCTTTTGAAGTTTAGGAAACTGGGGCTTGGGGGTGAGTGACTTGCCCAGTCACGGAGGCAGTTGAGTGGGGGACAGGAGATGTGGACATGTGAGCCCCACAGCCTGGCCCTGAGCCCACACAAGGTACCGCCACCCACTCCTGCTTCCCCTTCAATGGAATGGGTCACGCCTCCCCTGGTGCAGGAGTTTTGACTCCCATTCCTTTATCTGATCATCCAGAGAGTAACCAACAGGGAATATGTAAACATTTCTGCCTAACCACGGGGTTCACTGCACTCACCTCCTTCTTTTGCTCCTAGGAGAGAGATGACATGGGGCAAAGTAGAGGCACTGGTGCAACACACATTAATATTGTGCCGGGAGTGTTGATTTCCAGCGGGCAGGTTCCTCTGTCACTCGGAGTCCTGTACCCATTTCCCCCTGTATCTGGAGGGTAACTGCTTGACTTGGACCTCACAGACCCTGCCACACTCTGGTGGTGAGTGTAGGGGGGTATTTCCTCTTTTGTTTTAAAGACATCTCGGGACTCCTGGGGCTTAGTGGTTGAGTGTCTGCCTTTGCCTCAGGTCATGATCCCGGGGTCCTGGGATCGAGTCCCCCATTGGGCTCCCCGTGGGGAGCATGTTTCTCCCTCTGCCTGTATCCCTGCCTCTCTCTGTGTGTCTCTCATGGATAAATAAATAAAATCTTAAAAAGAAACAGAGACACATCCCACGTGTATGTAGAAGGAAAGAGCCAGCCAAGATAAGACCAAGGAGTATCTCTGCTTTTCTTCCCCATACCATGAGTCTTCAGGGAAACCCCATCTTGCTCCAGCAATAACATGAGATCTCAGTATGGCTTTGCTGAGAAAAAGAACATGCAGCAGTGCTACTGCTCTTCCGACATCCCCTTTGTTCAGATGTGAAAACGGTGCCCCTTCTTAGCAGCACTCAGGCCAATGTCCAGGGCAGGGGCCTCCTGTGGTCAGTGCTGCATGGGGGGACATGGGGACCAGGGTGGGCTGCAGACATCCTGAGTGCTGGGTCTGAATCTCATGCCACGAGGACTAGCAGTGTGATCCAGAGCCAGCCGTTAACCTTTCACTCTCCCAGCGTCCTCATCTATGAGCGGACTTGTTTATGTTGTCACAAGGATAAATCACACACAAATCTCAAGGTCTGGATGATGGACTTGGAGCACTTGAGGTACTTGCATCATACAGCAAGTGCTCCCCAAAACTGCTCCTGCTGTTTCCTGATAAAATAAACTGAGCCCCCCCTTGCAACACTAGTAACAGACGGTGAGTTTGCCATCCTGCTAGATACGCCGTGTGCAAGGCTTCCTATGACACAGTGACTTGGCTGCTAGCACCACCTCACACAGGCAACACGAGGTGGTCAGAGAGGGCAGGTGACTTGTTGGGGTCACACGGTTGCCCCAGAGGTACTGCCAGGATTCCCTCTGTCAATCTTGGACCAATTACTTAATTTCTCTGTGTCTCAGTTTCCAGACCTATAAAATGAGAAGAATAAGAGGTCTACCTACCTCAGAGAGTTGGTAAGAACCATCTGGGTTGATAAAAGTCTCAACGAGCTCTCACAGATTTTGAACATTCTGTTCTCTATGCCTAGAATGTTCTTTCCTCATACTCATTTCCACCCTTTCCTCACTCCTACCAAATTCTTTTCTATTTTTTTCTAATTGCATTTCCCCCATCATTTTATTTTATTTTATTTTATTTTATTTTATTTTATTTTATTTTATTTATTTTATGTTATTTTATGTTATTTTATTTTATGTATTTATTCATGAGAGACACACAGAGAGAGGCAGAGACATAGGCAGAGGGAGAAGCAGGCTCCCTGCGGGGAACCCGATGCAGGACTCGATCCTGGGACCCAAGGACCTAAGGCAGGTGCTCGACCACCAAGCCACCCAATGGATAGGCACCCATCCTCTATCCATTCTTTTTTTTTTTTTTTAAGATTTTATTTATTCATGAGAGACACAGAGAAAGGCAGAGGCACAGGCAGAGGGAGAAGCAGGCTCCCTGCAGGCAGCCCGATGCGGGACTCGATCCCAGGACCCCGGGATCATGCCCTGAGCCAAAGGCAGATGCTCAACCGCTGAGCCACCCAGGCGTCCCTTCTATCCATTCTTAAGGCTGGATTCAGGTATCACTTTAGAATGATGTGCTCTTACCTCTAACTGTTCACATTCAGAGCATACTCCATTCCCATCTTAAGACAGTTTGCCTCTTTGATGAATACCCATCCTCACTCCCCTGACTTGGTGTCCATAAAGGCAGGCACTCTTACTGGCTGATGCTCACTGTTATATCTCTCACCCAAACATATGCAAAGCCCTCAATAGAAATCAGGATACACTACAAATTGCACAAGGCTCCCCCATCCTTCCAAGGGGCTGGAAGGACAAAGCTACTGCTGTCCTGTTGCATGAATGCTTGTTTGCTTCTCTCTATAATGGCCAGGTCTGCAACCAGGGTCCACCAAGTCCCTGGTGGTGTCACCGTACCTACTTCATGGTGTCGTCCCACATACCTGTTAAGGTAAAATATTGTACTCTTAACAAATTGATTGTGTTTTGCATAACGCACCAGTACGTAACCTCGAGGAGTTACTTTTGGCATCACTCTTGGATGTTCAAGGCTAGGTGTGTGCGGGTGTCCTCTGGCTTCTGTTCCTGACTGCATAACTGTGTGAGCCAGTTGTGCTCTGTTAATTCTCCCTGTATATTTTGACGTTATTAATTGATTCCATCTGATTACATTAATCATGAGTAATTGAGATGTAAAGTAGTTTTCAGCTGAAATTCACAGCAATTCCTACAGTAAGGAGAGAGTCTCAGTGCCTAAGGGCCCAACTGTGTTAGAAACGTAGTTGGCCTCTCTTGCAAGATTAAGTTCAGTGTAAGTGTTTCGTGGAACTTTCAGTGATTTACTTAAAATGTATTTTTTAAATTGTAATGCTTAGATGAAGTATTCTTTTCAAAATAATGCAATATCTTGATGTGAGAGAGTTGTCTTGTACAAGTGAACTTTGTTGCTAAAGTTGTTTTGTAGCAACCTTATTACCTTTTACAAGTTAACTTTGCTGGACTTCTGGGTAAAGCACATCTGTAGACTTAGCTCCTGAGGTTTAATTTATAAAAATTTGAATGAGTAAATTTTAAATTATGCAACACTGAGAAAGCCTGGTTGTTAAAAAAAAAAGTGATACGTAATCATCACCATACATAATACCTAAGAAAGAGCATGAAGAGCAAAAAACTTCTCCCCCTCACATTTGCTATGTGACTCTTCTCCCTGCAGGTAATCAGAGACCGAGCTTCTGACTTTCCAGGACTCTCCTTACACATTTTCATATATATACATGCATGCATGTCTCTGATTTATTTATTTATTTATTTATTTATTTATTTATTTATTTATTTATTTAATTGGAATTGAACAACGCACTTTGTTGTATAATTGACTGTTACCAAGGGATTTTGGAAAGCTTTCCAGGTCAGATATGTCTTCTTCTTAAGTCATCCGGTATCCCATATTACGCATACATAGAAATTAATTTGATAAATTCCATTTCGTTTGTTAGCAATTTTTCTGTACTATGCATACACATTCAAAGAGACAACAAACAGCCCTGTTCCTATATTATATAATGCATAGGACAGATTCCTAAAAGTGGAATTCCCAGGTATTTGCTCTGCCTGTGTTAATTCTCATTTCCATTAATTTTGCCACATGAACACATAGGCAGTTTGCCACAATTTTTCACTTTCCTTGGCAGTGTGCATGTGGACCGTGGTTCCTGAACGCTGCAGAGCAATGCTGCGAGGAATTCTGATGTGAGCCCTCCTTATGTGATGTGAGATTCACTTGCAAAGTTCACCTGTCTTCACTTGCATGCCTAAGAAAACACAAACCTTCCTTTTGAACTCTAGTTACGTCTGCTGGCAGTGTACATCCTCCTTCAAAGCAGGATAATTGCCAATTTCCGTTTCACTTTGTTCTGGGTTAAATTGGGAATAAAAATGATTCTTGTTCATCCAGGGGCATTTTCGTTCTTTTAAAAAAAATTGTAAAACCGAACAGAAGTTGATCTTTCCTGCCACGTCTTCATGGGAGAATTGCCCTCCGAGCTGTCGATGGCAGTGGCTCTGGGCAGATTCAGGGGTCAAATGCACTGGGTTGTGAGTCAGCATCCTGATGCCACAGGTTCTTCACCCCAAAAACTGCTGCCTCGTAAGGATGAACCATGGTCTAGAGACCACTGAGGTCCGGCTCTCAGAACAGTGGACATAGCAAGGGCTAATGTGTTGGTAGCTGACTGGTAAATAATAGAGGAGGGGAAACCTGGTTTTAGATTCAGACAGACCTGGAGTCAAACCCTGCTCGGTCACCTCCAAGATAGACAATCTTAGGCAAGTTAATAATTCTCAGATTCCTGATCCATGAATAGAAAATATAACCGTATGTATCTTGCAGGGTTGTTATAAAGGCTGATAAAAAGGTGATGTATAGAGTGTTTGGCATTGTGCCCGGCAGGTAGAAAGCATTCAGTGAGTATTAGCTGTCCTTATTCCTGTTGTCAAAATATTAGGACCAAAAAATCTTATTGTCACACTTGAGATGGGAGATAGAACTGAAGCACTCTACAAATAAAGCTACCTCTAGCTCTACACCCCACAAATGACCATCTGGGCTGGGTGCTTAAAGCTCATTATTTTGCAGGGGCCTATTTTTTGTGTGTGTATATTTTTTTATTGGAGTTCGATTTGCCAACATATAGTATAACACCCAGTGCTCAGGGGATTTTTGTACGAAAATAAACAAGATACGTTTTCCTTGGAAGAACCGAGAATGTCCCGTTCTTTCTGACTGACTGTAAAATTCCTTGAGAAAATAACAAAGTGACACACATGGAAGGTGACCCACTCACCTCACTAGTGACTTGGATTGGCCTCCCCACCTCCAGTACAAAGACCACAGCTTTGCTGAATTAAAAATAAAGACGTGAGCCGGTAAATCCAAAGTGAATGGAACAGATTGTTTAACGTGACTTTCCCTTATCTGTACAACACATGCATAAGATAATGCCGTTGACATTTTTGTCAAGGAAATGAGATGTATACCCTTAGCATCACTTTAGATGGAAGTCAGGGGGAGGAGGCATAGCGGCTGGCGTGCCGAAACCCAAGCATCCGATGATAAGGCAGACACAGTGGAGGCCTTGCATGTTCTCAGCACTAAGTAAGTAATTGCATTCGTGGCCTTCCTGCCTAACCAGTTGGAAGAGATAGAAAGAATTGGAGCCACCACGTAAGTCCCAGAACGTTAGCTGTGCAAAGGAGCTTGAAGATGATCTTGCTTGCATTTTCTTCTGCACGTGGCAAACACAAAAGGAATGAACACAAGATTGAAGGAAAAGGTAGTAACCAGGCCAAAAGCTCAATTTAAGTTGAGCTTTCCCACTAAGGAGGGGGCATCCTGTTAAAATACCAGTGTATGTTTTGCCAAAGAATATCCCCTTCCTCTGCAGGTTGACAATATATTTTACTTCTGCTTCTAAGACATCTCTGTAATGTTGTTAGAGCTTCTCTTCCCAATTACTCTTGGTTTGAGCTCAAGTGTGTTTTACTTAAGGCACGTTCAAAAGGAGTTGAGATCTCACTGTGACTTCACCAAACTGAAGCTAATACTGAGAGAAGGTGATGTTCTCGTGGCCCCCAATTCTGAGCCATGGAACATTGAGTCTGAAATCCATCCCTAGGTATATGTGGTGATCCTGGAGAATGGCAAAGGCATTTCTTAGAGATCTAAAGCAATCTCTAAGAAAAGTCATATTATCTGGAAAGCATTAAGAATTAGGCTGACAACCCACTTCTTGTTTCCAACACCAATGGCCAGAAGACAGCGGGGTAATTGTCAAAGCGCTGAGAACATACATCTCAACTTGTTGGGTACACGGCTAAATGCTGATTCAAGAGTAAAGTAAGACAATTCAGGCAAACAAAACCTGAGAGAGGTTATTACTCATGGACTCCCGCTAAGAGAACCGTCAGAGGACAGACATGTGGAGGAAGAACACTCAAATCCAGGACTGGGAAGGATGTAAAAAACAACACTAGGCAGAGAAATGGATTGATTATTTACATGTGATTGATTATATATGGATTTAGAGTAAACAAAGTATTGTCCAAAGGATGGATTTGGAAAAGTTTAGGAAAAAAAATGCTAACTTAGACAATAAAACCATGAAAGATAGGAGAGGAAATAAAATTGTTTGATAGACTTCGCAATATTCAAGAGAATAATCATAATGACTAGACTTTCTTAAGTCAAAGTTGTATTTTATTTCTTTTTTAAAAAGATTTTATTTATTTATTTATGAGAGACACACAGAAAGAGGCAGAGACATAGGCAGAGGGAGGAGCAGGTTGCTCGCAGGGATCCTGATGTGGGACTTGATCCGGGGTCTCCAGATCACATCTTGAGCCAAAGGCAGAGAAGCTCAACCACAGGTATAACTCAAAGGTGTATTTTAAAAGAGAAAAAAAAAAAAACCACCAAAGAAGTGAAGATAAAAAATAATAATGAAAACCCAATGAATGCAATAGAAGACAAATTAGAAGGGAAAAAAAAGAAAGAAAAAAAATAGTAAATAATAAAATTATTGGATTGAATTTAAATTTATCATTAGTCACAATACATATAAGTAAATGAAACTATTAATTATAAGAGATTTATATTTTGGAGTAAAAAATAATTTCCAGCTTTATTTTGTTTTTGAGAGTTATATATAAAATAATAATGTAAAGATTAGGAAAATAGATTAGAAAAAAAAGGCAGTAAAATAAGCAGTCTATGTAGAGAATCTGAAGGAACCTACAACATATTTCTAGAAATAGTGAGTTCAGTAAGGTCACAGAGTATAAGACAAACAGAAAAAAATAATTCTATATCTATGTACTAGCAATGAACTGATGGACACCAAAATTAAGAGGGTACTACCTTTTATAATGCCTCAGAAAAAATGAAATAGTTATATGCAAAACTTGTAAAACATGCATAGGACTTATATGCTGAAGACTATGTAATGCTGATCAAAAATCAAAGGGGAAATTTAAATAAATGGAGAGACATGCTGGGCTCATGGGTTGGAGAACTTAACATATAAAGATGTCATTGTCCATATATAGACATGTTGGTATAATGTCATTTCTATCAAGATCCTAGCAAGATTTTTTTTTGATAATATGGAAAAGATTATTCTAAAACTTGTATGGAAAAGAAGAGGAACTGAAATAGATAAAACAATTAAAAAATGAGTAAAGTGAGAAAAATCATTCTTCCCAATTTCAGGACTTATTACATAGCTGCAGTGATTAAAACCATGTGGTCCTGGCAGAGAACTAGACATAAAAAGTCATGGAACAGAATAGAGAATTCAGAAATAGATGCACACAAACATATCCAGTGATTTTTAACAAAAATGCTAAAGTAATTTAATGGAGGAAGGATAACCTTTTCAACAAATGGTTTTTTCAACAAATGGTTCTGGAGCCATTGGCTGTCCAAAGGCAAACAAACAAACAAACAAACACAACAGAAACAAAAACATGCAACCCTTGACCTAAATTTTGAAAGTCAAACAAAAATTAACTCAGAATGAATGAGGGACTTCTATGTAAAACCATAATAGTTTTAAAGTAAAAACGGAAATATTGTAGGATCTAGGACTAGACAGGGAATTCTTAAAGTCCATATAAACTGTGAGAACCCTAAAAGGAAAAACTGATAAATAGGACCTCATCAAAATTAAAGCAAACAAACAAACCTTTTTTGTTTTGCAAAAGACACTGCCAGGTGAATGAAAAGACAGGCTATGGAGAAACATTTTACTAAAGAAGATATACATATAGCAAATAAGCACATCCAAAGATGTTCAGCACAAAAATTTCACAGAGGAAGACATAGACATGGCCAACAAGCACATGAGAAAATGCTCCGCATCACTGGCCATCAGGGAAATACAAATCAATACCACAATGAGATACCACCTCACACTAGTGAGAATGGGGAAAATTAACAAGACAGGAAACAACAAATGTTGGAGAGGATGTGGAGAAAGGGGAACCCTCTTGCACTGTTGGTGGGAATGTGACCTGGTGCAGCCACTCTGGAAAACTGTGTGGAAGTTCCTCAAAGAGTTAAAAATAGACCTGCCCTACAACCCAGCAATTGCAGTGCTGGGTATTTACCCCAAAGATACAGATGCAGGGAAATGGTGGAACACTTGTGCCCCAATGTTTCTAGCAGCAATGTCCACAATAGCCAAACTATGGAAGGAGCCTTGGTGTCCATCGAAAGATGAATGGATAAAGAAGCTGTGGTTTATGTATACAATGGAATATTCCTCAGCCATTAGTAATGACAAATACCCACCATTTGCTTTGACATGGATGGAACTGGAGGGTATTATGTTGAGTGAAATAAGTCAATCGGAGAAGGACAAACGTTATTTGGTCTCATTCATTTGGGGAATATAAAAAATAGTGAAAAGGAATAAAGGGAAAGGAGAGAAAATGAGTGAAAATATCAGTGAGGGAGACAGAACATGAGAGACTCCTAACTCTGGGAAACAAACAAAGGGTAGTAGAAGGGAGGTGGGTGGGAGGTTGGATTGACTGGGTGATGGGCACTGAGGGGGGCACTTGACAGGATGAGCACTGGGTGATATGCTATATGTTGACAAATTGAACTCCAATAAAAAAAAACACACACAAAGATGTTCAGCATCATTAGCCATTAAGGAAATGCAGATTAAAACCACAATGAAATATCACCAGACACCTTTCAGAATGGCTAAAATCAAAGACAGTGACAGGGCCAAAGGGTGATGAGGTTGGAGATGCTGGATCACTCATACCTTGAAGGTGGGAATGTAAAATGGTACAATTGCTTTGGAAAATAATTTGGCAATTTCTTAAAAACTAAACATGCAAAGCCCCTATTCTACTCCTGGTTAATTTTTCCCAGAGAAAGGAAGACTTAGGGATCCCTGGGTGGCGCAGCGGTTTGGCGCCTGCCTTTGGCCTAGGGCGCGATCCTGGAGATCCAGGATCGATTCCCACGTCGGGCTCCCGGTGCATGGAGCCTGCTTCTCTCTGCCTGTGTCTCTGCCTCTCTTTCTCTCTCTGTGACTATCATAAATAAATAAAAAAATTAAAAAAAAAAGAAAGGAAGACTTATGTTTACACAAAAATTTGTACACAAATATCGATAGCAGTTTTATTCATAATTGTCAAAACCCGGAAACTACCCAGATGAGTGAATAGTTAAACCGTAGTATGTACATACTGTGTAATACTACTCAGGGATGAAAAGGAACCAACTATTGATGCATACGATGGATCTCTAAAGAATTATGATGAGTAAAAAGAATAGCCAATCCCAAAAGGTTGCCTGCAGTGTGATCCTACTTCTATAGCATTGTTGGAACGAGAAAATTATAGAAAGGGAGAACAGATGAAGAGTTGTAAAGGGCTTTGGAGTGCTAGCAGCAGGACAGGAGCAAGTGTGGAAATTAAAAGTTTAACATGAGAGATTCCTGTAGTGATAGGGACACTCTGTACACTGGCTGCACACTGTCCATATCCTGGTTGTGACATTGTACTACAGATTTGCAAGATGTACACATTGGGTGAAACAGTATAAAGGGTAAATAGGATTTCGCTTTAAGGTTTCTTACAGGGGCTCCTCTGTGGCTCAGTCTGCCTTTGGCTCAAGCCATGATCCCGGGGTCCTGGGATTGAGTCGCATGTCGGGCTCCCCATAGGGAGCCTGCTTCTCCCTCTGCCTGTGTCTCTGCCTCTCTGTGTCTTTCACGAATGAATAAATAAAATCTTAAAAAAAAAAAGATTTCTTACAATAGCATATAAACCTACAGGTATTTTAAAATAACCTACAGTTAACCTACAGTTATTTTAAAATAAGAAGTTAACAATACCTAGTAAACAAATTCCATCTATATTGTATTTGTCTTATAAGGATAATGATACAGAAATGTTGGGAGTAAAAGTATTTTTTTAAAAAGACAGTAAAAGTACAATGCAAAGGAAAGCTAGAATAGCAATACCAATATCAGAAAAAAAAAAAGACTTTGGGGAAAAGAAGCATTAAGGAAAATAATTTTATTAAATAACAATCAAAACAAGAACAATTCTGTAGGAAGAAATAACAATTCTAAACCAGTATGCACCTACCAATATACTCTTAAAATATATAAAGAAATAATGGGCAGAACTGTAATAGTAATAAAAGAGATTTTCAATTATAGTGGGAGATTTTTAAGTGCTCAAAAACTGAGAGACAAAAAGTTATTAAGGAAAATTCAAGTATTAAAAATAATAAGCTTGATCCAATGACAAGAATGAGAAGAAAGAGAGTGGCAGAAAATTTAGTAATATAAGCAGGAATGCTCTTGTCTAACAGTATAAACTGCACAGCATTTTTTAGAAGGGATCTGGGGTTGTGATTGTTTCCCAAATTCTGCGATGATATTTTTTCCAGCTTTACTGAGCTATAACTAACACATAATATTGTGTAAGATTAAGTTGCATGGCATGGTGATTTCATACGTGCATATCTTGCAAAGTATTTACCACAACAAGTCTAGTTAACACATTCTTCGCCTCCTCTAATTATTTTGTTGCTGATGCTGTTATGGTGGGAACATTAAAGCTCTATTTTCACAGCAACTTTCAAACATATACTATAGTATTGGTTTTTAATTTTTTTAAGGATTAAATTTATTTATTCATAAGAGACACACAGAAAGAGGCAGAGACATAAGCAGAGGGAGAAGCCGGCTCCCTGCAGGGAGCCCGATGTGGGACTCAATCCCAGGACCCTGGGATCATGACCTGAGCCAAAGGCAGATGTTCAACCACTGAGCCACCCAGGTGCCCCCCAAATAGAGTTGTTAACTAGAGTCACAATGGAATACCCAGAGTCCCCGAATCTATTCATATCATAACTCAAAGTCTGTAACATTTGGCTAATATCCCCCTATCTCCTCTGCCCCTCTGCCCCCGGCAACCACTACTCTGCTTTCTGTTCCTATGAGTTTGATATGTTTAGATTCCACACATAAATGCGATCACACAGTATTTGTCTTTCTCTATCTGATTTCATTCATTTAAGAAAGGCCCTCAAAGTCCATCCATGTTGTTTCAAATGGCAGAACTTCCTTGTTTCTCTTCTAAATAGGCATTTGGATTATTTTCACGGCTTGGCAATTGTGAATAATACGGCAATGAACATGGGACATCTCTTTGAGATACTGATTTCATTTTGTCTGGATGTATACTTGGAAGTGAAATTGCTGGCTCATATGGTAGCTCTTTTTTTTTTTTTGGTAGCTCTTTTTTTATTTTGGGGGCAACCCCCATATTAGTATAGCTGACATGCATTATTACATTAGTTTCAGGGATATAAGATAGTGATTGGACAAGTTTATACATTTATTTCTTCTCTTTTTAATACTAGCTATCCTAACAAGCATGTGGGGATATCTCAAAGTGGTTTTATTATTTACCTTTTTTAAAAATTTTAATTCCAGTATAGTTAACATACATCCTATATTAGTTTCAGGTTTACAATATAATGATTCAACAATTCCGTACATTACTCATTGCTCATCATAATAAGTGAATTCTTGTGGTTTTGATTTGTATTTCCTGATGCTGGGTGATGTTAAGCACTTGTTTATGTACCTGTTGGTCATTTGTGTGTCTTCTTTGGGGAACCATCTATTCAAGTTTTCTGTCCATTTTTTATCCAGGTTATTAATTTTTTTTTCTGTTGAGTCGTATGAGTTCCATACACATTTTGGATATTAACCACTCATCAGATACTTGTTTTGCAACTCTTTTCTCCCATCCCATAGGTCAGAGCACAGCATTTTTTATCTGCAGATAAAAGTTTTAAAAGGCTTAATCACACCACTTCTTGCTTAATCATTACTTTCTCTGTGAGCGACTGATCCCATTCATGACATTCACTTGCCCTGATGGTTTATCTCAGAGGCTCTGGAATGCTTACCTGTAGATCGGAGGTGGTTGGAGAGGTGCCTTTCACCATCTGTGGCAAAGTGAGAGCAATGAGAGGTGTGCAGTATGATTTTCATGATGGCAAATTTTGTTTCAAAGGAATGCCCTATTTTTCACTGTATCTTTAAAATATGCCTTCTACAAACTGATGCTGCCGATGTTATGTTCATTGTTTTTGTTGTTCTCATTTCTTTAATGCACAAAATTCAAAGTTGGCAATACTTAAAAATGTTGTGAATCTATTCTAACTCTTTCATTTTCCTTTATCCTCCTCCACGCACAGATCAGAGACCATGATGTTGGGTGACTTTTGCCATGTTTACCATGGCTTCTCATTCCAGGTGCTTTTATAAACATGGTCTTTGTGTGTGGGGGCACCTGGGAGGCTCAGTTGGTTAAGCATCTGTCTTCCGCTCAGGTCATGATCTCAGGGTCCTGGGATCCAGCCCTCCCTGCTGAGCAAGGAGCCAGCTTCTCCTCTCCCTCTACCCCTCCCCTTGCTTGTGCTCACTCTCTCTTTCTCTCTCAAGTAAAATCTTTTTTTTTTTTTTTAGTTTAACATGGTCTTTTTTTTCTTTTTGGAATATATATTTTTAATTTTAATGAAACCCTTTATCCAACCACCCAACCTTTGCTGCTTTTAATTTTAGGTAAATATATAGGAGTAGAATTGCCAGTTCATAGGATAGGTCTACATTGAACTTTGTAGGAAACTGCCAAACAGCTTTCTAAAGTGGTTATGCGGCTTTATAATTCCACCAGCCATGTATGAGCATTCCAGGTGTCAAAATAAGGTTTGTTTTTAAATTTAAATATTAGTTAGTGAACATACAGTGTATATGACACCCAGTGCTTCAACATAGTCTTTTTTTTTTTAATTATTTATTTATTTGACACACAGAGAGAGACAGAGACAGAGAGAGCATAAGCAGGGAGAAGAGGCAGAGGGAGAGGGAGAAGCAGACTCCCCACTGAGCAGGGAGCCTGATGTGGGGCTCGATCCCAGGACCCTGAGATCATGACCTGAGCCAAAGGCAGATGCTTAACCGATTGAGTCACTCAGGTGCCCCAAACCTGGTCTTTTTTATACAACACTAAGGCTGGTGATTTTATGCCCATTTAACAGAAGAGTAAAGTAAGTCTCAAAGAAATTTGGTAACTATTGTTGCTGTGGATTTTGCATTTGACTCCAAATTCAGATCACAGGCGGGAGCAAACGTACCCTCACCTTCCATGACCCAGGGCATGTGTGAGTTGGGTTCTTCTATGAACTGATACTCTTCAAATCTTTGGGTCCAAGTTCCCACAAAAGTACCCCTAGGTTAGCGACAGTAACTAACATGATTTCTTTGGGGGAAAAATAAGTTTCGAGCTCTCTGCATTAAGATCCTGTCAATATGCCCTCTCAAATTATATGCTTCTTAAGAGAAGAAAGCTGCTTTAATAAAAATAGATCCTACACGACATGTTATTCTTTATAATTGGACCAAAGATCACAAAGAGCATACACTTACAAGATAATCTGAAAATGAACAGACAAATAATATAGTAATCACCAAATCCTTATTACTTGAAGCCCATACGCGCCAGGAGGCCCTCTCTCCCTTGATGATCAAGCCTGACCCCTATTAATTTTAATAGGAGTTAAGTAGTCACATCAAGAGAAGTATCACTGAGTACTCGAAGCAAACCAACCCCGGAGATTAAGACCTCCACTTTTGGCTTTCTGCTGAAAATGTGACACATCGCCTGATGCTTATCTGCTTTTAATTGTGTGTTGTGTGTGTATGTTTTTCTCCCTTCTTTTTGCAGAGGAGGCAATTTGCAAATCGTTGCTATCTGCCTCCCTACAAGGAAGAGATAAATTATATGAGAGGCTGTGGCGTTTGGCCTGTTTGATATCCTTTGCTGATAAATTGAAGTGCACCTTCATAATTAATACCCAATCTTTGCGGATCGACTCTGTTGCACTAAGGCTGGAGGATATCTCAGTGTAATGAAAAATGATTGTTGTGATGCACCCTGCCTCTCAACCCCCCCCCCAACCTTTTTATCACGATCATCAAAAATATGCACAGAACAAATCTACCAGAGGTTTTGTTGGACAGCGTCAGAAAGATCTCTCCGTTTTATTAAACAGTGTCTTCAAAGATTCAGCAGAGACAGACTTGCTTCTGTGAGCTTTTTAACATGTAAGTGACATTTCCCCGCGTTTAAATATGGCTTTGTTAGGCTGCTTGCAATCAGAATGCAAAAAGAAAAGAGAAAAAAAAAAAAAAAGGAAAAGGAAAAAAAAAAAACGTTGTTAGAACCTGAAACCAAAGAGAAATAGATCCTCCTTTAGTTTCACTCTTGAAATAGGAAGTCGAGGGAAAGCCAGAATCAGAGAAATCAAATTAAATTTAAAATTCCTGTGAGCTCTCAGAATGCGAGATCAGGATAAACATTTCGTCCCGAACGACTAAACCAAACAAAGCAAGACACCATTTAGTGAGATTTTGTGGTGGATAAGTGAGGCTGTATATTTGTGCAGGACTTCATGACTTAAGAGGTATTTAGGCAGACCGGCTCCCCAGTTCTCCACACTTCTCATTTGGATGGGGCAAAACTATTATGGCCATTTTGTAGATGGGTCAGTAGGCTCAGTATGGGCATGAGCCAAGGCAGACCCAGGGTCAAAATAGAGACTTGCCAATATTTTATGGTGACTTTCAGGCCCATAAGTACATATGGGGATGTTGACAAAACAGAAGAGAGGAAGCCTATGTCATCCCACCTGTGAGCCTTTCCCAACTGTCTTCCATCTTCACCTTCCATAGAAGGGTGAGCTTCAGGAGGACTACTGGGAGACTTGGCAAGATTCATGGCTGGGAACCCAAAGCTACTTTTATTGGACATAATTATTTTTAAGTACCTGCTTTGCAAGAATGTGGTGGGGAAACCAAACTAAATGAAACAGAGGCTTCCTATTTTTAAGTGCCTTTCATGAGTCAAATAAGATCATGTGATTCTTGCAATTTCACCACATGAAACCCTCTATCCAACCACCCAACTTTTGCTGCTCAAATACTGAGTACCTACTTTATGCAAAAACCTTTCTGACTGTGGAGTCTACTTATGGATAGAGGAAAGAAGTAATAAACAAGGTTGAAATACATTTTCAGGTGTGAGAGGGTCTGCAGAGAAGTGGAAAGCAGGGTCAGGGGAGAGACAGTGAGGAGAGGATCTATTTTTGAAGGTGTCTCTGAGGTGGCAGGTGTCATTTGAGCATTGACCTGACCAAACAGAGTGAGCTACGTAAAAGGGGAAAGAACATTCTAGGAGGAGGGGGCAATGAGGTAAAGAGTGTTTTAGGGATAGATGACCATCACTCATTAGAAACAACAGGACGATAAGTGACAGGGCTGTCTGGGACCTCTCACCCTAAGGAAAAGCAGGCAGGAGTGGATGTCCCCAACTGCCACTGACCAGCCTCATGATTTGGTACAAATTACTTCTGAAATTGTTTCCCCATCTTGGAAGTAAAGGGATAATAAGAAATTTGGGGGGACGCCTGGATGGCTCAGAGGTTGAGTGTCTGCCTTCAGCTCAGGTTGTGATCCCTGGGTCCTGGGATCATGTCCTGCATCGGACTCCCCACAGGGATCCTGCTTTACTCTCTGCCTATGCCTCTGCCTTTCTGTGTCTCTCATGAATAAATAAATAAAAATCTTTTAAAAAAAAAGAAATTTGGGGCTACTTTGGTAAAAATACTGTTTCCACGTGCGGTTTGTCCCCAAAGACTTGATGATCTTTCTTCTCTTTCATTTCCCCCAACCCTTTTTGCCCTTCAGATGAGAAAGCTATGATGGGTCATCTTTGGATTCTAATCATGGGCTCTAGTGGAAATCTCAGAGAATTCCAGTGTAAGGAGTGATGAGCTACACCATGCATTCTTTAACGAATTAGCATGGATGGAAAGTCAGTCACTCTTCAGAATAAAAGCCAGAACGAGGTGCAACAATGGAGAAAAGTCATAAAAAGGATCTTAATGTAGCAAATGGATAGTAATTATTCTGAAGAAGACCATTCTTGTCGTGAGAGAGTTCTGCTGGCAACCTCATGTCCATTTGCAGTTGAGATATCATCTTGGAAAGAAGATTGATATTAACTCTTCAAACCAGAATGTTTAGGAGACAAGGCCTGTGTTCCTGCTATACAAACATATGGAAGTCATGGGTATGAAATGTTGGGAATTCAAGAATTGTTCCAGAAAAAAAAAAAAAAAAAAGGTTTCTGTATCTTTCTTCGTAAAGGAAGACAAAATGAATTTGTGAGTTACATAGAAATACATAACTACATCTATTAATTAAATAAGACATTAAGACATTGCCTTATTTTCTTTCACTGTTTTGGGGTTTTGTCCCAAACTTGTTAGTTGCAAGAGTGCTTAAAATTTGGAACATTTGTGGATAGCTGAGTGCAAAGTGATAAAAGCACTCCTGCTGAAGGGAGACCACGGATCTTAGAAGAGAAGACAGATCATAGATCTTCATTTACTAGCTGCATGACCTTGGGCAAGTCACCAGGCTTTTCTAAACTTTGATTTCATAGCCTATAAATTAGAGGTCTCACACCTCTCCCATTTACTTCAAAGAGTGAGAAACAAATAAAAATGACAGATAGGAATAAATTTCTCTGTAAATGCCAAAGCACTGGCAAATATGACAAAGGAAAGGAGGAGAAAGAGGAAAAAGAACTAGAAGATGAGGTGGGAAAGAACTTGACTCTCTCATTTTAATCCTAGTTACAGTAGGGGTCTGGCTGGAGGATTTGAGCAGTGGTGGGTAGTATCCTGAGCCAACATTGTCCCTTTAGCATGCCTGCCCAGGACAGTTTCCAGAGCTGCACATGTCTCTAGAGTTTATTTATGGTCCTTTGTATCTCCATTTTTAAGGGACAGATAATCTTTGGAAGGTAGCATAATCCTTCAAACCTTACAGGGTCTCCATTGCCTACAGAATAAAGGCCAGATTTCTCCAGAGTTTTAGGGCTGCATGGTTTGTTATTAATCTCCTTGACTAACATGATTTTACTCTTTCTGATCCTTCTTAAGACATGGCATTCGCTCCAATTCACCTAAATGCAGGAAAGATGGTGAGAGGGGACTGGTGACAGGGCTGGATTCCAAAATGTTCCCACAGACATGGAGGAAGAATTGGCCCAAGTCTGCCCTAGAAGCGGGGTACAAGCTGGGAAGTGAGTGATGGAAGACAAGGAAAGGTATGCAAAATCCAGTGCAGTTGTTCTATGGAAACTCATTCTCTTTTTTTGTTTGTTTGTTTTTTGTTTTTTGTTTTTTGTTTTTTTGGAAACTCATTCTTGAGATTCTCTCAAAAATCCTAGGAGAGAGGCACTGTTTTTTCTAGCTTAGCATAAAAGAACAGAAGTCCAGAGCATTGAAATGGCTTTATCAAGCTCCTCACAGGTGCAAGTGGACCTAGAATCCTGATCCTCAGCTCACACACTGCATGAGGTTCTCTGTTGGCCACATGCAGCTAGGAGTCAGGCTGAAGACAGCGTCCCCGCTGCAGGGTTTGGGGTACAAAGCAGAATTGTATGCAGTGGGAGCTGGATCCTGCAGCGATATGATGTTCATGGAAGGTCAGTCTGGAAGTAGTCAGGAACTGAATTATAATGACAGCAATGGGACAGCTAAGAAGAGGCAGATGCAAGAAATGTACGGAGCAAGGACCATGCAATGAAATGGTCAAAGGTGAAAGAGAGGCCAAGGAGGTATGAATGCTCTAGAAATTCCATGTGCAGGATCAAGAAGGAAAAGCCAGACCCCATGGTACATAATGAAGAACACTACAGGCACAAGGGTGTGTGCATGTGGATTGTGTGTCACAAACGAGGTTTGGGTTACACAGAAATTTAGTGTTTTTCTGGAGATCACAGTGCTCCCTAATCCTGAGATCAATATTTGCTTCTGAGAATGAAAATCATCATATCCACCACATACAATGGGTGGGGTAGCCGTCTGTGGACACCAACCCAGCAAGCCCTAAATGTGCACTCGAGTTTGGGTACAGCTCAAACCCAAACCAAGGAATCAGCAATAATGTCTGACAATTAGGGTTGGAATGAAGTGAGTATTTAGGAAGTGGGTTCTTGGTGGCCTTTATAATGTTTACCAGGAAAAATCTGTCATGATTAGCTGACAGGTGAGCAGCCCAAGACACAGAACTGGGAAGTCAGCCAACTAGACCTGGTGGTCTGATCCATAAGAACTGTCCCAGCAGAAGCAGTCCTTGGCCCAGAGTTTTTCTCAGTGGTGATACAGGTGTGAGGCTGTCCCGCTCAGATGTCAGAACCGCCCACTCACTGCCTGTGCCCCAAGGGTGCTCACCCAACAACCTTTGAGCTTCAGTGACTTTCTTGGTACAGCTGCCTATGGAGAGAAAATATTTGGGTCAACATGAGGATTTTGTCCCTGTCAGGTCTGTTTTTCATTGAAACTGATTCAGTGAACATTTTGGTAGCTAAACATCTAGCTTTTCAAGCTCGGTTAGTAGGAATCCAGATATGAGGGATGAGTTGTCTCCTCTAGCCTGATAGAGTTCCTCCGTATGCCAAGGTGAATGGCAATTTCTGGTTTGGGATCATGTAGCATTGAGCTGCTTCTAGAAATATTCCTCAGTAGCCACATGCTTTTCTCTCAGATGATAACACTCCGCAGTCTCTCACCTGCTAGGGCTGGTTCACCTCATGTGAGTTCCTTATGGGCAGATCCAGGTCATGCATGTTTAAAGTCTGCCTTCCAGACAGGAAGCACTTTGCAAAGGAGAGAATGAATGAAAGAACAATTTGCTCACTTTTTGGTCTATGGAGGTTCTAATTCTGGTCATTTAATTTTCTGTGAAGTATTTTTTTCTAAAGCTTTGCTTCCACCAGAAGAAGCCCTGGTACAAGCAAGAGTGTTTTTATAAATGTTTCACTGTGCTCAAGCCACACGGCCTTTTATTAATGACACTTCCAAGCTCTGTTATTGTGTTCAAATTGGCAAAGGGGAGTTCTGTGCTAGCAGAATGTAATTCAAGAACCAATAAAAGTTGATTACATACATATGAAACGTATGGACTCTGGGTAGGAGTCTTGGATAGATTACAAAGCGGGTGTCATGTTTCATCTTCTGCATGGGGTTTTATGGGAGGCCCACATGAAGCCACAAACATCTCCGTCGTCCCTTTCACTAAACATCATATAAACAGAATCATGTTCTTATTCAAAAATACATCTGCAAGATCACGGTTCAGAAAGAGGTCCAGATTTTATATCAACTTTAACTCTAAACGAGAGAATCTTACAAGAAACTCAGTAATTAATTAGGAGGTGCAATAGGTCATCTTTAACTATGAACAATTAGAATAAAATAGACTGTTCGTTCCCTGATTGGAGATGTGGCAGCTGGAGCTACATGATCTTATGTAACGATGAGCTTTTTTTTTTTTTTTTAACTTTAAAATACATGCAAAAATAAAGCCATGTTTCCCTCTCCCCACCAGCCCTGGATTATAACATCTACTGATAAATATTTTTGAGAAGTTCTGTTTTGTTGTCCACAGCAAAAGAAAATGCCTGAATACTCCCTGGTTTTTCTCTGGTGCCTTGGCCACAGAAACATCCAAGCCTTGTTCCTACCCGTGTTGAAACACAGCCACCTCCGGGTAGCGACACGGCAGCTGCTTGCCAGCCCCACAGCACAGCTGGTTTTGAACAGGAAATGAGGGAGACCTTCTCCAGGGAAAAGTATAGGGAGTTTTTGGTGAGCAGAATGCAATTACCCTGGCTGGAAGTGTGCCAGGTTAGGATGGTACACTCCTGACTGTTGCAAAGGCATCGTGGGGCTCTCTCCCACGTAGACTGTGTCTTAAACAGAAGACAGCCTGAACATATAATTATGATCGTCTTAATCACTATCAGGTAATTATGATGATGTTAATAACTATCATAGTTTTCAATAAAGAGTCTGTAACGTTTTCAGGTTGAGAAGGAAGACCAGTGGCCACAACAGTTGAAAACAATGAATTCATAACAAATGATGGATCGGTAGGGGCAGCATTATCTGGATTAACTCCTTCAAAATTACTGATGGGCCCGTGGCCGTTCTGCTGGTCAAAATTTGATCTGCTCTTGTCAATGTGGGAAGCAGATGAGACCCAGGGCACCATGAGTTCCTTCTGGAGCTGGCATTCACTTCGGAGTTCCACAAAGCCTTTTTCCAGCCACTTCCTCTGTGCCCTCATGGCACATTTGATAAGGCATTTGAAAAGATTTGTGTTTTGTTATCCCCAGTTTACAGGCGGGAACACTGAGGCTTGAAGACATAAACAGACTTTGCAAGCCTACGTGGGTAAGTGTCAGAGCAATTATACCACCTTAGCCCCTACACTTCACCGTCTTCCAGAGAACACTTGAATCATGCACATCATTCTTCCCTCTAGAAATGCTAATTTATGTTTCTCAACATATTTTTAGTGCCGAGTTTCAGAATTATGTAAGATGTAGTTTTGAAGTTGGAGCCATCAAAAAGTTCAATCATGACTAGTTGTCTAGAAAATATATTTGATAATAAAAATTCAGTTCAAAAAAATGGATTACATAATCCATTTTGCTAAACATAGCCCGCAAGAATCTAATGAGAGTCAACTCTGAAATCAATCACTCGAGAAGCTAAATTGTTAAAGTTCTTGTGAAGTAGTTTCTTGATAAATGGCATTCTTTGACGGAGCGGCTGGGTAAATACGGTACACTCATGATTGATCCTCAAGAATCTTGAGTTATTTTTAAAAGGATATTTCATTTTGATATGGATATGCGGTTGCAAAGAATGACACACAGGGATTCAAATTCTAGTTCCATAAGTATCTAAATGACCTTGGACCTGGCCTTTCATTCTGGAGTAGATGTCAGGAGGTGGAATAGAGTTGACATTACATGTGTAGCTAAGGGATGATTCAGTGACATGTAGGAAAATGCCCAGGCTGACATCTACCACACAGTATGTGTTCCAGAGCTTAATAAAATTATTTCCAGTAGTTATGTATAGTTATCTACCCTCAATACAAATGAAATACTACAATAACTTGCAGGACATCCTTCTCAATAAATATATTTACTTTCAAGGTAGTCCTTGGAGATTTAATTCGGATTTTCAAATGAAAGGTTGAATGAACCTAACCATACTTAGGATGTACAGATGCAAAAATCATTTGTGAAAATAAACAGGACTATAGCAGAGAACTGTTTCAAATGATCAGAGGTCCAAATCCTTGAATCCTATAAAAACTAGTCTCTTTCTGTTTGATTGATTTTTTTGTCTCATCCATTTCTTTACCTACTATTTGTTAGATGCTACAGGATGCTAGACAGTGTGCAAGGTGATGACAATATGAATTTTTTTTGAAAATTAGATAAAATTTTTAAAGATTTAAAAATTTTTAAATTTTAGGGGCAACTGGGTGGCTAAATTGGTTAAGTATCTCCCTTTGGCTGAGGTCATGATCTCAGGGTCTTGGGATCGAGTCCCATATGGGGTTCCCTACTTGGTGGGGAGTCTGCTTCTCCCTCTCTCTCCACTCCTGCCACCTGCTCATCCTCTCTCTCTTTCTCTCAAATAAATAAAATCTTTAAAAATAATAAAGAATTAAAAATTTTAAAGATAAAAAGTATACTCTTCGATCTCAAAAGACAGAATAACTGAGACAAAGTATTTCATACAATAATTATATTTCTTTGTAAATGATGGTAGCTTAAGATCAAATTCTCTTGGAGAGTCTATTAAGTTTGGAGATAATTTCCAGTACCCTGAATCACCACTAATCCTTGGTTACCAATCACAGGCTAAGATAGGCAAAGATAGTGCTGGATGGTAGATCAGATGTCCTAGGTCTTCCTTATGGGCTTGACCTCGGGCCCCTCTAGCTCAGCTCGTAGAATTTCCGCATAAACCCGGGAATTCTATGTGTAAACAAGGAGATGCTGTTTTCTGATATAAACATTGGGAATACATCTGCTTACTTGATATGATATCTGTGAGAAATAAATGGGACATTTTGATTCAAGTATCCATTACTATGTAAGATTCAAAGTCATTGATGCGAACATACCCGTACCTCATCTCTGTAGGGTTCAACCATGAATTTAACCCGATGTGTAGGTGAAGTTCATGAATCCATTATTATACTTCACAATATAGGCAGTGCTCCATATTAAGACTAGAAGGGGAAAATATCTTCAGGGCACTGCCAATTCAGAGTTGTCACCTCGAGCATCTTGTCTCCTTCTCATGATGGCAGATAAAAGGAAATGAGAGGAAACAATATAGCAAAGGAAGGGAGGGAGAAAAAAGGGGATGAAAATTGAGAAACTGGAAGGTTCCCGAACACCAATTGAAATCTCGGTGCACAATTAGACATCACTATTTTCAGCATACCGATTTCAGATCTTCTTGCCAATTAAACTGGCTGCATATGTCAACGGGTTTCTACAGAATCATGTTTCTGCTTCTTGACAAAGCTGTAGGGACCTACCTATAAATATAGTATCTAAATTTCTTCCTTTTTATTGTACAACTTATGACCTTTAGGAAAATTTGCAATGTTGATTATCCATTTCATTTAAAACTAGAGTCATAGCTAATTCTTGAAGCATTTTTGGAAGCTGAAAAATATAGTCTGGCTTAATTTGCAGAATGATTTTGTTGAATCTCCAAATAATATTTTGTATTGAGTAGATTATGACACAGGGCTTAGTAAGAGGTTAGGATGTACTGTAGCAGACTCACTGTGTGATACTGGGAAATCACTCGTGTTTTTAGTTTTCCAGTGAAGGGACTGGACCATAGGCTCTTTTAGCTGTATGATTCATTAGTCACAGGCAGTGTCTTTGGTCCTGACTCACAAAGTCATTATTGGCTCCAAAACAATTTTCATAATTATTTCTTCATTTCATGAGAGAATGAATGTCAGGCTACAAAAAATGATTGGCAATCACTTCCTAACCTATGAAATATTGGAGGGTGTGTTTCCTCTTATTTCCTCAAAGTAAGGGACTGTCTATGGCTTTATGGCATTTTCATAGATAGGATTGGTCTCATCACAATCACTGAGGCAACATTCACAGTAACAGGAGTGCACACACATGTGCACAGACACACCTCTGGAGTTAGTGATGTGGTGGGGGCATTTCCTTACCTTTATGTTCTTGAGCGTATTAGGGATCAACACTCGGCACGTGATTGTGATATTTCTATTAGGATATGGTGGGTTGAGGACATTCTATAAGACTTGGAAACGGGGCTTACATAACACACATAATTTACATACTGTCTTTTGTGCCAGTGAAAGAGATCACATATCAGATGTTGGGCCCTTGAAAAAGCCATCAAGCTACTTTGCATTTCACTACTCCCTTCTAATAATTCCTTCCAGAGCCCCCAAGAATGGAGAGTTGGAGGCTGTCTTTCACATCAGGCGGCAAGCCACACCCCTGCACCCTTACCGTGAGAGTGCACCATATTTTTCATTTCTTCAACTTGCATTGGCAATCTGTTTTAGCATAATTTACACATTTACACATTTTAGAGAGCAAGGCACAGTCATGCAACTTAATTCCAAAAAACATAAGCACTGAAGGCTGCCTCTGCACATTAGCTTTGCAAAGCATATGAACGACTTTGTCGAAACCGGGTCCAAGGCACACGCTTATTTGGAATCCGCGTCAAGGAGTACCTGCTGTTTGTCATTTCCCAACCCAAATTTTTCTGGAGTGGTCACCTGTAATCCTATTTGGTTGACTTTTAAAGGTTGGTTTGGGATCAGTAAGCCTCCACCCTGGGTTCGGCCTGCCTCCCGGATCTGCTGGTTCATTGGCATCCTGCAGACACCAGGAATTCTACTGAAGAATGTACTTCGAAGTGTCAAGGAAGCAGATTTTGCCCAACTCTGCTATTAAGAGTAATTTGACTGATTCATCCTCCCACACTGACTATTTCTTTTAAATGGGCTTATAAAGCTCAAAGGGAAACAGAGCTGGTGCCTCTGAGCCAGACTGAAAACCTTTGGAATTGTACAAAATTGAATACAAGTTTCATCTCTTCTCTTTCTGGCCTGATGACCTTGGAGTGGACTGTACTCCTCGGGGATCCCATTTTAATTTCTATAAAGAGAAGGGAAAGGAGTTCTTTAACCATCTTGTGGTAAGGGATTCATGAGAAAAGACAAGGAGAGCTCACCTTCACAGGGAACCCGTTGGTACCAGCCGTCTTGCCTCCACTCCCCAGTGGGAGGCAGTGATCTCCCTGGAAAAAGAAGAAAGAGGGCTCGGCATAGAACAGTGTGTCTTGCCTCTCTCTAGAGGATGGCTCCTCTGACAGGCACTGTGTGTGACCCCCTCTGACAGGTGTCTTGGTACACAGAGTAATTGAGTTTCCCCTCCTCTTCAATTGGGCTGCTACCTTAAAAGTAGTGATTAAAACAGATTTACTGGAGGGCAGGATGACATTTATATGGACCAGAGGCATTTTCCTGTTCATTTTGTTTGGGGAGTAACCTTTCTGAAAGGGTAGATTTAATTTAGGGAACACTTCATTAAGCGGGCCCGGTCACTACCGTTAGGGGGAATATTCTTACAATGAAACACGCCATCAACCCAGAGGACGGGCTCAGTCTTAACAAATCTGACAGTTAAGGGAATTGAGGATTTGGGGAGAGGGAGCAAGCTTCTTTGCCTCGGTGGTACTTGCACTTCTTTCTTGTGTTCTTTTCTTTTCTCTCCCCCCGCCCCCTTTCTGGTTTTGAATAATCGGTGGTGCAGGAGTACCTGCTTCTGACTGCTGGCAATTGCTGATGGAAGTATAAATGATTAGGGCCCTGTAAATGGAGATACTGTGGGTGCTATGATTAGGGCCCTGTAAATGGAGATACTGTGGGTGCTAATCTGTACATTGAAATTGTTCAAAGAGTGATTGCTTGTTCCCCTTTCCACCAAATCCCCCTTTCAATTCTTAGAGCTATTTTGAGATCTTTTAGGTTTGGTTGTTCCTGGGCTCTTCTTTGAGGGAACTTAAGTGGCTAAAAACTTCAAGGAATGAGAGGGGACTTCATTAACTCAGAAAACACACACAGCCTGGGGGGATAATGCACATTTAAACAAAAGCAGCATTTGTTGACCAAACCTTTCCTTTTTGAAACTTATGGAGGCAGAGCACAAAGGTGCTTGTCAATGACCCCAGGGTGGTCTTTGGCAGGTCCTCTGGCAGGAGAAGCTTTTCCCTTTGTTTTCTGGACATACTGCTGTTTTCTTTGCTTCTTTCAATAATCTCCTGGCTGCTTTCTCTGGGTTGCATAGTTGAGTGTTCTCTTAGGGCTAAAATCTCAAAAAAAGACTGTTTTAAACCAAGTTCTCAAACATCTCTTGTTTTTGTCCTTTAACACAGAGTGTCTATCCAAATACCAAGGGCACCCTCCAGCAGCCCTCCTCTGGCAGAGCACAAGGCTGGTCCTATGAAGTCATCAAAATTCCAGGCGTAAAGATGCCCTAATTCAGTCGTGCTTAGAATCTAGTGCGAGCTGCCTTCAATTGTATGCAAAAAAAGCGTGTCGTCCCTGTTTCCATGAAATATTTCCTGGACTCGGTATACTTCTCCAGCGGCATGCAAAATGTTACCGGTCTTCTAACAACGCCGTCTACCATGTATGATGAAGCGCCCTGGTTTTGTAGCATTGATTGGCTAGGAAACATCCTGGATACAAGCTTTTAAATTTCTTGATGGATTGAGGTATTTTTAAAAATGAATCTGTTACTCGGTGTATGTTTTAAAAATTATTCCAGGCAAGAGTTACCATTTTGTTTTTCATTTTTCAATTTGCAGAGACTTAAAAAAAAAAGTCTTGGAATAGAGGGGATGCTGTGAACAGGCCCTCTTATGTGTTAGTTGCAGGAGGGTAAATTGGTATAATTTTTATGAAAGGCAATTTGCCAATATGCGTCAGGAACATTAAATATGTTGGTACCCTTTGGCCTAGTTATTCTATTTCCAGAAATCCATTTTAAGAAAATAATCCAACATAGAAAGGCATTTTCTGTGAATTGGTTTATTTAAGCATTACTGTAATCATGAAAATAAAAAAAGAGGAAACTACAAAATGCCCCCAAACAGGTGAATAATTAGGTAAAATACTATATATACATATTATTAGGTTATGTAGATAAATACATTTTAATGATATATAAAAATGTTTATTGATGAGGTTAAGGGCAAACTGCCACGAACGCCACTCTATAAAATGTCTATGCATACAAGATGACGAAAAGAAATCCCACCAAAATGTTTATTATCAGGTATCATCTTGTCTTGGGTTTACAGGCCACTTTTTCCTCTTTCCTTATACATTTTTGTATCCTAAGCATATAAAAGAATTAAAAACATTCTTAGCAGTAATCATAATTTGGCCAAAATTGTGTGTGTGTGTGCATGTGCGTATGGGTGAAGAAATGTTTTTTGTAGAAAAATAAAATATGTCTAGCAAGAAAGAGGAAACAAAGAAATAGTTGGGCTGAGTTCACATTTTTCAAACCAACTTGTGCTTCTAAAATAAAATTCTGCCTCTCCACACACTGGGTTCCTGGAAGCTGACCAAAATCTGCACAGTAATATTAACTCCACTTAAAAAAAGGAAGAGAACATATTGAACTGCATTCACTTATGGTCTGGATGCTTGGAAGAAATCAGTTGGTGAGTACCAAAGTGATGACATGCATGTTTCTATTTGCATTTTGAAAATTGACAGATAATTGAAAAGAATCAGCATACGAAATTTCTCAGAGGAAGCAAGCTGAAAAGCCAGAAGAACCTTGCCCATGGAGCATCCTGTGCCCAAAGTCTGGTTGCAGAATGTTCTAGAACTGTATACCTCTAGTTATCATCAGAAGCGTTCTCTGTTGGCTGGGGGCTGGGAAAACCTTCCTCTGCTGTCCAACCAATGCAACAACGCTTCTCTCTATTCAGCACTTCCTCCAGTGATGCTTGCTGTGAAATTGCAGAGACTCTACCTAGGAAATCAGCAAACAGCAAGCCATCTTGGTGCCTCTTGGAATATCCTTGGAGATACCATGGGGAACTGTCTTAGTAGACATTAATGTTTTATTTATTAATTAGGTTATTTAATATAGATTTTATTTATTTATTTGAGAGAGAGAGAGAGGGAAGAAGGGAGAGAGTACAAGCAGGGGGAGGGTTCGGTGGGGGAGAAGCAAACTCCCTGCTGAGCAGGCAAAAAGGATGCAAGGCTAGACCCCAGGACCCGGGATCAAGATCTGAGCCCAAGGCAGTGGCTTAACTGACTGAGCCACCCAGGCGCCCTTGGGTTTTTGTTTTGTTTTTGTTGTTATTGTTTTTAAGTAGGAATGGCCAAGACTGGCCTGACATTAGGCAAATATTCAATACACATATTTTTTAAATCCTCACGAAGACCTAACAGCATCTTAAAGGTCATAGACATGCACAAAATCTACACTGAGAGATTTATAAAAGGAATTCCTACACCGTGCTGAAACAATCCTGAGTTTGTCCCTAATTAAAAAGAAAACCAGTCGAGGGGAGAGAGAAAGGGAGTGTGGGAGGGGATATGGGGGGTAAAAACAGGGATAGAGAGTGGAAAGAAACTTACCAAGGACAACACGCCCTTGTGGTTGAAGCCCTGTAAATTCAGACCCGAGCTACCCTGGTGAAAACAGAAATCCAAATTTACCGCCTCACGCTGCCACCCCCAGGGCCAGGGTAGGGGTGCCGCAAAGCAAACAGAGTTTATCTGAGAACAGAGCGGCATGTCTGTACTTTCGTGTTCCAGTCTCCCACAAAATGTATTTATTTAACAAATGTCACCCAAAACAGCTTGGTAGCAGATGAGGTTTATTTAATGGCAGTAAAACAGGTGAAACATTCCCTACATTTTTCGTCTCTGTTTATGTTTCTATCAAAAAAAAAAAAATTGAGCTAGTTACAGCTCTTTACACACTCAAACAGAGCCGTGGTATATATTTGGGAAGTCATGCAAATTTCACTTAGTAACCGGCTTGGAAAATACACGTCTCTCTATTTTCTCGGAGCAATTTATGATTTTTCTGCCCAGAGGACAGGAGCATCAAATCCGATTCGACTTCGTTTTACTATTATTTTATTTTATTTTTTTGGAATGCTTTCCCCTCCACGATTTGGCACCGGCTTTAGCTTCTTTTCAGCCTTTCTCTCCCTTCCGATTTTCTCTTTGCTGTGCTTGGGAGTGCCCTCTCGGCGAGCAGAGAAACCCACCCCAGCCCCTCCCCAGCCCTTTCAGCTGTAACCTTTCTACAAGTAAATGCTAATTGAAAAAGAAAGAACACCACTAATCTTGGAATTTAAATGCATTTAACAAAACCAATCTCACTCTAAATTGTTGTTTCTCCATTCCCTTTTCCCTAACAGATGTCGAGAAACTGCAATTCCTATTAAGAACACTTGACTGTTTACTCAGCACGAGAACCTCAGCCCCGCTCTGCATCAATCTAAATGCGTTTCGAGACGTCAGGCCCCCGAAAAGTGCAGACGGTTAGTTGGTTATTTTTAAATGTAATCTTCACATAAAAGAACCACAAAGAACCCTTTCACTTTGTCATCCCCTCTCCCTTTTAACGATGGCATCAAGCATCGGCATAGAAGGGAATGTTTATGACCCGTTCCATTTTAAGTCGCTTTCAGCACGAGCTGTTGGATTTGTCACACAGCAATCGGAATTTTTGGTTAAGTTTATGAAGTTGATTGGGGGGTGGGAAAAAAAAAAAAAGTGTTGTCCGATGTCCTTTGGCCCCAGTGCGGAACATCAGGTACATTTTCTGCTGCGTGTCCCTGATGGTGTGTGCACCTGTGTCTCTGGGTGCCACCGGACACAAGCCTGCAGAGGAGGCCGCAAGCAGAGGGGATGTGTGTGTGGGTCCCCGGCTGGGCCCGGATGAGATGAGCACATGTCCACATCTGAATCCAGGAAACCCTCACGTTCACTTGGCCTTATCCTCCGAGTAGCTTATCATATTTGTCATTTGTTTAAAAGCACTTGTTTAGCACTTGGCACGTAACATACATATATTGCACACGCAAGCTGCGTGGTTTTGCAGCACTGTGTTTGCACTGGGTTGTAGGGGCCCTTGTCATCTTGCCAGCACCAAGCTGCACAATTTGGAAAGATATATTTTCAGAATTCTTCGCATTTTGACATGTTTTCCCTTTCCAGCTCACTGTCCCTTTTATTAAACTTGTGAAGAATAGGAGAA
Source organism: Canis aureus (assembly GCF_053574225.1). Taxonomy (NCBI): domain Eukaryota; kingdom Metazoa; phylum Chordata; class Mammalia; order Carnivora; family Canidae; genus Canis; species Canis aureus. The sequence goes on from NC_135619.1 coordinate 69,588,517, forward strand.
AAACAAAAAACGCAGATTTAAAAAAAAAAAAAAAAGCATCAACTGAAAACTGAAGAAAAAAAAAAAGTGTTCCCTGTTTGGAATGGAACTGGGACATGTAACGTTTACTGGGCAACTGGTAATAAATCAACTCGGACAGCGGGGTACAGGGATGGGTCCCGTTGACTCCTCATGGCAACTGGGTGGCACGGCTCCGATTTGCTCCATCGTATATGTGACCAAACTGAAGATCTGAAAGTTGATTTGCCCCCAAAACTGTCCTGAAGGAGAGATCAAACCAGCGCCAAAGGGCGTGCTGTTAGCCAGACAGCGCAGGTTCCTGGTGCTGTTCCTTTATGGCATTTTCTTTGAGATATATTTAAGCACGTGTGTTAGGTTTTGCACTGCATGGTAAGCTCCTCGAGGGCGGAGGCTCGCATGATTTCATAATTGTATAATTCCCAGAGTTTGCACCCTGCAGCTATTTGTAGGTTTGGGGTCAAATGATGAATGAAGGAATTAACAAAGTTCATGTTAAAAATAAAACTGTGGTTATTTTACTGGTAGAAGATGAGTTTATTTGGGAACAGCAGACTATTGCAATCCGGGACAAACAGGCTAAGGCAAAACCAGAGGTTATGTCAAGGAACAAAAGGAAGAAATGTGAATTTATGGAGAAGAAAGAGGAAAGTGGGTGAGGTCGTTCTGAGTGAAAGTCCACTGGAGGGAAGCCGGGGTTCTGGGTGCTGAGGTTTCTCACTGGCTGAGCTGTGGGCACAGTTTCTTTCTTGTGGGAGATGCAATGTACATCTTTCCCGTGGGGCCTGTAATCGATGCTTCTTTTCGGTCGACCATTCTTCTGCGGGGTCTGTAATCGTCAGTTCTTCCCCTAAAGGATGATGAGTGGTAGGGCTCCCCCTCTGAGCCTCCCGACTCCACTTTGGTGGGGTGTCCCTTTGTTAATTTTCACGATATATACCTTTATCATCAGAGTTGCAGTCATATCTGCCTCTTGGGTGTGTGGTTTTCCAGAAAATGTTGATTTTTTTTTTTGGCCTATGATAAAAATACATGTATATGTTTCTAGGGCATTTGGGGTCCAGCCCCCAAGTCAGTTGTTGCATCTGCTTCAGATTGAGAACCGTCTTCCCTCCCAAGTCCTGAGTGATTTCTAGGCATTGGAGGTCAGCTTGTGTGTCTGTCATTCTTTGGGTGAGAACAGGGTTGAATCTGGAGACAGACAGCCCAGGCTGCCGGATGGCCCTGCACCCTGGCATCGGACGGGCCTGGGTCTGGGCTGAAATTTTAAGGAGCTGCGGAGAAATGATCTTGTCCAAGACCCAGTGTCTTCGTCGTGGATGGGTGGACGTAACAGTTGTCCCCATATTGTGGGGGACGAAATGAAGCCATTGTGGTGATGGGGTGACTTGTCCTGAAAATGGATAATAAGTCCCAGTTTAATCTGGTTGACATTATAAATTCGGGTTTCAAAACAGCTGAGCACAGAGGTTCACACAGTGTGTAGTCTGAGGCATTTCCCGTGTCCTGGCTTTCTCCTGTCTCTGGTGGAGTTTTTTTTTTTTTCCCTCTTTCTCTCTCTCTCTCTCTGGCCTCCCTTCCCTTTCTGCTTGTGTGGCTCCTCTTTCCCTGGTGACAGCTCTCTATGTCTTCTGGATCCCCCCCCCTTTTTTTGTCTTTCCACTTTCCCTGGGTCCCTTCTTCCCTCTCTTATTTGTAAGTCCCATTTTCTGGCATCACTCCCTCCTTCTCTGTGGTAGGGAAGAGTAGGGAGCAGCACCCGAGAGTGGGGCAGGAGGAAGCGTGAATCACAGCTCGCTCTGCGGGTCTCCACGAGGCCAGTCTGGCTTGGAGGTTGTCTCCGGAGCAGAATGCTAACCAAATTTCCTGTGCTGGAGACCCTTGGGCTCTCAGAATCCTTGTGCAGGGTAGGAGAAACTTGGTTGGCCCTAAGTGCAGCTGGAGGGCCCCGTGGAGGAATCCAGATTCCCTGTCCTCTCTGCTCCCGTGTCCGCAAATCTGGTTGTGCTGGGCATCGCCTTTGGGCCGTGGCCTTTGAGCCTCCTGAGAGCAGGAGCCAACAGGAGGAAGTGAATACAGAGAGGGAACAGAGGGGGAGACCGAGCAATTTAAAGGTCCTAACATCATTTACTATAATCCCTGTCATCTGTGCAGGAAGAAATGGAATCTCAGACTCACATGCAAGAGAAGGAGGAGGGGAATTCAAACCCAGGTCCCTTCAATCCAACTTTTTTTCTGTTCTCTCCCCACTGCTCCACAGTAAGTGGACAGGGGAAGGTGCGCTGAGATGATGGGAAGGAGGAGAGCACGGCCAAGGGTCTGGTGGGCCTGGCCTTTTTTTTTTTTTTAAAGATTTATTTATTTATTGATGAAAGAGAGAGAGAGAGAGAGGCAGAGACACAGGAGGAGGGAGAAACAGGCTCCATGCCAGGAGCCTGACATGGGACTCGATCCCAGGACTCCAGGATCGTGCCCTGGGCCAAAGGCAGGCGCTAAACTGCTGAGCCACCCAGGGATCCGTGGGCCTGGCCTTTGCACAGGCAACCCCAGCCTGAGCCACACGCGCTCAACGTGAGATCAAAACACAGTGTGGATTTGCCTGCTCCAGCCTGTTTCCCACGTCTACCAGCGGCAAGTGGTCGTAGAAGATCCAGGTTTGAATTCAGTGGATGCTTGTGCCTGCAGCACCCCCTGCAAACATCAAGCTGTGGATTATTCAGCTCTCTCGATTGGTTTTTGAGTAACCTTTTATTGTGGGACCTACTAGATGAAGGAACTGAGCTGAAGCTTCCTGCAGGTGTACCCTCTTCTCTTCATCCAGGGGAGAATCAAACTGAGCATAATGGTAAAAATGAAAACTTTGGGATCAGATGCACTTGTGTCTGAGTCTTTTTTTTTTTTCTTCTTCTTTTTTAAACCACATCTTATATTTCTTTGCTCTCTGTAATGACTCTGAACTTCAATTTTCTCATCTGTCCCTGCAGAGAAAGCAGTGACCTGCCGGAATCATGGGGGCTGAGCGGGAACGTGGCCATGCAGGCTTCCAGCCCCATGCCGGAGGATTTGGCTCTCCAGGAGGCGGAAGCCCAAGAAAGACACACGTTGGCACCTGCTGACTTCAGTATGGGGGTTGGTTCTGAGGGTGGGTGAACAGAGTGGAAAAAACAAGATTCAAGAATCTTCCTACATATGTAATTTCATTTCCTTCATTCAGGAGAATCAAACTGAGCCCCCACTAGGATTGAGTCATGCTTCTCGGTTTTGAAGCTGTCAGAAAGCTTGAGAAAACAACAACACAGAGACTATTACTGGTGGGCGCAGAAACAAGGAAGTTCTTAATGAGACAAAAACAGTGGCTAAGGGAGCCGGTTCTGGTCCCACTGAGCGCTGGTGTTCCCCACGCACCCCACTCTTCCTGAGCGGTGGGCCCCGCTGGGCCTGAGTGTGGGAGCCAGGAGGAGAGGAACAGGCGAGGCTGTGCACAGTGCAACGTGATTCTCCCCACCTCTGGGTAGCCTCAGAAGAAGAGATGAGAAGCATAGATCAGAAGTGAGTTAATCACAATAATTCAGATGCTATGCTCTTAGATGTTACTCCATGTTGTCCCCGTATGGAAGGTGATAGAGATTCGCATTGTGTGCCATTGCATGGGCTTTTGTAGAGTTTGGTATGTGTGATTCTCTCTGAACACTCACCCGTCACCCATGTGGCCAAGAATCCTTGTGCAAAAACTCAGCCAGACTTTGCACAGGGACTGCGACCCTTCCCTGGCATTCAGCTCTATCAACAATACAAAGGATAGAAAAATGAGCTCAGGTTTGCTCCTAGAGTCTTCCTGCCTCCCTTTCCTGTGGGAGGGAGCTCTCAGCTCAGCCACCTGCTGTTAGGTGCTCACATTCCCACTCTGTGTTTTCCTCCCACCCTTCACCTCACCTGGCCCACCCTTCACGGCCCTACCCACACTCATCCTTCATTAGGTGCCCCTTGACCCTTCAGGCTTGGGTCTGGCATCGGCAGGGTCTCCTTTCTTGTACCGACTTCTTCCCCAGGATTGCAGCTCTTTATCCCTAGATCAACTCCTCCCAACTGAGCTTTAGAGCTCCTGATGACAAGGCGGGATGCTTCTCCCATTCTCTGTTCTGTCTGGTGCAAGCAGAGTGTTATGCAAGTCAATCTGTGCACACATTAGTGTCTGTACTCAGGCCCTGCCTTGGAGTTGTCTGACCCAGGCTCCTTCACTGCACGCAGCTCTGTGCCTCAGGGGAGCCTGTGCAGTGCTCAGGCTAGACTTCCGGCCGGGCCAATTCCTTGATGTGACATTGAGCCATTAAGCAAATTATCTGTGCCTCAGTTTCCTCATCCATGAAATGGGAGGCTCATGGTGCCTATCTCCCAGGGGATTGTGAAGATTCAATGAGTTAATGCATGGAAAGCACACAAGTGGTCCTGGGCATCGTTAGTGTTCAATATAAACCAGCTTTTCAATGTATAGGATCTGAGCCAGGAGGCTTGGAGAGTCTTGGGTTCAATTCCATCATTGTGGATCGAGAGTCGCCCATTCAGAGACAGTGGGAGCCCAACGCAAAGGCGCATCTGTGTGGCTGGCCCGCGATGGGGGTCCAGCCAAGACCCCTGACTCTTTGTGACATTAAACTTTATCAGGAGTGCATGTGTGCGAGAGAGGTGGGGGAGAGAGACGTGGGGAGGATGGAGGGACAGGGAGAGAAGGCAACACCAGCCTGTTTCCAAATCTGAACAGATTTCTAATTAGGATAACATTCAGCTATTCTTATGAGAAAATATAAGGAACGGGAAACTCATCTCTGGGCCCTGCTTAGAAGTACACGGTGGTGGAAGGTAATCAAGCTTCCTTGAACCTCTGCCACTGCCTGGCTCAGAATCGGGCAGGAGCTATCTTTGTTTCCGTATCTTCTCCCGAAGCCTTGAGCAATCGCTAACAATCCTATTTACTCCGTGTACCAGACAAACACAGTTACCGCCGTCATCTCACTATTTTTATCTAATATTGAAATTTCTCTCCCTAAGAGCAGCCCTGAATATATTATGATATCTACTGAATAAATGATGTGCGTAATATACTGTGCAGAGATGGTATTTATGAAGCCAGGCTCTAACTGAAATGAAGGAATCATTCAGTTCTTATTTGAAAAGGAAATTCAATTGGATACATTTTCAAGAAAGCAAATTCATGTTTTCTTTTTCTTTTTCTTTTTTTTTAAATCCTTGCAAACTTTTAGATTCAAGGCCAATTTCTTCATATCCTTCAGTGGGATAGACAGCCCCCTGGTCTCTAGCATATTTTTCCCGCAGAGATTGAGATTTCTTCCTGGCCCTATGTGACGTGTTTTCCATTAGTACCATCATCACTATTGTTTTTAAGTGTAATAGTGTGTCAGAAACATGTGGTAGTGTGCGAGACATCACATGTCATTCTCTCTGAAATGGGGGTTTAAATGATCCCCATTTTGCAGAGGAGGGGGCTCATCTACACCATGGGCAGTGCTCTAAAGCAATTGCCAATCCCTCAGTGGTGTCGCTGGCTGTATACTAAGTGTTTAATATTTACAAAGCAATTTTGTTTTGTTTTTTATGCTTTGTGCAGAGTAGCTGCAGCCCCGGTAGTAGTAACTGCATTAATGATAGTGTCCTTTGCTTATGACAACACTTTCGAAAGTAGCATTTAATCCTTACATTCCCCAGCAGTACATTGGAAAATGGAGGGCGGGAGAAGAAGCGTGGCTAATTTGCGAGGCACCATGAATAATAAATGCAGAGCTGGGGTTCAGACCAGGACATCTGTGTCTGAGTGCAAGTGCACTGAGCCCTCACCGAGCAGGTGGCTGCTACCACCTCTGAACTTCCTCCTGGGGCCTTGACCTGTGGGACTCTCAATTTGGGACAAGACTCAGACCACTTGATCTTCTTGGAATGGAAAGTCAAGAAGTCAAGGGGGGCTTGGGTGGCTCAGTCAATTGAGCATCTGACTCTTGATTTCAGCTCAGGTCTTGATCTCAGGGTCCTGAGTTCAAGGCCTGTGTCAGGCTCCACGCTGGGCATGGAACCTACTTAAAAAAGTCCAGAAGTCGAGTCCATGGTGAAATAAGTGCTAGTCTTTACTTCTGCGAGTCTCCTCACCCAGTGAGTTTGCCTTCACATCCTACCTCCTCTTAGAGACAAAAGGAATCCTACAGTTGAAACAATAACAACAAAACAGCAAAACCCTCAGGGATTTCCTTTCCTCTTCTTCTTGCAGCTGAGGGAAGTGATTTTGCAGATGGAGCTGGGAAAGGTGAAGGAGTGTCCCAGAATCACAGAGCTAATTAATGGCAAAATGAAGAACAAGGCTTGGGCCTCTTAGATTGATTTTTCCATTAGGTCATGAGGCTGCTTCTTGGCTAGTCTTCAGTCCATTAAGACAAAATATCCAAACCAACTAATCATGGGCCATTCCTGCTGGATCTGTTACCATCTCCAGATCCCAAACTTGTCCCTCACAAGATGGCTCAGAGAGGGTTAAAAGGAGTGGTAAAAACTTCCTCTTTCAGCATCCCAGAGCCTGCGGACAAGCACACACTTCAGGGCAGCACCTCTCAAAGCAGGAGTCCTTTGGACAGACAGAGGGTAGGTGCAGAGGATGGTCATATAAGTTTGGGAAATTCTGGTTTTAACAATTTCTTTGTAGTGGGATTTCTTAGCTCAGTTAAGGAGCTAATGTGCATAATAAATGTCCAAGAGAGACAAGGTATGAAGTGTTTCCCAACTTATTTGTCCAGAGAGTCTTTCTTTGTTTTTTTTTGTTTTTTGTTTTTTGTTTTCTCTGCAAAGAATAGCTTGTATGGCTAAAGGTTCATGGATCATACTTTGGGTAATGATGCTTTAGACCAGTGGTCAGCAAACTACAGTGTGCAGGCCACATATGGCCAGCCAACTGTTTTGTAAATCATTTTATTGTCACAGATATGTTGGTTTGCTAACATTGTCTATGGCTGCTTTTGTACCACAGGAGTGGAATTAGGTAGTTATAAGAAAGACTATAAGGCCTACAAAGTCTAACCAATTTGGTCTCTGGTCCTTTACAGAAAAGCTGTATAATCTCTGAGAGAATACCACAATGGGCTTCTTTTTCTTTCTTTTCTTTTCTTTCTTCCCTTCTATTCCCCTTCACCCCTTCCCTCTCCTTCTCCTCTCCCTTCCCCTCTCCTTTCCCCCCCTCCCCTCCCTCCCTCCCTTCCCTTCTTTTCTCCTCTCCTCTCCTCTCCTCTCCTCTCCTCTCCTCTCCTCTCCTCTCCTCTTCTCTTCTCTTCTCTTCTCTTCTCTTCTCTTCTCTTCTCTTCTCTTCTCTCTTTCTCTTCTTTCTTTCTCCTCTCCTCTCCTCTCCTCTCCTCTCCTCTCCTCTCCTCTCCTCTCCTCTCCTCTCCTCTCCTCTCCTCTCCTCTCTCTTCTCTTCTCTTCTCTTCTCTTCTCTTCTCTTCTCTTCTCTTCTCTTCTCTTCTCTTCTCTTCCTCTCTTCTCTTCTCTTCTCTTCTCTTCTCTTCTCTTCTCTTCTCTTCTCTTCTCTTCTCTTCTCTTCTCTTCTCTTTCTCTCCTCTTCTCTTCTTTTACAGACTTAGAGCCTCACTATTAATCATGACAGGCATTAGAGCCAGAACATTATCCTCCTTCCTAAGGACATAAGGGGATCTATCCTTTGAGATGATCTCTTATTGTTACACTTGTTCCATTCATAGATAAGTCACCAAAGACTTGTACATTGCAAAGCATGCACACGTGACATCCCAAGATTGTCATGATGGCCAGCTACAGAGATGGATCAGTTAAATCTGTTGGATGATAATCACTTCTTTCACATTATCCTGGGCAGGTAGAGAATCTAGGATGGAGAGGCTGTGTCTTTATTGGAAAATATTTCCTGCTCGGATACATATCTGTCATGTTCAATAGTTGTAGGGCATGCTAACTTCATGTTTTGCTATAGATTTAAATTTAGCTTTAAATTCTTTAATTTTTTTTGTTGTTGTTGCAGATTGGCTTCCAGTGAACTGAATATTAAAAAGATATTACAGAGAGAAACAACCCGCCTGGCTGATTGTTTCTTCCCCAAATGGATGTGATGATGAGGGAACGTTTTCATTTACATAAACAATCAGTTGAAAGGGCCTCACCGAATGTGAGCATTCATATTTGATGACACCCTGATTGTAACCATAAATAACAATATTTTCATTGGTGGGTAATAAACATCATTACCCAGCATGTTTTAGGTGAGTGGGCACTTAACGGGGTAAAGAGGAGATGATCGGCAAGATTAAGGTGAGTGCTCAGCAATATTTGAAGAGATACCTTGCAAATTTAAGGTAAGTAACAAATGTCTTCACCAAGCACCCATTGGTAAATACGATGAGATTTTTGGCTCATACCAGGCTCACTTGTGCAAATGAAATGTGTCAAAGCAGAAAAACAATGTCACTCAGTGCACCCGCTTGTATGGAGGGACAAACCAGCCACTCTCTGTCCTTGATGAGCTCATTGTCTGGTTGCATGACCAGAACACCCACACACAAGCACTGATGATGTCACATGATGAAAGTGTCAGTGCAAAGCAATGTTTCTGGGAGTCTTTTTCTGTGTGGACAGTCTAAAATCCAGTGATTCAGATTTTTTCGATTTGCAATTTTGCTTTGTTTTGTCTTTTGGTTCTTAATTTTTAAATTTCTGGTTTTTTTGTTTGTTTGTTTATTTTGTTTTAGTTTTAAATTCAGGGGGAGGAGATCTTTTGTTGAGATCTGACATACCTCTAGAAAGCACAGTAACCTTTAGTCCATAAGTTAATGAAGTTTTATGTATGCATACACTTATCCAACTACTACCCAGATCTGGAAGTAAATGTCAATTGTTGAATAAACACGTATCTTTAAAAAGATTTTATTTATTTATTTATTTATTTATTTATTTATTTATTTATTTTAGAAAGAGAGAGAGACACACAGAGAGAATGTGCATGAGTCAGGGGGAGGGGCAGGGGGAGAGGGAGAGAATCTCAAGCAGACTCTATCCCATGGCCCTGATATCACTACCTGAGCTGAAATCCAGAGTCAGACGTTCAACCGACTGAGCCACCTAGGCACCTCTAAGCACTTATTTGGAACCCAAGAGCAAGGCACCTTTTAAATAAAGAAAAAAAGATATCATAGAGATTAAAAGGACAATATATGTGAAAACAACTGTGGAAGAAAGAGGAAGTTTATCCAAGCGACCACAGGCACAGACTTCCTCATAGATGGATGTGGGTTTGAGGCCTAGCATGAGTTTGAAGCCTAGACCTTTGCCATATATGAGCTGGGTGTTTCTAAAATACTTGTCTCACCTTTCTTGAGACTTCATTTCCTCATCTACAAAATGCCATTATGAGGATAAGGACCATGAGGTTGTAGTGGTGCTTATGAAGGTAACTGGCAGCCTCCATGGGATAAGATACCCAGGGCCCTGCTGCTGGAAGCACTTGGTGCGCGCTGGTTCTTTTGTGATGGAAGCAATGATTCCAAGATTGCACTTGTAGCAAGTCAACAGTTTGTGTGACCCCAAAGTAATAGATTTACTTGTCAAAAGAAAATGAAATTAATAAATGAGGCAGGGCATATTGGTGATGAATAGATTTGCATTGTGGTGTTTATGGTGACTGTAATTTGAATAAAAAATGTGACATTGAGACGATTTAAGAAATGTCGGGTTCATAGATGATAAACATCTTATAATTTTGGTTCCACAACTTCTGTGCTTTTCATCACCTGAGTCTTTGTCATTTCCTGGCAACAGTGGATCTCAGCCTTGGCAATTGGAGGTGAGAACGTGAGATTTCAACAGGCTTTTGAACAAGGCTAAATGCTTCTAGACCCTGGGGATTTTCTTCTTGTCACTTTGGATCTCTCATTATGGATTACCCTCTACATGATGATTTCATTTTATTAATTTGTCAGGGCCAACGTGCCCAGATATTTGGTTAAACATTATTCTGGATGTTTCCCTGAAGGTGTTTTGTGGGCATGATTAACATTTGAATCAGTAGACTTTGAGCATAGCAGATCTCCATCCATAATGTGGGTGGGCCTCATCCAATCAGTTGAAAACCTCAACAGAACAAAGACAACTTTCCTGGAGTGAGAAAGTAATTGCCAGCAGATGGCCTTTGGACTTGAACTGCAGCTCTTGCTGGGTCTCCAGCCTGCTGGCCTGTGCTGCAGATTCTGGACTTAGCAAACCTTGATAGGCGCATGAGCCAATTTCTGAAAAAGAAATTATATATATATATATATATATATATATATATATATATATATATATATATCCTATTGGTTCAGTTTCTCTGGAGAACCCTGAACAATATACCCCACAAAAGGGAAGTCCATCCAATTTTGGAGGGGTTCATGATGCTAGGCACCCAACAATCTCTTTAAGAAAAAGTCTTTTGAAGGCCTATGTTTGAATTCTGATAGGGATGCTTCCTAATGTTTTGACAATTGTGGGTGTCTTGCCTCCCTGAGACTTGTTTTTCTCATTATTACAGAGAGGGAATGGAATCTATGCTCTTGCCTACTTCAGAGAACTGAATGATGTGTTAAATTATGTCCTGCTCCCTGGTAAACACTGACCAAATGTTGAGACCTCCTCCTCCTTCATTCTGAAAGCAGACCTCAGGAGGAAAGCTTTACAGTTCCTCCTGCCTTTGCAAACTCCAGAACATTCTCTCTGACTAGGCAGGCTCATAGAGAGAGAGTTGGTGAGGAGGGTGAACAAAGCCCCAATTTTTCTTCTCCCTTCAATTCAAGTTCTATTTGTATGGATAAGCATCATCAGAAACTGGCCAGATATTTGATGGCTCAAAAACAGAGTTATAGCTTGGAGAAAAAAAAATAAAATAAAAGAAGATAGATAGTTACAAAATAAATCCTTTGGTTTTGGATTTTTTTTTATTTATTTTGTTTCCACGCTAACGCCTTGATGTATCTGGTAACCAGCATTTGGCTGTTTTACAACTGCTACAATTATTTTGTCAAAGTTTGTAGGGTTGATTTTTTTTTTTTTTTATCTTTGAAAAAAAGTTAGTTTACAGTTTATTAACTTGGATTACTGGAAATCACTCCCATGGGCTTTCAGTTGCAACAAGACCTCAGAAAAGTGAGTCCTTAAGACCAATCTGTAAGACTTAAAAACATTAATAGCTGTCATTGAAACAGCAGGAGGAAAAATAGACCGTCTTTTTTTCTCCCTCTGCATTCAGGATCAAGTTTTTTGTATTTTCCCCATAAACAGCCTGAATATGATTTTGCTGTTCTTTTCTCCTGCAAAACAAATGGCTATTTTCTGTAATGACGATAATTACATAGCACCTAAGGGCTTAAAAACACATTCACTTGCACGCTCTCTATTAACGTACTCTGAGCTCACTTCAGAAAAGAAAGATTATTTGTTGATGATCTCTTTTCAGTTGAAAGAACTGAAACTCAGGGAGGATGGCTGACTTAACCAGAGTCAGGTGGCCACAAGTGGCTGAGGAGGGTCTAAAAACCAAGGTGTGAACTTTTTTGTGGTAACAAGCAGTATGCCCCAATTATACATATGTAACAACCAACCTGAGAACCAGCTCCCTCTCAATGTCTGGCTTCCCTCTGTTTTCTTATTCCTCCTCTCTTAGGGAGACACATCCAGGAATGTCTTGGCCATCGAAGACTCATGACCCAAAGCCAAAATTACCAGTCAAGTGCCTCTGGGGAGCCACAGCAAAAGAAGGAGAAATGGGAATCTCCGGTTTGGAGTTGAAGTCCTCTCTCTACTACACAAATACCTGTGCAGTCTTGTCTTTCTTCTTCATCTCTCTAATCTTGATTTTCCCCATATGCAGTTGGGAAGAACAATATCCAACTGGGAGCGTGACTGTAATTATTACATAGAACAATATGTGCATAGGTATAAGGATTAGAGTCAACATACAATAAATGCTTCATAAGTGTTGGTTTTATTTCTCCCCTCCCTGGAATGAGTTGACTTTGCCTCAACACATTGATGTTGATGGATGGATATGGACAACATGAGGCAGAGGTTGCCAGAAGATCACTAAGTCTGCACCTGCCATCCCAGGCACCCAGCTAGACCACTTTAGCCAACCTCCACCACATGAGGCACTGCTGAGTCTTCTCACACTGTCTTCCATGCTCTTTACCCCTCTGGCATGATGAAAACTATAGCAAATTTGAAAACCACTCTTTCTTTCCTTCAGGAAGACATATTTCAGAAAACTGAAGCAAGAAATCAGTGTCTATTTGTTAAATCATTGATATTCAAGGGTTTATCTGTGTTAGTGGCCAGAGTTACTTTACCCATGACTTACCCACACAGTATAGGCAATTCACTTAAAAATAGCTCACACATCTAGACACACACCCAGATGCATGCACACACATACCAACACACACACAAGAGAGATCTAGCATTTTGTGGATTCAATGAGATCGTGTCGATTTTTCAGCTGATTATACTTGGCCTCTCCATGTACAAACATAATGCATACTATTAAGAATTTTAAGACTTATATATTTGGTGGGACTTTCAGAGGCCAACTGAGAGCCCCTGCTTCTAGCACTGTCTTATAGATGGCCATCCTCTTTTTGAACCTCTCTGTGTCATGGTACTTACCGACTGCCTCCCATGGACACTAGTGACCAGACAGTTCTAAGTGTTATATATTGAGATCAGAGCTGCCTTCTCTCATATCAATCCACGTCCCATGGCTCTGCTGTCTAAGATACCAGGATCCAGCCTACTCTTTTTTCAGTAGGAGACCCCCTCAAATAATTGACAATATAGCCAATTCTGCTGTAACTCTTATTTTGAAAATGCATATCTGTTTCAATTTGATTGATATAGTAAGGCACAATTTAAAAATTACAAAAATTTCGTATTTGCTTATGTGCCATTTCTTCTGCAAGAAACATTAAGTGAAAGCTGAATACTGCATACAGCTGGATGGAGCCACATAGCAGGTGTACAGAGTGCACAGGTGCTCCCCCCCTCAAATACTGCTCCACTGCCCTGGTTCACAGCGTGTTTTATGACTCGCAACCATCCACTTCTTATGATACTACTTTCCTTCCAATTCCAGAATGCCCTTCTTCTACCACTTCACAATAACTAAGACCCGCATTCACAAGGAAACTTAGAGGGGTCTTTCTAGGGAATTCTAGGGAAGACACCATATTTGTTGCAGTATTCATGTATTTTTCTTAACCTTTAGCATACGTGACCTTCTTTATTAATTCTTGCCTAGGTTTTTCTCCATGTGCCATTGATGAAGTATTTAAATGGTGTGTCCCATAATCTTGTGGGTTTTATTTATTTTTTTAAAGATTTTATTTATTTATTCATGAGAGACACACACACAGAGAGAGAGAGAGAGACAGAGACATAGACAGAGGGAGAAGCAGAGTCCCTGTGGGGAGCCCAATGCGGGACTCCATCCCAGGACCCCAGGATCATGATCTGAGCTGAAGGCAGATGCTCAACCACTGAACCACCCAGGTGCACAATCCTGTGGTTTTTATTGCACAAGTTTGCATAGTGATTTTTAGGAACACATATGTCACATTATAATAGAACTGACTGTAGAGGTGGTATCTTGCTTTAATTTGTTAATGGAATAGGGAATATTTGCCATTACGGTACATCATCACACTCTCTGAATGAAGAGGTATCCTGTGACTGACCTAGCCTGGCCTGATGCTTACCATCCAACTACAAACACATGTACTCTGTTCTCTTAGTGCTTATCGGTTAGAGACCTACCAACCTCCCAGTTCTCCTAGGAGAGAGAATTAACTGGCAAACAAAGGAGGGTGACAATGAAATGGTGTGATTTCTGGCTCAGCTAATGCAACCACTAAAACAGGAAAATGGAGTGAATTCCAGTGTGGTGGGTCACCTGTACCAGAGTCTATGCCAAGTGTTTGTGTGAGCATTAGGTCAGTTGAGCCCCACTTCAACCTCTCAGATAAACATTATATCTGCCATTCTGGAAGCAAGAAAGTTGAGAGTCTTAGTGTCTTCTCAACAGCTAGGATTCAGATCCAATGGATCTCAGACACTAATTCATATGCCCTTTCCAGTATGCCATGTTTCCTTCCAGTGTGCTTTCTGGTCTACCCAATGTCTTCTCTGTTGAATTCAGGACTGAACACATCCTTGGTCCTGGGAATTTTTTACACAGAGTCCACACAGCAGCCACAGAGGTGAAAGTTGGAACTGATGAATAAAAGTAAGTAGAATTCATCTGACCAGCAAGGACGAAAGAGAAAAACAAATTCCAGATTATTAACAAATATTACTTGCCTTCGAACCTAATTTAAAACCAATAAAGTTGCATAATTCATGAAATCATAAAGTCGAATATTTTGTAAAATTGCATCACATATGGAAGTGATGAACTATCATCTAGTATCTATGAAATGCAAGGGCGATTTCAAAGCTGCATTTCAAGTGGTGCTTGAGGGATTATTACGGGCCGGAAATGGCCGATACTGTGGGGTTGTAGCCATTTGGTGCCAGCATGGAAACTAAAAGCTGGAACTGCAGCCAGAAATGCAGTAAAAACAGACTATTCATCCTGTTTCTATGACTCGTATTCATCACTGCAGACAACCAGGTAATTCAATTATCTTTGGCCTTGGAAGTCTGTGTCGTGTGGTTTATGTGCCTTTCTCTATTGGTCTCTGCTGTTCAGTCAGACCTGGGGATGGTGGCACTGGGCTGGCTGGGGGTGGGGGGAGTGGGGGGAGAGCCTGGCGTGCACGTGGACAGGAGAAGAAGAACCTGGGTTATTTACTCGAAAGTGATGACAATGATCTCATGGTACAGAATGCATTGTCCCTTGGAGCCCCCGGTAAGAATAACATGATTCACTTTTATAGCAGCACATTTTATACAAACTCTTTTGTTGGTGGAGAAAAATGTCTCATCTGACATGATTGCAGGGGAAATCTCCTTGTGTTCTTTTCTCTCTCTTGCCCTTAATATTCTCATGCCCATCTATAAGAGCACATAAAATGTGTGGCAAGCAGGATGGTAATGAGGTGGCAGATTTTTCTAACATCAGAATTTCAATAAGGATTGAATTTGCCTCCAAAAGAGGACAGTGATCTTTTCACAAACACTGTCCTTTGTCCTGAGGCACAGAAAATCCCCAAATCCCTAAAATATTTCATCTAAAGATAAAATAATTTTGCTTTAGCCTAGGCTGAAAAAAAGAGAAGGGGGAGGGGACCGTCTATCAGATGCAGCCCGGAAAGTCCTGTTGCTTAGGGAGAAGGTAAATTAAAGGCTCCTATCTTATCTGTATTTCAATTAAAATCTTATTTTTGGTCCCCAGCAGTGCAACCCGTTGAAGTCTTTCCAAGGTAAAAAAAAAAAAAAAAAAAAAACACCATTTCAGTAGGTGGATATTGGAGACATCTTTAATGGGCATGCTCTACATGTGATGTGGGCTACTTTTCACGTGTGGGAGAAATGACACAAGAATATTTTGAAAGAAATGTGGAACTTAACAGAAGTAGAAAGGCAACAGTGCCTTCCTTACCCTGGTGAACTCTCTTATAGTTTTTTTTTTTTTTTTCCATCAGTGAGCTCCCATTTGAATATTTGCAAAGCCACCCCAGTACTTAAGAAATCATAGCTAAGGGAACTGGAGGAGAGAAATACAGGAAAAGGCGTTTGGAACTATCTCGATATCTTGTCAAAACCTTTCTGAGATGCTGAGTGCAGAATTGGGGTTATCTCCTCAAAGCTGGTGAAAAAAAAGAGAAGCCAGGATGCATATTTAGAGAATATTAGCCCCGTAAGTTTATGGAATCAGCCTGGTGGGAGTCAGTGCCTGAGATCCCGGGCCCTGCTAAATCATATACTAAATCAGGCATCAAACAATAGATCAATCAATCAATCTGTCAGTGAAGCTAAATGTGAAAGGGTATAAAACTATGTTCCAAAGTAGAAATAAGGCAAGTGTAAAATGTAGATTTTAAGTCAGTCTGTGAGGAAATAGGAATGAGGAGTGATTTGTGTGTCCTTGGGACTGCGCTGTGGGATCCGTGGGGGCCAAGAGGCCAAACAGAAAGAATGGAGCATGTTCTGAAGTGAAGAGAGGAGGTGTGGGTTCTAGAACATTCCTTGATGGCATTGCCACAGACAACCAAGACAAAAATGGGTAAACTTTCTGTGTAAAGGACTAGAGAATACATATTCTAGCAGGCCATACAATCTCTGTCACAGCTATTCAACTCTGCTACTGTAGGAAAGAGGCAGCCACAGATAGTGTGCAGATGAGTGACACATTCATGTTCTTGTAAGAATTTACTTATGGACGCTGAGGTTTGATTTTCTTATAATTTTCATGTCCTGAAATATTCTTCTTTTGACTTTTTCCCCATGAACATTAAAACTTATAAAAATCACTCTTAACTCCTAGACCATACAAAAACAGACAATAGCCAGAGTGGCTTGGTAATGGTAGTTTGCCAACCACTGATTAAGATGACACTTTAATGCTGTCATAAGGTCATCAGGTTCATTGCCAAAAAGAAGTGGTTTAGAGAATTGCATGGTTGGAATTATGAAAGGGCTTTCATCCTCTGAGTTCTGAGGACAGCATCGAGTCCTGTTCAGATAAGTAGGTCACATAGGGGAAGATTGAGGCATCCCAAGTTAACAGTTAGCTCTTTTGTTAAGTAGAAGGAGTGACAGGCTCATGATCATATACATAATACATTATCTTTTCGAGCTAACATTTGCTGAGCACTCACTACTCACTGCAGGACAGGCACCACTTTGCACCCATTTCCAGCTCTTTAACCCTTATGTCAAGAGAGCAAAGTAGATATTATTTCCACCACCACCATTTTGCAAATGAGGGAAATGAGGTTCAAGGAAGTTAACTAGCTTGCCAGAGGGTACAGAGCTGATGAGGGGCGGTTCCAGAACATGCTAGCACATATGGGTCCAAGTGGGATATATGCAAAGTGCCATGAAGAAGTATAGATCTGGAACCCATGAGTCGAATTGTCTGGCCTCAAATCAAGGCTCTAGTACTTGCCAGCTTCAAGAACAAGCTTCCAAACCTCCCTGAGCCTTAGTCTCCTCATTGTGGAATAGAACCATAATTGTATCTATTTCATAAGTTTGATGGATAAATAGATTTCTGATCCCTAACTAGTGCCCAAAAAATGTTGGCTAATGTTACCAGTAAGTATGCATTGTTCTAAGTTATATCCTACCTTTTGCTTTGAAATGATGCTGTGCCAACTCTGAGAGATTCTTCTAGAGTCATTCTTTGCATGAGGGTTTGGCAAATGAAGTCATGCTCACTCCATCCATAAACATAAAGCTCAGGATATTTTAAACAGCCTTGAAAAGTCCTGAGGATTTTTCAGACAGCCCCTGGATACCTCCCAGGGGTCTTCATGCAGTTCCAGGCTCCATTTGGTCTGGAAGCACAAGGGACATCCAGCGCTGCTTATATAATGCAGAATCACTGGGCTCAAAGGGACCTGGAGGGGGAATCTCATCTGACACCCCCCCGCCTCCAAGTGGGGAGCAGCATGCAAATCCTGCCCACTGGCACTCTGGGCATGCAGCCAGCCCCACAGGTCTCTCACACCTCAGGAAAGATCCATAGTATCAGCTCAGCTAAACTCCATCTGATCTTATCTAAAAACCCCTCATTATTTTAGGCAATGAAATTCCTAAGTTTTGAAGACTTTCTTTTCTTTTCGGTAGTTTTTGGTTTTAAAATAAAGATCTACCTACTAGCCTACTAGTACTACTAGCACATGCACCCAATGTTCCCTTTCCACACACCTCAGTGATCACCTGTGATCTGTAAGATAAATTTTGAATTGCTTTTTCTGATATTCAGGGACTTTCAAATTCTCATTTGTTGATTTATGCAACAGAGTTTTATTAATTTTTAATACTACCTTTCAAGGATTTTTAGAAGCACATTTTAGTGCCTCTGAAGTTGGGATGCACCTGCCAACCAATAGTATGTTCCTATGGCATGTTCCCATCATCCCGTACCAGGGGAGGTCGTAACACCGTGGTCATGGCACGTGCATGCGCATCAGCTTGCAGAGTTACAGACAGAACAGTCACCAGGTGATGATGGCAGAGAATCTTTCTAAACCTCTAGGACCCGAACAGCTGTGGGAAGGTGGTAAACCAGCCAGACTTAGAAACATTCCCAAGGAAGAGTGAAAAACAGGCTACTGCTACTTGATTACAAAGCTGACTTCATAGCCCAGCACCAATGACCTTAAATTTCTATGGATTCTTTTAAGAAATTCGGCATTGCCAACACTCTTGATGGCAGAGAAATGAATACTGTATGGAAAAAAGAAAAAAAAACACAGAGCCTAACTGAAGAAGTAATTTGGGAAAGTTGCCATCTGTGAAAAAGTCTGGAGACTACCATAACCATATTTTTCTTTCTATCACAAGAATGATAAATGATAAAAATATGACTACTTTTGTCTGAAGGATTTTTTGCTCTAAGTATAAAACAAAATTTCCTAGTATTAAGAGCGTTACACTGGGGTTCCACTGCCCATGCTTTCTTTCCTCTCCTCTTTTTCCTTGGTGGTACATAAGATGTTTCATCAAACAACTAATGGTATCTTAGATTCAGTAAAAGATGGTTGTGTGCTAATCGTGGACCATATGGAAGCAGGGGCACAGATGAGCACAGATGGTTCTTGCTCTGTAGGACTCCCGGTCTAGAACAAAAGGGTGCCTGTCCTCTGCGTCCTCTCTTCCTGACTGCCCCTTTATTCTTGGTGCCAACCTACACTATCCTTGAAAGTCCAGATTAAATAACAGCTCCCCCAAGATATTTTCCCAGATCATGTGTCATCTCTTGACTGTCTGCAGAAATGATGGCTTCCTCCTTTGTGCCTCTTTAATGCCTTCCTCATATTCATGGGTTCTGGAGCCGGGCACCTCTGTCTAAATACTGGTACATCCGCTTGGTAAGACAATTAAGCCTTCCCGGCTCAGTCTCTGTATCTATATAGTGCATATGGATGTCACACTCATCTTGTAAAGCTGATTTGAGGATTCAGTGCATTAATATGGGTAGGGCATTTAGAAGGGTGCCCAGCGTAGGGTATGTAGAGTTGAATATTGCCACACCACTATGTCACTATTGTAATTTGGTTCACTGTGACATGGATCTATGGATAAGCTCCTTGGGAGCTGGAATGATGTGTGATGTCAGTTTTATTTCTCAACTTGCACCTAGTACAGCATTTGGATCAGAGTCAGGACTCACTCATTAAGCCCCTTAATAAACATTTATTAAATTTAATACCTAGGGTGCATTAGCCACCATTCTAAGCTCTGATCATAAAGAGCTTGAAAAGTACATATTAAATGAATGAACTGATGATTATTCACTTTACAAAAAGAGGGATGATACCCAGAAGACAACCAAACACCCCCTCCTTGGCCAAAAAGAAGAACTCTGAAAGTCATCAGCTGATGACAGTTCAAGAGCTCTGGGTGCAATTTGTTGTGCTTTATTTGTTTGTTTATTCATTTGAGCTAACAAATTCTCTTTGAAAACTACAACCAGTGCACCTGATAGCATGCCCTCCAACACTGCTTTTTGGCTCAAACCAACTCCTTTAAGGGGTTGTCCCTGACTTGGGAAAAGTCAAGGGACTCTTCATAATATAAAAGCTCTCCACCTGCAGGAGTCTGAGGACAAGAACCTTAGTGTTCAGATTTCTGGTTACCCACATGCCTTTCTTTCTGTTCTCCCAGTTGCCTCAGCCATGGAACTCTCTTCCAGCTATAATCTTCCTCTTGGCTCAACAATTCCAAGTTGACTTGGACTCAATTCTTCTTTTGGTTCTTTGTTGGTTCTATTTTGGTTTCCCTATTTCGTTCCCTTCTGAGTGATAACTTTTGAGGTACCGCTTGTGTTTGCCACCATCCCCAGTCTGGGGACCCGCCTTCCCTCTGACACTCCCGTGGACAGCTTTCCTAGTTTCTTATTACCTGATAGCATTAGCAGGGAGGGCTGTGTGGCCACTAGTGTACCTCACCAAATATTTCTGAGTTTCTGCCTTCTGGGAGAGGGTAAGCTTGTTTCTGGAACTATATTATAGTTTTTGCCCATGAGTCTTGAGCTGAAGAAAGATGGGTTTCTTCCAGCTAAACATTTGTATATGAAAGACCCTCCAGGTCTCTTTGTCTCATTCCTTCAGTGACCAACATGGTCAAGAAGGCAGTTGACCCATCAAAGCAAGTATTGGAGTCAGGAGGTAAGGCATAGACCCCTGTCAGATCCAAAACAGACATGGAGCATGAGAAAGGAATAGTTTGGTTGCTGTAAGCCACAAATGCCTACGGGTTTCTTGTCACTACAGCATAATTCAGTGTATGCAGACTACAGTGTATATAATCCAGGGTATCGTAAGGGCACACAACACTTTCTACAACCCTAACCTCAATTGGTTATCATGACCCTTTAACTGCTCATTATAATATAATGCTCATTAAACCCAAGTCATATTTTTGGTAAGACATCAGCCAAACATTTCAAGACCCATATATCTGTATCCTATGGAAGATGGTCTGCATTGCCAAGTTGTATGTTGATGAATTAGTTCTGGCGTTTATTACAATTGAAAAGTAGCAGAAAGCTGTCTGATAGAAACCTCTACCATTTGGGGAACAGAGCTGGAATTAGGTAATGGTGGCAGGCAACACTATGAGCAATTGTGCTTGATACAGGGCTCGCTTAGATGCATTCATAGCGTGGAGTCATTTCCAAATGCCAGTTGCCACTCTGCGTGCGGCCCCAGCGTCTAATATTTCTAAACATATTTTGGCTCAGTGACACCTTAATGGTATACAATAGCAGTCGACCTCCTTCTTAGAAAAATGGATACTCTCATTTCTCTAAACATTGGGTCTTTACCTTTATCCATTTCCATTTAAATGCAAATTTCAATCATGTCCACCTTTCTGTGTTCCAACATGAGTGTACAGAAATGGTAGCAGCTTGAATCCAAATTTCAAGAGGCTGGGAGCTGTTCTCTATGGGGGTTCTAGATGAGTTCCAACTGTTCTTTTTTCTCTTGCCCCTATGTTGCTGAGATCAGCCTCAAAGGGAATATTTTGCCTCTATTGGCTAAGTCAGAAGAGGGAAGGATGACATCCAGAACTGGAAACATGTGGGAGTAGACATGATTGAAAGGTCTCTGAGGTGAACTAGCAGCCTTTAGTCCTGGACCCCTAGATACAGAATTCAGGGCCCACGAACTTCTGGAAGACTCCAATTTCAATGGCTGCATAACATTTCTGTTTCCCAGGTCACACCACCTCCCTCAAGTCCTAAGCTAGAGCCTTGCCGCCCTTGTGTGCAGATCCCCTCTTTTCTGTGGACAGGATTCTGAGGCCAGGCCAAGCCAGAAGAGGAGCCCCCACAGGAGCACAGAAGGGATTGGTGTGCCCTGCAGGGAGATTTCCTGAACAAAGTCCTCAGTGCAGAGCCAAAGGCCTCCAGAGTCCCACCTACTGAGAGAGACAATGACCTGATGATGACCAGAGTTGCTGGAACTTTGGAGGGTTCTGGAAACTTATCCTAAGAGGAAAGTGTATGAGTACCAGGATCACATTACCTGGATTTGAAGTGGAGGGTGCTATTTCCTGGCTATAGGGTCGTGAGCAGGTGCATGCACCCAGGCCTCTGCTTTCACAAACAGATAGGCACGAGAATTGTATGTGTATCTCAGGGAGCTGTAGTAAAGATCAATGTGCTGATAATTCATGGAAGTAGCTTAGAACAATGCCAGGCCTTTTAATTGCCCCCAGAAGGTCACTAAGAGTAGAGTGGAGGAGGGGCTGGAAGTACTGATGCTTATCCCTCTCCTTCCTGTCCTTTGTCACTTGGTTGTTCCAACATTTCCCTCTGTGTTCATCTAAGAAATCCTTCCAGCCTAAAGACCTTCCCTTGGCATAGGAAGGCGGGAGCACTGGTTGGCTATTACGAAGGCCCAGCCTGTCTCAATACAAGAAGAGAAAGCCTCTGGGGAAGTAACATTAAAGAGAGGATGAGGAGAAGGAAGCCTGTCATTGAAGGGAAGAAGGAAAGGAAGATTCTGTTGTGAGTGAGCCTGAGCATGAGACTTGGTCCCCAGGGCTTATGGTTCAGAGACTTTGTCATTGTGAGTTAATATGATCTTATTGAACATTTCATTACCTCTTGGGAAAGATGGGTAATGGGAGCACAAGAAGGAATCAGGGAGGCTGCTGGTTTCTGCCAAGAATAGGGTGGGGATGACGATGGGGACAGCATGCATGCTGGGAGCCAGGAATCCTGGATTCTAGATAGTTATATCTATTGTAGTATTTCCCCAAATGGTTCTATCAAACTCCGACTTTGAACAAAAATAACTTTCAATAAGTGAGAACAACCATGGGTCATGCTTCTCTGGGACATTCTAATGCATAATAACGGCTCTGAGAAGTTCCCAAGAAAGGGGTCTATATACTCGTGCTTCCTCTGAATACTGGAATATGGAACTCTCTTCTTGGCTTGACATCTCTCAAGTCACAGAACTCATTGTGGCAAATACCGCTTGATTAAAAAACTCAGTTCATGTCAATTCAGCCTCTGTTGAATTTCTGCTTGATGCCAGGCATGGAGCTGCACTTTCAAGGAGCCCAAGACCCACATATATTATGTTCTAGAACAGCTTCAGAGGCTAAAGGAAGAGGCTGATGTATAAGCCTCCCTTTGAAATGCAGGCTGGTAAGTGCTACAGACTTTGGGGTTGCCCAGAGGGGCACATCTGACCCATGCTGGGGAGGGCTTCCCAGAGGAGGTGATGGATGAGCTGAGTCTTAGGTCTGAGTAGGAGTGAGCCAGGTGATGGAAGGAGACTTGGGAAGAAATTTCTTCAAAATTCATTTCTTTGTTTTCTTCTTGGCTCAGAGTTTGAGAATATTGCTCCGAGTTCCCTTAGTTGTGGCACAGGGATAAAATCACATTATTTTGCAATCATCATATACCACTTAACGCTTTTAGTCTGGATTTGACCTGAGATTCTAAAATAGCCTGTGGGCCTTTCCTTCTTCAGTCCAACATCGGCAGGGATGTCCATGGGGGATGTTTTTGAGATCCCAGGTTTGGAACATTCACCCATTCTCCCTACGGCCTTCCACCCACCAGCACATGAAGATGGATCATTGGGCTTATCTCTTGAATGATGAAAGCAGCATCTTGGAACTGCAAGCATGCTGGTCCAAGAGTCTGGATAGTCTGGATCCTTGCTTGGAGTCTTAACTGTCATGCTGAGACACTGGGTGATTAATACATCTCTAAAATGGACTTCCAAAGAAAATCCTTGGAAGAAATCCTGTGGCCCATCACCAGATCCAAGAAGGTCTGGAGTATCTCAAGTGTTTTAGATCTCCACCCTTCTTCATTCAACCCCCAGTCTCCTGGAAATTCAGGCATCTGCTCTCTACAACGGGGATAAGTGGATCTAACTCCAAGAAAGCAGCTAGGGTTTTATGAGACATTGTACATGAGTGCATTTTGTAAACAAAGGAGCACAGGGGAGATGTGATTCCCTCTTTCTTGCAAAGCAGAAAGAACGAACTGACCTCACAAATTAAGCTTTGATGGGTGGTTCTAAGCCTTAGGAAGATGTAGAAAAAGCAACATCTGAAGCAGGTGTACAAACAGGACTGACACCAATAAAGTACAGATATAAGGAGGTGACCCCCCCACACCCTTCTAAGAACAAAACTTACCATCTAAACCTTCTCCTGGTTGATCAGAGCACTTGAGTGCAGGGTGAAGAAGCAGAGAAAGCTGAGCTCCGTGTAGCAGATAAAGCATGGAGCTGAACAGGGATCATTTGGATGAATTATGACCTGGAAAGGCAGGGGAGGTTGGTGGTTTATTCAGAGCTATAGGCAGAAATATCTCAGTCAGGAGACCTGGAGTGGGGCAGATGTTCTGCTGGGGAGGGTTTCAAGTCCTGTCCCTGAGGTGTTGCTATAGTACTGTTGACAGGGGGGGCAAATGAATTGCAGGGAAGGCTGGTAAACAGCCAGTGACCACAGAAGAGTAGAAGAGGAAATTAGAGGAACATCCCCTGGATGGGGTTCCTCCATGAGATTCTCAAGTTCTTAAGAGCAAAATTTAGATCTGATTTGAAGAGCCTGGCCCACAGGGGCACATGCTTGATGTGTGCATGTTCAAGGAACAAAGGACAAAGGGTACTAGGAGGAGGGGATTTGTGTAAGCACCCATAAGCTTGCTCTCTCCTTCACTCCTCTTCTTTCCCTCACTCCCTCCCCTGTCTCTGCCCTGCTTGTCCTGCCAGCTCTTCCCTCTCTGGACACTCTCCTGGACATCTGCTATTGGATGCCCTCATCTTGTTATTTGGTTTCTGCTCAGAGGTCTGCCAGTTCTCCCCCGGCGACAAACTCCTGTGCCTGTGACCCTACTATTCATCACCCTCCACCACACAACCCTGGTTCATGGTGTTCCACAGCACTCATCATCTTTAGGAATTCACTTAAATAGTGTTTCCTGGATGTTGGCTGTTCCCACCCCTTCACTGGCTATTCCCACCCCTTAGCTGCACCAAAGCATGGGATGTGGTGATCCTGTCAACTTCTAGTTTCCCAGAAACCAGGACATTTCCTGACACATTGCACATGCTCGAATGGGCTCTTTTTTAAAAAGATTTTATTTATTTATTTGAGAGAGAGAGAGAGAACACAAATCGAGGGTAGTTGGGGAGGCAGAGGGAGAGGCAGAAAGAGAAGCAGACTCCGTGCTGAACAGGGAGCCCAATGTGGGGCTCGATCCCAGGACCCTGGGATCATGACCTGAGCTGAAGGCAGACGCTTAATCGACTGAGCCACCCAGGCACCCCTTAGGGTCTCTTTATGAACTTTATCATAGTTATTATTTGTGGAGCACAGAGATCATCCTAAGCCATGGTTCCTTGTATGTATTATTACAAATCCCAGTGCTGGGCCAAGCAGATACTCTCAACCTCACTTCACACATTAGCAATCTCAAGGCACATGTGCACACACAGCTGATCTCTTCTGGAGGGAACGCTCCTGGAGATCTCAGAAGGTCTGCACAAGGACAATGGAAAAAGTCTAAACTTGGTGGGCTGGGCCCAGCTGGCCAAGAACCCAAGGCACAGGAGACAAGCAGGACACACACTTCAGAAAAGCCCCCTCCTAGGGCCAGCCCCGGTCTCCCAGGCCCAGGAATGTGCACCGCAGGATGGGGCTTGCTCTCAGCAGATGGGGGCCCTCCCTGCCAGGCAGGGGCGTGCTAACCGGACTCAGATGTTGCAACTGCAGGAGACAGACCAGTCCCCGTACGTTTGGGAGAACTTGAAAGAATTCTGGAAGAGCCATAAATCTTGGACTGGAGCCTTTTATCAACCTCTAATTTATCATGGTCTCTTAATTACTTTGACTGGAGAAGTCGTAATCCATATGTATTGGAAATTTGGTCGGCACAGGCCTGTTTTTCATGACAAGGGCAGTTCTTGACACATGCAATTTAATGTAGAAAATTTCCACTTGGTGGCGACTTACTCCTACGCCTCTCTGCTGGGGGTGCTCCTTCCCTCAGTGGATAACCTCCAGCCATCTCCACGATGCTATGTCCTGTGCTTGCCCATAGCACATAAAGGGGAGAATGAGTCTCACTCTTAAGAGATCTGATATTGACTGGAAAAAAAATAGACATCTAGACGACTCCACTTGAGTGTGATGAAGGACATAGAGGTCAATCATGGGATGTTGCATGGCTACAAAGAAAAGGTACATGACTAGGCTGAGGGAGTCAGGAAAGACTGCCTGAAGGAGGTGGCACCCACCCTGAGACTCATAGACCTTTGGAAAGCAAGGTCGCTGCAAGGGTCTGCAATAAGATGATTACATGGAATGCTGGACAACTAAAATGAGCCAGTTATGGCTAAAACTATAGCATGTGGATTTGTGGGTGTGTGGATAGAGCCTGGCACATAGTAGGACCTCATCTTGGAGCTCCGGATGAATCCAGTGTGCCTGCTGGACATCTCTATTTGGTTGACAGTCAAGTCATCTCAAACCTAACCTGCCGAACCCTTGTCCTCCCGTGACTTCCCCTCTGCCCCCAAGCCTGTTCCATTTCATTTCTTCCCCATCTGAGTCTCTGGTGCCCCATTTGACGGGTCACACACCTAACAATCAAGCTTGCTTCTTCTCTTTCCTTAAGCTCTTTCATCCAGTTTGTCTAGGCATCCTGCTGGTTTACTTTCAGAGCGTATCCTAAGTCTGTTCAGAGTCACCCCCACTGCTCCCAACCTACTCTGAGCCTGCTCTGGCCAGCTTCCCACAAGTGTCTCCCATACAGAACTCTGGGCTCCTTCCAGCGGGATCTGGGACCCACTTGTCCCAGTGTCCCCTGTGCTGAGCTCTGCTGCATGGATGCACATGCCTGCTCGTGCACACTTGGGACTCCATTTGGAAGTGGTGAGAAACATTCAATTTGCCTTCAATCCTCTGCAACACATGTTGGCAAAAGGAGAGTAGAGCGTAAATGACAAATTCTCCCAACTTGGGGAGAGGCCCCATCATCCTGCATCACTGAGTGGTCCTGTGCATCAAGCCCTGTGCCCTGTGCTAACTTAGGAGGATTCGGAGAGAGCAGACATAGTCTTTTGCTTTTTGTAGCAGTGTAATCATTGATAACCCCTCACTCCCATCTTATTCATTATCCAACTTGTCCCAACACAGACAGTGCGTTTTAAGGTCACCCTGTCCTTTGGGGAACATCACCACTCCAAAGGCACCCCAGCAGAATGATAAGAGGGGCTTTGCCCTAACATACAGCAGCAAGCTGAGGTAGGGACTTCAGTTTGAAAAAGCTCTCCAATTAATTATCTGCTACCTCCACCTTCCTGTGTGTGAATAATCACCGGCTAGGTGGCCACTCATGCACCCTGAGAAGCTCTGTGCACCCCACACGGGCAAAATACCATCAGGCTTAAATAATTGCACAGGGTTAAGAGAGCTTGTCTCTCTATTCACTGTGCAGATGAAGAAACAGGAAGTTTGAATTTTCATACCATTTCCCTCGGGGTCACTTTCTCACATCATGCTGGATCCAGCATTTTCTGGATTCCAGAATTTGTTCTCTCTCTCTCTCTCTTTTTTACACTTTGCTGATCCTCACTTTGACCGTTTCTGAGAAAAACTGAAGCCAGAGAACCAAGTGCATTTGTTAATATCACACCAGCTTATTAATTTGACCCTTTTTGTTGTTTTGGTTTTGGTTGTGTTAACACTCTTCTTCCTCAAAGTGTGCTGCTGGAAGGGTTTCAAATCTGTGCTCATCAGTCCAATTTTGGTTCCTGGCTACAACCTGACTCATGTGGCCACCTACCTATACTCTTCCAGTTTCAGGATGGCAGTTTACGAGAGCTGTTTATTCATTTCAGGTCTGAGCAGAAGAAACTCAGATTTTGCTGTCTCGCTGACTCTGCATTCAAGCTGGAAGAAAGGCTGGCCCTAAGGCAAGTTGTTCAAGAACTATAAATCCCCTTTGGTTAATAGAACACAAAGCTTCCTTCTTCCCATCAGCTTCTGTCATCCACCACTGACTGTTCTGTTATCCATCTGGCCACCGGGAAGCCCATACCTGTTGACAAATGCATTGCAAACTCCCTCATGCTTTAGTGAGCATCCACAAAGTGCCGAGTGCTTCGTAAATAACCTTACAAGTCAGGCCACATTAGACTCAGTATCATCTGTAATGAGAGGGGCAATGACTTGCCCCAGGAAGCCACAGCAAGCAAGATGTAAAATTAAGCCATACACCACAGTTGATATGATTCCAATCCTGTGTTTTTTGTTTTTTGTTTTTGTTTTTTTTTTGCTTCACATCAGGTGAATTCCATCTCCATCAAAAGGAAGGGTACTGAATCATAAGTCAGGAATAAACTTCGGGTTCAAGGTTTCTACAGTGAAAAGGGGGTGGTAAAATGGCAGTCCTGGGGGCAGAATGAGTGAAGGCATAGTGGAGGTACTCCCCTGAGCTACTTTGGAGATGAACACACAACCTACTTGGCTAGATTGTTCTGTGTGTTTGTGTTTGTGTGTATGTGTGTGTGTATGTGTGTGTGCGCATGCAACGCTGTGTGTGTGTCTATGTATACTTGTATGTGTGCTTGTCTCTGGTACATATGCATATGTGTGCATGGGGAGAGCAGGTTTTGGAAAAAAAAAGTTGAAATCTAATCCCGTAAAGTTAAGAACCATGACAAGAAGCCAGTACTGTTCTGCATCTTCAGCAGGGAGCCAATGAGGATGTTTGAGCTGGAAATGTGAGAGGACATAAAACCATGAGTAAGATGACTTTTTCCTAACTGACTCTCTGTTCAAGCCTTAACTGGGGTCTCGGTTGATTTGTCCTTGTATAGGCAATTTTAGAATAGCATCTATTCTGTCAAATATTTTTTTTTTATTTAACCAACATTTAGTGAATACCTACTACATGCCAGGTATTGGTTCATTTTGATATTAACAATCACCATCCAACAGGGAAGAAAAGTATGTGAACAGAGCATGGGATTGATAAAGATAAACATGGAATACTATGGACATATAAGAGTTTTAAGCAAAACTAAAAATTCATGGAAGGGCTTCTTTGATGTGTTGTTGCCTGGTCTGAGTCATACTGGATGACTAGAAGTTGGCCAGGGAACGTGAAGATATGCCAGAAGAGGAACTGCAAGAGAGAAGATACAGGGACAAAGCATCCTTAGGTGAGGAAGAGCATCACTGAATAATCAGGTGTTCCTCTGCATCACCTGTTTGCATGTAGGCAGAGCCATGTGACCACTTCTGGCCTGTGGATTGTAAGCAGAACTGTTTCATGTTACTTCCAAGCTCAAGCTCTGAAGAGCTATTGTGGGCTTCTCAGCCCCCCATGGGGGCCACTTGTTGAGGTCAAAGCAGCCTGGATCGCTGAGTCACTGCATGGAGGACAGCTTCCCTGGAGGGTCTCCCCACATGCATGAGTTTGGGTTAATCCACTGAGATTTTGAAGCTAAGGTGTTATTGCAGCCTAGGATAGTCTATCCAGATGCCTGTAGGGAGTGTTGGGACTCTGAGCAGTTTGGAATGGCCAAAAGATGAAGAGCAGAGGAAGAAGTAGCCCCCAAACTCCATGTCTAAACTGGCAGCTTTTCTGAACCCACTACCTCCCAACTGATGCTAAATTTCTTTCTTCACTGCTCCCGTTAAGAAGGAATGGTGTCTGGAAAATCTGATAAAGCAATTTCAGCACAACTGAGAAAGGGCACACCTTCCTTCCTCATTCTCTTTCTCCTTCCTCTTGTCATCTATTTGATAAATAGCTAGGTCCTAGCAGCCTAACTGGAATTTATTTTGTTCACTGCTAAAGTATAGGAGTCTAGAACTATGCCTGGCACATTGGAAGTGCTCAGTAAATATTAATTGACTAAGCATCCTAAGGAGAAGGCCAGCCTGATAGTATCTCCCTGAAGCCAGAAAGGATGGTCACATTACAAAGTCTGAGACACATGCTTATTATGCCCTCAGCTCTACTACTCATCAGCAGCATGACAGTCTCCTTGAACCTCAGTGTTGCCTTCTAGCAAATGAAGATTACATGCTCACCTCGAATAGAGGTGAAAGTTTCCTAAATCTGTCAAAAGATGTAGAGGCTGCATGGCTTTTATCTATATTTTTTTCTCTTAGATTCTAATGATGTGTTTGAAAGATAAGGTCCATTTCCAGAGACAACTGGAAATGTCATTTGCAGCATTACTTGAGTAGTCAGTAAGGTACTTGGGACCTCAGAACCATCAAGCCATTCGTTCCTTTTTACCTAAAACTTCCTCAGGCACCAAAGGCACTCAAGTTCCAACCAGCAACCCCGAAACAGCTGAGTCTGTCCCTGATCAGCGAACCCTGGTGTTCGGGGACCACTTTCCTAGGTTTGATTTTTGAAAACCAATATGGAGATGATCTTTTGTAGAAATCCAAAAAGGGTCTCTGAGATAGGATAGTATCCCATATCATTGCAGCAATGATAAACTCATCATGATGTCTCCAAACATAATAATATCTAGCATGTGTGCAGTACTTTGCGTTTGTTTCTAATTATTCAAGCAATGCGTGTTCTTGGCAGAAATAATCAGATGATAAAGGGACATATAATTATGTAGCTACTATTTACAAGTGGCTACAATACATTAGACTCTGTTCAAAACAATTTCTACCTCTTAGTTTTATCCCTACAACCATTCTAAGAGGTAGATATTAGTATTATACCCATTTTGAAGATTGGGAAATAGAGGCACTGATCAGCTTCCCCACAGCACCTCAGCTGGTAACTGGCAAAGTTGGGATTCAAACCCAGGCAGTCTGGTTCCAGAATATATGTTCTTAACCAATAAGAATAACTAGAAATTGGGGCACATGGGTGGCTCAGTCCATTAAGCATCTGACTTTGGCTCAGGTCATGATCTCAGGGCGCTGAGATTGAGCCCCACATCAGGCTCCCTGCTCAGTGGGGAGTCTACTTCTCCATCTGTTCCTCCTTTCTACTTCTGCACTCTCTTTCCCTCTCTCAAATAAAATAAAATTTAAAAAATTATTTGAAAAAAGAATAGCTAGGAGTAATTTAAATGCTACTCACTGTTATGAGCTGAATTGTGTACCTCTAAAGATCGTATGTTGAAGTTCTAGCCCCTAGAGCCCATATGTGACTGTATTTGGAGAGAGAGCCCAGAGAGAGGTAATTTTTTTAAATAATAAACTTATTTTTTATTGGTGTTCAATTTGCAAACATACAGAATAACACCCAGTGCTCATCCCGTCAAGTGCCCCCCCTCAGTGCCCACCACCCAGTCACCCCCACCCCCGGCCCTCCTCCCCTTCCACCACCCCTAATTTGTTTCCCAGAGTTAGGAGTCTTTATGTTCTGTCTCCCTTTCTGATATTTCCTACCCATTTCTTCTCCCTTCCTCTCTATTCCCTTTCACTATTATTTATATTCCTCAAATGAATGAGACCATATAATGTTTGTCCTTCTCCAATTGACTTATTTCACTCCCAGGGAGAGGTAATTGAGGATGAGTGAGGTCATTTGGATGGACCGTGATCCAATATGACTATTGTCCTTATAAGGAGACTAGGGTACACCAAGAAGCACCATATACAGACACATGGAGGGACATCATGTGAAGAGGCAGCCAGAGGACAGCCACCTGCAAACCCAGGAGAGAGGTCTCAGAAGAAACCAAACCTGCCAACGCCCTGATCCTGGACTCCCAGCTTCCAGGGCTAGGAGAAAATACCATTTCTGTTGCATAAGCCCCCCAGTCTGTGGCCTTCTGACATGGCAGCCCCAGCAGACTAGTACAACCACCAACACAAACTAACAAACTATGTAGTCATCACGTCACTCAACAAGCACACATGGAGTGCCTTGCAAATACGCCTGTTACCTTGCCACTTCCTGGGTAGACAAAAACACATTCTTCAAGATCATTATACTGAGGGAAATTGTTGGCCATGTTTGTTCGTGCATGACCCTGTCTGGTGAAATGGACTTAGGATGATACGAGATGATACACTATGAGAAATTCATTCATTCATTCATTCATTCATTCATTCATTCAGCATGTATTTATTCCTGATTTTTAGGGACTAGACACCAGAGATAAGATGCCAGGCTACTGGTTAAACCCTGCATTGGAGACAATCAAAGCCCAAGTCTTGGAGTCGGGCTTTGCATGTTCAAGTCCCAGCTCAGCCAGTTATTGGCTGTGTGACTCTGGGCAGGGCCCTTAAACGCCCTGCTTCTGGTTTCTAACCGTTAAAAGGAAATCAAAGTGTCTCTACTGTGGACGTTTGCTCTAAGGCTGTGGAAGCATGGGTATGGCACTCTCAAGGCGTGGCTGTCCATTATGTCTGCACAGTGACGATGAGCAATAGCTAAGTGCACAAAGGCAGGACCTCCAGTGACATTAAAATTCGTTTTGAGTGTTCCTACAAAATGCATTTGCAGCCACAAGACCCTGCTGGTCATGGGACAAGCATGGGAAAATGGCCCTATGTCTTCAGAAGTCCAGTTTCAACCCGCTTCAAGTTTTCTTATTGGAAATATGGACATTGTAACATTTTCCTCATGCTGAGATGTGTTGTGAGAGCTTGGGCTCACAGTGTCATTAATCTTCCATTCCACACATGAGGCAAGAGAGTCCCAGTAGATAGACCAAGTTCACGTAGCTGCTAACTGTCAGAACATGCCTGCATTGACTCCAGTATCTATGAGCTTGGCTGCAAGCAGGCCAGTTCCTTAAGCAATACTGGGAAGAGTCTGTGAAAGGGGCTCTCAAGACCCTTAGGGAAACAATGGGATATGCCACTGTGTGACTTGAAGACTGTACTAATTAATGTATAGGCAAGGAATGAGTTCCAAGGACGCCCCAGTGTACCGAGTCCATCAACCGTTGCATTTCTGGGACTCCCAGTCCCAACCTCTTCCACTTCTCCCACCAAGGAGGATTTGCTGCAGATGCCCAGAAATCAGCTGTCTCCGTGAGCTAAATGGAAACACAGTATTTCTCCCATACTCATGGTTTTATTTTCTGTGGTCTCCCCATGGTCAACCACGGTCCAGAAGCAGATGATCCTCCTTCTGACATGTGGTCAGAGGGTTGTAGAGGTCTCATGCTATGTCACATGCCTACGTTACTCCCCTCACTTCCTCTCATCACGTGGGCAAGATATCATCTCACATCATCACAAGAAGGGTGAAGACAGGTCAGTAAGATATTTTAAGAGAGAGAGAGAGAGAGAGAGAGGACTATAATCATCTAACTTTTATTACAGTATGCTGTTGTTATAATTGTTCTATTTTATTACTAGTATTATGGTAAGTCTCTTACTGTGCCTAGTTTATAAATTCAACTTCATCATAAGTATGTATGAATAGGAAAAAACACAGTATATACTGGGGTCTGTAACTATCCATGGGTTCATGAATCCACTGGGGGTCTTAGAATACACACCCCTCAGGTAAGGAGGGGCTATTTGCCAGAAAAGGCTCTAAAATCCCCATCAGCATAGAGCTGGGAAAGCTTAGTATAATGTTCACTATTCTCATTTTTTTTTTTTTTTTGTTAGTCCCAGAATCTATACTCATTTCCTAATTAACAGCTTTTTTTGCACACTGGCCAAGAAGTGAAGAAAACTTGCTGCTGTGCCCCCCAGGCTGGGCTGCTGGGCAGGGGCATGGAGCCCCAGCCCCTTTGGGGAAGCAAGCTTTGGGGTAACCACTTCTCACCTCTGTTCGTTTCTGCATGTGTGCTTGTTAGTTTTTGATTAAGGAACAAGGGCATGGAGACATTGATGAGTGTATAGTTTTATATTCTCATTAAAGTAGCCCCGGACTACAAGCTCATTAAAGCCATCATGTTGGCAAAGACTTGCTTAGGAATCGCAACGTTGATTCGGATTCTGTTGCATATGGAGATAAATTAGTGTGGACTGTGTCACTTATTGGGGAATTTGCAATCTTGGATTCAGACTCGTCCCATCTGTCTGGCCTGGCCTATGCATCTGCCCCGGGCCTGAGACGACCCTCTCTCATCCGCTCTATCGGCTATGGGATTTGATGCTATACCCTGGCATCAATGTATCTTTAGAAACCAACAATCTCCTTATGATTTTGTTCAGAGTTGGCCTCCCCCTTCTGTACTGGTTTCAACTGTGTTGCCCAAGGATGCACGTCCACCCAAAATCTCAGAATGTGATCTTATTTGGAAATAATGTCTTTGGGGTGCAATCACATTCAGGGAAGGTCACACTGGAGGAGAGTGGGCCCCAATCCACCAACAGGTGTCCTTACTACAAGACAGAGGGAATCGGTGAGTGCCATATGAGGATGGAGGCAGAAACTGGTGAGATGGGTCTCCGCAATGAGCACACCAAGGATGGCAGCGAACTGCCAGACAGTGGCACAAGGGTATGAACAGACTCTGTTTCTGCCCCCAGAAAGAACTAGCCCTGCTGACACCTGGATTTCAGACTTCCAGCCTCCAGAACTGTGAGAGAGTAGATTCTTACTCTTCCAAGCCACTCAGTATGTGGTGATTTGTTCTGGCCGTCAGAGGAAACCAATAGACCTTCTCACTGAGAGTAGTCCCTTGTGTCTGTCATTCTCACTGCTCCCCAAGACATGCCAGGGCCAGGAGTGTTCTGCTGCCACAGGAGGCCAGCTCTGCATGACAATGGGCCTCTAGCTCCTGAAGAAACTGAGGCACACCCCCACATAGTCTTGGTCTCAACAACTTGTCCTGCTGCCTTTCTCTGCTCATGCCCCCTGTGTCTGCTTCTTCCTTCTCTGACTTCTGAACATGTGACCCAGCATTCTCTTACTTACGACTGATTCTGGTGAACACCTGAGATCCCCTGACCATGTGCCAAGCTCAGGGCTCAGTGCTGAGGACGTGAAACTGGCCCCTGAGGTCTGGCAGCTTGTCGCTGGTTTCCTGTGACCATGCTATAGCAGGGTGGCCCCTAAAGGCTATGGGTCATCCGAGCTTCTGGATAGGGTGTAGTGATGGGGGTGCACACCCACCCACCCCCACTTCAGGTGTGTAATGGCTCTTATGGGACTCCAGGACACACAGAGCCCTGAGGAGCCTGATTGTCCTCATATGCCTCTCAGGAGAGTATTCTGGGGGACCACCAGACAGGCCAGATGTAAAGGGTGGAGGCCCCCATGAGGGGGTGTTTGGAGGCACAGCCCGATGGACATCAGGAGGGGCTTTCACCAGGCAGGCAGGGGTGTGTCTGGAAGAAGAGGCAGCCAGGGGCACAGGCCAGTGACAGGGGATGGCTGTGGTGGGGCATACAGTCTTGGGTAGGATTTGGTTGGCAGCAGGATCTCAGTGGAGGAGGTCTGTGTGGGGGGCCATGGATGGAGCTCTCTAGGCAAGCAGGGGTGGGTAGGAGTGTGACTGCCAGGCATGTGGTAGGAGGTGGGGCAGGAAGCATCACCAGTAAGAGATGGAAAAACTTCAGGAGGAGAGGCTCTGCTAGGAGGCCAAGAGGTTGACCCCTGCTCACGACTCTGAGGACCCTCCTCAGGGTGCTTACATCATTCTGGATCAGTAGCAGCTGCTAGCAGGGTAGGGCTGAGTCAAGTGGGCAGATTTTGGAGCAGAACAGGGGTGTAGGTGTTTGTGCAGACAGGCCAGTCCAGCTTCAGAGACACCTTCCTGAGAAGCCATCTCCACCAACTGCTGTCCTGCTATCTCCGGGGTACAGAGGAGAATGAGCAAGTGCTGCACTCCATAGTCTCAGTGACTTCTGATGGAGACGGTGAGCAATCATGATTGCCCAATTTTAAAAGGCAACCATATGGTGTCTTAAACCATATGGTGTAATGGAAGAGCAGGACCAAAAATAAACAGCAATAAGTAGTGGAGGAAATAAGTCACATTAACTCCTTTGTCATTTCCAAGGTGATAAGACTATTAACTATATATATATATACACACACACACACACATCTCTATATACCTCCTGGATTTAAGATCAGCTCCAAAGGGGAGACTGTGGCAGGATATTAAAAGTTTAACGAGGTGCAGTTTCAGAGGTGTTAACATTTGACAACCAGAAACAGCAGTAGCCAAAATCTTATAATACAAAACAGACCATAAATGATGGGCATAAAGGGTGCTGGCTTAGTGCATACTTCTGGGCAGCAGGGTGTCCTGCAAGAAGAGAGATCGGACCTGGATTCTAGGCTTGCATGGGAGCCAGGTAAGCACTTAGCCTGGGCTTCTTCACCTAAACCAAGATGACCATGCATGCATTGCAGTTTTGTGGCCAGATGGAGATAATGAGTGGAAATTCCCTGCACCATACTGGGATCCCAGTGCGTACAGATGGCAGGTCCTTACAGTGGGCCTTGGTGCAGGCATTGTCAAGGCTTTACAGCATTGAGAAGTTTCTCACAATGGAAAGGTGCGGAGGGGCTGTGATCTGCATTGTACCAAGTGGTTCTTGCTATCACACTCATAAAATTTTCTGTAAGAATTTGATTTTGCCAAACTTTAACATCTAGTTGAATAGCTCAGAGGGAAGCAAACCTGACTCAGACCTTCCTAATGAAATAACCCATTTATTAAGGGGGTTTCAGTGGCATTCCTGGAATGTCTCCAGGTGGCTGATTTCTAAAGGAGAAAGGGGAAGGAAAGTAGGTTTGGATGCATCAGAAATTTAAATGAGGTCCCAAGAGAAGTAGAAGAGGAGCCCAACAAACCCATCTTCCCAGCCAGACTTCTGGGATCTTCTCTGCTACATATTATCTCTTCTATACATGTGGGTTTCACCTCTGGCTGTTCTTGGATTATTTAATGTGCACATTGCTCCCAAGTAAGACTTTGAGGTCCTACAAAGTGGTATGCAGCTCCAGTATATGTCATATTTTTCATGCATTCACTCACTCATTCACTCATGCTTTCATTCATTTATTTTTAGGGTGAGAAGCACAGACTGATGTGTTGTCTAAAGCCTGGGGGTGGGGGGAGGGTGTTAAATTCTACTCTATTTCTTACCGTGCTGCTTAGGAATTTTACACCACCTCTCTGTACCTGTGTCCTCATCAGTAAAATAAAACTAATGACAGTTCCTAATTTGAATGGTTTTTGTGAGAAATAAGGTAAATGGGCTAGTATAGTTCTTTAAGCACAGCGATCATTGCTAAGTATTAACTGTCTTATTCTAGTCAGAACTCTGGTAATGAGGGACAATTCAATGTGTCAAATACTGTATTCTGTGCTAGAAGAGAAGACATGAATAAGGTGGTCTTGTCCCTCAAGGAGCACGAATTTCTTTTTTTTTTAAAGATTTTATTTTTATTTATTCATGAGAGACAGAAAGAGAGAGAGAGAGAGAGAGGCAGAGGGAGAAGCAGGCTCCATGCAGGGAGCCTGATGTGGGACTTCATCCCATGACTCCAGGACCACACCCTGGGCCCAAGGTAGGCGCAAACCGCTGAGCCACCCAGGGATCCCAGGAGCACAAATTTCTAAAAAAGAAACTGGTTTACAAAGAAATGATGACTCTTTATGTATCATGTGTTATTACAGCATGGTGGTAAAAGACTGTAACCATTGGGCATTTTTTTCTACTATCAGATTTTTTCCTATATGCTTCACATGTATTCACTCATTTAATCCTCACCAAAACCAGGGGTGGGGTGGGGTGGGGGGGGTAGTACTTTTGGAAAAATCTCCATTTGACAGATGAGTCAATGAATCTACAAAACTTGCTTATCAATTGGCTTATTTGAATCCATAATAATGGCTGATGTTTGCAAAACTCTTTGCAATTTTCAACTTCTTCCCATTCTTATCCACCTAATTCTCACAAGAACCCTGCACCATGGGGATAGTTGTTATTTTTAGAGGGACTTACAGACGAACGCTTTTTAGCCATGAGGAGTCAAGAAACTTGCCCAAGGTCATTGAGGTTGGCAGAGGTCTGCTTCTTAGTTTTGGGAGCTTTCTTTATTCAGTGTTTCTCTGAGATGCATCCAGACAAAAAAATAGAGAATGATGCCTTCCTGAGTTCATGATGTTTATACTTAACTTTGGTAGAGCATGCACATTATTTTGTTCTCATTCAGTTCATGCAACCCATCCCATTCTTCTGTGTGTAGTCTATAACCCTCTTTCCATCTCCATTGAGACCCCTGCTTTTCTTGTGGGACCTCCCCCACTGCATTCTCTGATTGCTTCCGATTATTTTCTTTCTCCA
The DNA here is from genome assembly GCF_053574225.1 of Canis aureus. Classification (NCBI taxonomy): domain Eukaryota; kingdom Metazoa; phylum Chordata; class Mammalia; order Carnivora; family Canidae; genus Canis; species Canis aureus. The sequence continues at coordinate 69,626,494 of NC_135619.1, forward strand.
GATAGGTTTGTTTGCATTCTTCCAAGCTGTATCTCATTTTTAACTCATAATTCCAGCTTCGATGAATTCCTTGCCTGATGGCTCCCACTTTGATCATGCTCCCAAGCCATTATGATTTAGGATATCTTTGGCAAACTTCATTAACCTGCTCTCAATTTATTAATGGTGCTGCAACATCAGACCAGACCTTTCCCACCCTGTACCTCATGGACTAAACCCCTGAAAAATTAGGCATCACTATTTTTATTACATTTAGGCTGTTTCTCAACCCATATTACTCTCAGGCAACAGTACTCATCTGCATTACTTTGGTGAGTGCCAATTTTAAGAGATGGAAGTTCACGTGTTTTTCTGGCACTAAACACAGATACTTACCCTGCTTCCTTCATCTGGTTTTATAAACCTATCAAAAATGAAAGATTTCTCCCCCATAGCACATGTTGTTATTTATAGGTCCAGACACACTATTATTTTATGTTATGGTTCTGAATCTTTCAAATGCTTCCTGTATTCTTTGTTCTGTTGTTTCTCTTATTAGAAACTGTCCTTTGATTTACTGCCTGGGATCGTTCTTTCTTTTCTTGAACATTTACTAGCTGTCAGGCATCTGGTGCAAAGCCTTGTGCCTCTAAGGGCAGAGACAAGGGCAAGACCCATAAGAAAGCAATCCCACCACAGAGAATGTGGGCCAAGCAACTCTGCCCTGTTTGACCATGTAAACTTACTAAGCACTTGCCAGTATTAGGCTGTGGTTGAATGTTAGTGTATAGGTTTACACTTTCTCTGAGTAACAGCTCAGCAGGTAATAGTCAACAATACTTTCACGTATCCAAGACTAAAGGAACTATATAATCAATAAGTAAGACCATACTAAACCCAAAAGCCTCTGCACAGCAGAAGAAACAATCAAAAACTGAAAAGCAACCTATGAAATGGAAGAAAGTATTTGCAAAGCATTTATCTGATAAGGGGGTTAATATCCAAAATATATAAAGAACTCATACAATTCCAAAAAAACTCCCAAAAGGCAAAAGTCCAGTACCAGATGGCTTCACAGGTGAATTCTATGAAACATTTAAAGAGGAGTTTATACTTATTCTTCTCAAACTATTCAAAATATTGAAGAGGAAGGAAAGTTTCCAAATTCATTCTATGAGATCAGCATTATTCAGTTACCAAAATCAATAAAGACACTAAAGAGAAAGAGAACTATAGGCCAATATCTCTGATGACCATAGATGTACAATACTCAAAAAAATATTAACAAACTGAATCCAACATTACATTAAAAAAATCATTTACCATGATCAAGTGGGATATATTCCTGGATGCAAGAGTGGTTCAATATTCACAAAATCAATACACATGATACATCACATTAGTAGGAGAAAGAATAAAAACCACATGATTATTTCAGTAGATGCATCTATTTAATGAGGTACAACATCCATTCATGATAAAAACCTTCAACAAAGTAAATTTAGATGGAACATACCTCAACATAATAAAGGCCATATATGAAAACCGAAAGCTAACCGAAAGGCCATATATGAAAACCGAAAGCTAACCGAA